>NC_137468.1:151944331-152536501 GCF_964235325.1 Thermobia domestica
GTGAGACACAAAACGTCGAAATAGGCGCATAAAAGGGTACGCGATGTGAAATTAACGACCTCGAAATTCGATAGTGGCGGAACTCTTGGTCATTTTCGTCCCATCTTGGAAGCCCATTTTGACCCACTTCCGGTTACGCACAAAACGTGGAAATAGGGGCACGAAACGGCACGAAACATTCACTAGTCGATGTGAAAGGAAGGACCTCGAAATTCGCTAGTGGCGAAGCAGTGGGTCATTTTCGTTCCACCTTCAAGGCCCATTTTGATCCTCTTCCAGTGACGGACAAAACGTCGAAATAGGCGCACAAAAGGGTACGCGATGTGAAATTAACGACCTCGAAATTCGATAGTGGCAGAACTCTTGGTCATTTTCGTCCCATCTTGGAAGCCCATTTTGACCCACTTCCGGTTACGCACAAAACGTGGAAGTAGGGGCACGAAACGGCACGAAAATTCACTAGTCGATGTGAAAGGAAGGATCTCGAAATTCGCTAGTGGCGAAGCAGTGGGTCATTTTCGTTCAACCTTCGAGGCCCATTTTGACCCTCTTCCAGTGACGGACAAAACGTCGAAATAGGCGCACAAAAGGGTACGCGATGTGAAATTAACAACCTCGAAATTCGATAGTGGCGGAACTCTTGGTCATTTTCGTCCCATCTTGGAAGCCCATTTTGAACCACTTCCGGTGACACACAAAACGTGAAAATACGCGCTCAAAACGGCAAGAAACTGGTATTAAACGATGCAAAAGAAGCGACCTCGAAATTCGTTGGTGACGGAACAGGGATTCAGTTTCGTCCCACCTTGGGGACTCATTTTAACCCACTTCCCATGACTCACAAAAAACGTGGAAGTAGACACACAAAACGGCATACAACGATGTGAAGGCAACGACCTTGAAATTCATTGGTGGCGGAACAGCAATAACTTGTTCCGCCATATTGGTAGGCCCATTTTGACCCACTTTCGGTGACGCACAAAATGTGGGAATAGGCTCACAAAGCGACACAGAACACGCACAAAAGATGCAAAACAAAGTACCTCGAAATTCGTTGGTGGCGAAAAAAGTTAATGATGCCGTGAGCACCAATGTAAGTATATACTGTAGTTCTTACCATCAAGGCTGAGAATTGCACGGTCTAATTTTTTTTAGCCAAAGTAGAAGCCCAACCGGGATAGTGATGTCAACCGGCTCGGCTCGGTTCAACTGAGCGAACAGCTTGAGCTAGCTTGGTTAGGATGACCCATCGACTGGGCTCAATTGAGCCGATGGCTTGAGCCGGCTCGGTAGGGACGAGTCATCGACTCGGCTCAATTGGAGCCAATGGCTCGAACCAGCTCCGTTGAAACGAGTCCATAGGCTGGGTTCGAGTCAGCTCAACTGAGCCGATGGCTCGAACCGGCTCGGTTGGGGTAAGCAATCAGCTCGGTTCGGTTCAGCTCGTGTGAGCCACCGGCTCGAGCTGGCTCGGTTGGATGAGCTGTTGGCTCGCCTCACTTCTCTGTTCGACTTGATAAGTTGATGAGCTGTGAGAGAGCCGCTTGAGCCGTTAACAACCCTAAACCCGGGTCGAGCAGTTTTGAACATGTTTGGCTGGAGTCCTATAACTTTTAACGATTTTTAGCTCGAGCCCGAATACTTGCTCCTCCTGAACTCAAACCTAGACCCTTGTGACCGATGTCCTTGCCTCCTGAAGATTTCTTGACGACTGAGATCGACAGTCAACTAATTTCTAGTATTCAGATACAAACCACCAATATTCCATGTTTATACTCAGTGTTATAATAATTATTAGTTATAGAAGTAGTAGTAGTAGTAGCATGGATAATTATATTGTCTATGTAGGATACTTGAAGAGAGTAGTGCTTGGAACTACACAAAGTATTTCGCTCGAAATGGCTGGTTTTGGCTCGATTCGACTTGAAACTCGATCCGAATTGAGTCGAGTTGGGGGGAATTTTTCGAGCCGAGTTCTCGAGTCGAGCTCAAAGATGTCTGCTTCGAGTCGAGTCGAGTTTTAAAGAAAACTCGCTGGAACTCGCTCGTGTCCATCCCTACTGTATGCATGACGGGCATATAGAGCTCTTTCGAGGGAGATAGAATCATAAACATAATATATTTTTAAAAAATGCTTAGTTTCACAGCTTTCTTCCCAGGGGGACGAAGTGATGGTAGTTATAAGTACCTTTTTTGAAATATGTAAAACAGTAACAAGTGGACAACACAATATACACATATCTTTTTATCTTCAGTTTTAATTGCTGATTTCAATTGCAATTAACAATTACAATTAACAATTACAAGTTTCAATTGTCAATTGCAATTAACAATTAAATGTTTCAATTGCACTCTTTGCGATTGACAATTAACAATTAAAAGTTTCAATTGCCTGGTGACCAATTAACAATTAACAATTGACGAAAAATTAATTGCAAATTTTATGATTGAATTCAATTGCATTTGAAATTAATTGTCAATTACAAATTGAAATCAATTGCAATTGATTTTCAGAGCAATTACTTTCAATTGATTGATCAATTCCAATTGATTTCAATTGATTTTGCCCAACACTGTACTTGTCAGTCATTGTAGAATTATTTTCCTTGTTTTTCCATCAATAAGAAATTGCCTGACAAGTAAAGGGTCCAAATGGATGAATCGAGTTGCGGGATGAGACTTAGTGCGACTGATAGAGGATATGGAAATATGTATATGTGCAAAGTTATAAGGGCTGAACGCAATAAGAAACGGAGGGGGGTCAAAATTTATGGGAGGAGGGCTATGCTATGTTGAAAGTTGAAAGTTTGGACTATCACGAAAACACATTTAAGTTGAACATGTCGAAAGCCAAGAAAACTAACCTCGAAATTTGATATCCAAGTTTTATATTATTATATTTCACTGTCGAATATCAAAATTCACTGTTAGTTTTCTTGGTTTGTAGATATGAGTTATTTTTTGTCCATAATACGACTAATAATGCTAAAAGACTCACAAATCAAATTTAGTTCGTACCTTTAGCATTTCTTACAATCAACGTTCAATTGTAGTTCTTAGCCTTTCAAAATTATGAGCCTCACAGACTCCTTCTTTCTTACAAATATTAGTATCAATAACATAACCTATTGAAAAATTATCTTAACGGTAACCCACCGACAAACTGTAAGCAACCCCTGTAAAATGAAATGAAGTATTTAATTTTAACGAACCACGATTATGCTCTTTAGGCTAAGGGAGACAATGATTAAGGCAAGTGAATGTTGATGGAAGATATGATGGAATGAGAATGTGGAAGGAAATTGAAGTATCCCGAGAAAACCCACACACGATACGATGGTGTCCACCACAAAGTTTCTTGGCTGAGGATCGAACCAGAGGCCCCACGTACCAGAAACAAGTGTTTACCACTGAGTCACCGTGTCCTCCCCCAATCCCTAAAAGACGCGGACATCCAGTTAAGAATAACTGACATAAAAAAACGTACTTACCATTTTCTCACAAAGGAAACACCACGAATCCCACACTCTGACCGTTTGTACTTCTTGTATGTTGGTTTATCACAAACATTATTTAGTATATCGATACATCTGTCAGAATAATAGTGTTTGCTGCAAAGTAGGGGAAGGTGACTTAGTGATAGAGCGCTTACTTCTGGTGCGGGATGGACCTCGTTCGATCCCAGACTTAAAGTTAGTAGTGGATACCATCGTACCCGTGAGATTTCTCGGAATTTTCCTGTTTTCTCCTACATTCTCATTTCACGAATTATTTCCCAAAAATTTGCTTCCATCTATTACCTCTCTTTATTATTGGATCGGATTTCAGTTTAGCATCCCTTGGGTAACAAAATTACATGAGATATGGAGCTACGGATTAACATGAGATCCGAAATGCTTGCGCTCCCGCTGCGAATCGGAGCCGGGTCTCCTATGCGAAAGTCGCAGACGCTACCCAATATCCATGTGTGATCTCTCTGTCTTCATTAGCCTAGAATGCATAACATTTAAACTTTATGGACTTCATATAATTTCAGTTCTTCCTCGATAGCCAATTCTATACTGAGACAAAGTAGATCAATCAAATGTGTCCATCTTCCCTTTTTTATAATTTTAATGATGTTCTTGTAACTTTGACCGTGTTCTAAGATTCCTGTTAGTTGAAATATCGTAGTTAACTTGCCTCGGTCAACGTTTCATAAAATATCCCCATAATTCTTCAATTTCTTTGAGGTGACCTTTGTGCTGCTCCTGTACCATATCGAGTTGTGCATTAATGGAAGCCATGGCTAAAAATAATATACATTTCCTTTCCCCCGACTTCGATCCGACATTTTGTTTTCGACTTATCGCTGTTTTGGGCATTTTTCCGACTGGTTTTTGGCTGGTCATAGCGCCAAAAGGAAGCATTTGTGCACCCAGGCTGTCTTATCATGGTGTCAGGAATCAGCTCCCAACGCTGTCAGTGCTGTTTTGAAACACGCTCTATATTTCTATCCTGTTTCTGATTAGCTTCTCTTTGCCAATCAATTTACAGTATTCCCAAAACAAACCAAAAGTGAACTAAATTCACTAAATCGCCTACCCCCTATGCTTTCTTCTTGTATAGTACTTATTATATATTTATATTGTAGTTGACAGAGATTGCCAATATTGATTGAAATATCTCGTTAAAATGCTAGTATAGGAATTCCCTCTTCAGTACAGAAATTCCCTCCTTGCATCCTACCGCAATTTTAGGCGAGATGGGATTAACTAAGATGGGAATTCCCATCTCGCCTAAAATGATAGGCATTCTTATCTTGGAGATGTAAGTGGCTGATAAATCGTTAGGCTAAGTGGGATTAGGCTAGATGTGATGGAATCATCTGAAAAGGTAGGGGGACGGTAGGTAGCGGCATGACGTCACGCCGTACCCCATGCCTATCTTTGTCCATTGTAAATGATTAGGAAGTGGGGGGTCGCCGTACCCAGTTTTTTGAAGGTGGGGATAGGGTCCCCCGCGTTCCCACGCACTTTTACCCCTGCTACTAAGTATTAATTGCTGTGAGGACTAACGAAAAATATTATGTAATAATAATAATAATAATAATAATAATAATAATAATAATAATAATAATAATAATAATAATAATAATAATAACGGATCTGAATGATAAATATATTTTTTCAACTTTTATTACAATTGCTGTCTGTTCCCGTGAATCTGGTTATATTGTTTTTGTAAGGAATAAAGAGGCTTCAAAAAACATTATGATTTGTATAAAAGAAAAAAAGCCTTATCAGTTGTATTACGAACTGACCTTGCGTCTGTTTTTTTTAAAACACAATGTTACGAGGCACAGAAGCCACCACGCCTGCGGTGTGCTTGCTTTTTTGCCTCAGGCAGCTTCAGTACTAAAGTTAAAACTTTCCTTCTGTCAATTAATGTGTAGCTATCAGTCAGTCACACAGGTTCTTTGCAAGGCTGAATTTTACAAGAGAGATTTTATTCATCGGATAGGAAGCAAAGCCCAGCGTACGTTGTAATCCCTTCCCCTCTTTTGCACAGTGTGTGAAATTTAACTTGTATACTGTAGTAAGTTACGGAAAAGAGAATGCTATTTTTTTTAATGACATTATCGAATAAGATTGACCATTATTACAATATATTCAAGATGAAAAGTATTCATTTAACAGTCGTCGTACTTAGTTGTCTGCACTGAAATTCCCATAATGTGCTTTCTTCTTTTCTAATATGAGCTCCCGAGCTTCTTCGTGGCTAAGTGGTTAGTGTACGCGCCTTTGGCGTGAGAGACCCGGGTTCGATTCCGGTGAGAGCTCATGTAGTACGGATTTTACGATTAATCAGTAGGTCCCGTTTCATATAGCCTCGCTGCTGAAAGGGACGACAAAATCAACTTAACTCATATTCAGCACCATAGGAGATATAACTCCGAGGGGAATTTTGTCCCTGGAAAACCTCCCAAAATCATCAACGGTACGAAATATGTCTGCAATGCAAGATGTCAATCATTTCCAACTCTATGCTCTGTGACCTAGTTTGCTTTTCATGTTTTCAGTAAACTAGACAGACAAAAGGAAGAATAGAGGCTTTCTTCCAGAAAATTGTGTTCGAGGGTGGGGGGTCACACAGGCCCGTATCCATGGGGAGTCTAGGGGGAAGGGCTTACCCTAAATTTTTACATGAGAATGATTTATGAGCATTAAAGAAGTCAGCCATTAGGATTTTTTTTTTTGTTTTAGGATGATACTAGATTCGACTCCTGGTGTAAGCTCAACTTTCAGTCCTGTGGCATTTGCAGGTCTCGTTTCATACAGATTCGTTGAAAAACCTCTAAACATGTGCTATGACTAGTATGCGAACTAAAGTTTTTTTTTTTAGCAAAAAAGAGAAATTTCTTGCTTTAGACTCTGCCCTGTAATCCAGTTTTTCTGGAGGCGAGATAGTATGGTTGGGAACGGCCAATCAGATTCAAGTTCCGAACCCACATTAAAAAGACCTTCCTTTATAACCTTACTGTTGTATAAGGACGAAAAACAAAAATATACTGATAGCTCCAGTAATAGATATTATGGGAAAGAGATTTGAAAAATAGGTGGTTTTGAAATAGAGAAAGGACAATACCTGAGCTTTATTAGTATTACTAGCATATATTACCCGCTTTGCTAAGTTGAAATGAAAATTTAAAAGCACAACTCCGTATTTCATGTGTTTAGTACCCGTGAAATATGCTGTTTTCGTTTTTAATGGCATCGATTTAAACAGCATCTGAAAGATCATTGATCATCTCGGCGACCCCAAAAATCATGGATTCGACACCAATAATGGTCATTTTCGGTCATTTATATGTATATTTCCTCCTCCCCCATTTTGCGGGCCATGGCACCGAAAATGTCACTGTTCATCTCAGCGATCTCCCACAAATGTGGATTCAGCATCGGTCATTTTCCATTATTTTTAAATATCTCTTCCTCCCTCTCCCCCAAGTTGTGGGGTTGAATTTGAATTTAAACGGGATCTAAAGTACCACTGTTCATCTAAGCGACCCAGAAAACTATAAATTTGACACTGATAGTGGCCATTATCGATCATTTTATATATCACTTTCTCCCCTTCCCTCAAGTGGCGGAGCTGATTTTGCATTTAAACCGGATCGAAAATGTCACAGTTCATCAGAATGATCCCGAAAACAATGGATTAGGCACTAATATTGGTCATTTTTGATTATTATTATTATTATTATTATTATTATTATTATTATTATTATTATTATTATTATTATTATTATTATTATTATTATTATTATTATATACAACTCCCCCTCCCCCGTGCTGGGGCACACGGAATCAGAATTGTCACTCTTAATCTCAGCTACTCCTAAAACTATTGACTCGACACTAATATTACTCAGTTTCGATCATTTTTAAATGTTTATACCCCTCTCCTCCATTGTACCTCCCTTCCCAACTATTAGGGCTCAACTTGGATTGAAACAGCATCAGAAGTGTCACTGTTTGTCTCATCGGGCCCGGAAACTATGGATTCAACACTAATATCGGTCATTTTTGATCATTTTTAAATTTCTCTCCCTCTCGCCCTCCCCTACGTTGCTTTATCAAAGTGAATAGCCTAAAGTAATCCCTGCCCCTAAACTCATGTATGTTGAAAATTTGATTTAGATCGGTCGGGTGGTTCAAGAGTGATAAAGTCACAAAGGCAGTCATATTTATTTATTTTTTTTTTACATATATCTCCCCCTCCTCTTCCCTACATTGGCTCGTCAAAGTGAAACGATAAAAAAAACACCCAAGGCCCGACCCTCATATTTGTTGAAAATTAGATGGAGATTGGTTGGGTGGTTGAAAAGTTATTAGGTTTTATTAATTTCTATTTATATGTCCCCTCCCCACACCCTAGGATGTACCGTTAAAGTGAAATTACAAAAATGTTTCCAGATCCAAACCTCATATATCTTGAAAATTTGATTGCGATCGGTCGGATATTCAAGATATAGTTCAAGAGTTATTAAGTTACAAAAATAGTCACTTTCAGTCTTATAGGGGAGACCGGGGCTATTTGAGTATAGTAAGGGAAAACTCAAAATTTCCAAAAAATGACGCACTTTAGAGTTTAAGTAATTAAGCCATAATCTACGTATATTATTATAGTACAACATATTAAAGAATAAAGAACCTACTAAATCATGGAAATTCAGGAAACGAATTTAAAATAAAAATGGCAGAATTTGAGACTAGTAAAAATCACGGGGCTATTTGGGTTTCTTATGGGACTATTTGGGTATTTCACTGTATCAACATTGTTTACATTAATTACATTGGTGTTCATGTATATTCTTAAATTATACCCTTTTCTATGTAATTTGTAAAAAAAAAAAAAAACATAATTTCATAGTAAAAGAAAATAAGTGGAGGAATTCTTTAGGAAAGGATTTTAAGGATAAGTTAAAACTCTTTCAGCGTTGTAATAATACAAGACTATTAATTTTCTTATTTTATTACATAATACCTTACTCGTATAGATTCATCGTAGAATAGTTTGACTTAAAGTCTTAAACACTTGTAAAAGCAAACTAGAAAAAAGATAACCTCTGACAGAATAAAATAAAAAGAAACTTCGAATGGTTTTACATCTTCTTAATTAATTTTCAGTAAACAGAAAAAATACACAATAGTGAAAACTGTAGTTCAAATTTAACTGTTAAAATAAAAATGAACTCATAAGAAAATTTATGTTCAAAATCAATTTCTTGAGTAGCCTTGTCAAAGAAAATTAAATATATATAAAGATAAAAATCAAAACTTGTGCTGAAGAAAGCAAAGTGCATGAAAATTATTTTTTTATACAAACTTATGAGAAATCACTAATTTCTCGAACTTCTGAAGTACGAGACAATGAAAGTTACCAAATGTTTAACCTAGAGGCATTTGCTGCACACAAACTGTTTTTATTTCCATAAGGTCTAACACATATCTCATGGTACCACTGTTTACAATGTTGACAGCGAAACCATTCTTCTTTGCTCACTGATTCTTTAGAGTAATATTTTACCTTACAGAATCATTGATTGATACATTGTTCTCGGATTCACTCTAATCATTATCATCATCACGTGTAGTATACGTAAGACTTGAAGGTACGGGCCTATTTATTTTTGTCTTCTTGATGCTTTCCGGCTTCGAGCAGGCTGTACCAGATCCACCCCATTTATAACTTCCGTTTCGTGCGAAGCTGTTGTACATTTTCGGCAGAAGTAAGTAGAGCTGTACTTTGCTTTTTCTTCGTAGCATACCTTTGACTAAAATAGTGAGAAGAATTTTCATCACCGTACAGCATAAGATGAAATTATTGCTTTATCATATGCTGTACATCCCATGTACTCTTAAATATATTTCCCAGACTGGATTTTTAAATTTCATCATAACTTGAACTTCAGGGCTCTAATGGGTTGATGTCATGAAAATACACTGCGCTATCCAGTAGTTTTTAATATTGTAATACATGAGTGGTATGAGGTGGCAAGCACAAAAGTTCAATGCTATGTTGCTCACAAAATTTGAGAGCTTGTAGCGAACAGTGAGAAATATGTCCGTCCAAAATTACAAACATTTTCCCCCAGCCCAGTTTGAAAAAAAACTCGAGTCAGTAAACAAACAGCTCTTTGTTAACGTAACCACTATCTGATACGAAAACCTGAGAAGTCAGTGATAAATTGTTTACAAAATCTTCATTCATACGCTGATCTTTGAAATAATACATTGTGGGCTGTATTGTCCAACTGCGTTCCAAGCGGCTATCACAGTGACATTTTCTTCTCTCTCAACGTAAATACCACCCATTTTCCCACCTTCTTGGCAATGACTTTGCTTTATCCACATCATATATACGCTCTTGTTTTTATGAAGTAACGTTGAAGTTATGAAGTACATCGTTGAAGTAACGGGCTCACTGCTTCCTTATTAACGCCCTCAGCACAATCTCTTGAAAGTCCCTCAGGCTTTCGTAATGATAAATTCGGATGTCTTTTCATCAAACTTTAAAGCCAAGCTTCACCAGCTGGTTACTCAAAGAATATGGAATTTGATTTATTGTTACATATCGATGCACAGCTTTACGAATCGTTTCATTGTGCAGCTTAGTTCTTTTTCCGTTCATAATTCCTCCTGTTCTTCTATCAGTACTGTGGAATGTCCTATGACTTCCGGGTTTGTACTTTGAACTTTCCATTATTATCACCCAAGCTAGTCTCACCCTTTCGAACAGCACTTTCCTTCGCAAAGTGTCAAAAGGAAAATCGCAGGGCTGTAAAGCTCCAGGTAAACTCAAATAACTTTTCGTTACATTTTGCATGGTCTCCATGCATTCATTATTCCACTTGCTGTATTTATGTTTTGATTTGTATGTTCGTACCATCTAAAAAGAAAATGAAGTGTTTTCTTTTACATACATGCACCACATATTCTGAACCATAAATTCGAAACTAAAATTCATAAATTAAAAATATTCATGTAAGTTTACACCTGACTCAAATAGCCCCAATTAGCTCAAATAGCCCCAATTTTTTCGACTCAAATAACCCCGTTTTGCACACGTTTAAGTAGGAACGTACTATTTTCACATGGATCAGAGGAGAGCACCAAAAATGGCGGTAATAACATGCAGACGTTCTGTTTTACGCATATGGTAATAATTTTACAAATATATGCATTTACACAGGTACAGCACCTTATATTATACAGACATTATTTTATATCAGACCAAAATACGAAGTATTGCAAGCCACGTTGCTCAGAATAGTCTCATATTTACAGCAACTGATTGGGACTAAGTAGATCAACGACACATACATCCTATCCTTTACCAACGAACTCACAAATGAATGCAAATTCAGCATACTGATGCGCATATTAAGTGCGCAGTGACATTTTTTCTTAAGTTTGACCCAAATAGCCCCTTGACTCAAATAGCCCCGGTCTCCCCTATAAATTGATTTTTATATGTCTCCCCTCCTTCTCCGCCCCCACGTTGCTCCGTTAAATTAAAATTACAAAAACGATCCCAGGCCTGAGCCTCATGTATGTTGAAAATTTGATCAAGATCGGTCGAGTGGTTCAGGAGTTATTAAGTTTTATTTATTTTTACACCCCCTCCCCCTAAGTTCTACCATCAAAGTGAATAGCCTTCAACCAGCCCAGCCGTAAAACTCATCCATGTTACAAATTTGATCAAGATCGGTGGGGCGGTTCGGGAGATTTAGAGTCACAAGCATATTGTTTCTCAAATATATATATATTAGTAGTGTCGAATCTAGATATTTTCCTATGGGGGCAACGTGCGCCATGGCCCGCAACATGGGGGAGGAGGAAATATACATAGGCCCTATAAATGACCGAAAATGACCATTATTGGTGTCGAATCCATGATTTTTGGGGTCGCCGAGATGATCAATGGTCTTTCCGATGCTGTTTAAATCGATGCCATTAAAAACGAAAACAGCATATTTCACGGGTACTAAACACATGAAATACGGAGTTGTGCTTTTAAATTTTCATTTCAACTTAGCAAAGCGGGTAATATATGCTAGTAATACTAATAAAGCTCAGGTATTGTCCTTTCTCTATTTCAAAACCACCTATTTTTTAAATCTCTTTCCCATAATATCTATTACTGGAGCTATCAGTATATTTTTGTTTTTCGTCCTTATACAACAGTAAGGTTATAAAGGAAGGTCTTTTTAATGTGGGTTCGGAACTTGAATCTGATTGGCCGTTCCCAACCATACTATCTCGCCTCCAGAAAAACTGGATTACAGGGCAGAGTCTAAAGCAAGAAATTTCTCTTTTTTGCTAAAAAAAAAAAAAAAAAACTTTAGTTCGCATACTAGTCATAGCACATGTTTAGAGGCTTTTCAACGAATCTGTATGAAACGAGACCTGCAAATGACACAGGACTGAAAGTTGAGCTTACACCAGGAGTCGGATCTAGTATCATCCTAAAACAAAAAAAAAATCCTAATGGCTGACTACTTTAATGCTCATAAATCATTCTCATGTAAACATTTAGGGTAAGCCCTTCCCCCTAGACTCCCCATGGATACGGGCCTGTGTGACCCCCCACCCTCGAACACAATTTTCTGGAAGAAAGCCTCTATTCTTCCTTTTGTCTGTCTAGTTTACTGAAAACATGAAAAGCAATCTAGGTCACAGAGCATAGAGTTGGAAATGATTGACATCTTGCATTGCAGACATATTTCGTACCGTTGATGATTTTGGGAGGTTTTCCAGGGACAAAATTCCCCTCGAAGTTATATCTCCTATCAGAGATGGAATGGGTCAGTGGGTCGGTGGGTCAAGTTGTCTGAGTGGGTCAGTGGGTCGTGGGTCAACAGCATGTGACCATGTGACCCACTGTGACCCACCACCACCGTGACCCACCACCCACCATGACCCACTGCGACCCACCACCCACCGTGACTCACTGCGACCCACCACCCACTGCGACCCACCGACTCAGTATGATCTACCGACCCTCTCTGAACACTGCATTGTAGACAGTATCTTTTGAAGACTTGAAAATTTGTCTCCGTTTTACTTTCAAGACCTTCATTTCGGTTGCTTTTCCACTTGTTTCTGTCTACTTACCTGAGGTGAGTATATCTAACCAAGTGAAAAAAGAACTTCAGGCACTTTTGGATATTGATATTTTTAATAGTAATAATAGCAATAGGACTTACACTACAACTTGGCTTTCGAGACCAGTAGCGTACGTAGGAATTTATTTCGGGGAGTGTCCAAACTCAATATGAGGGTATTTTATATAAAAATTCCTAAAATTGCCCCTAAAATTAGGCTAAATTTACATAAAAGTCGAAATTCCGGGGGGGGGAGGGTACGGACCCCCAGGACCCATCCCCTGCGTACGTCCCTGTTCGAGACCTTTGAGTTTTTAGAGCTAACTACTGGAAAAAATACATTTTTGAATCACTGTAATATATAAATTATTATATAAAAAATTGAATGTAACTATGTGTGCCTGATCATCACGGTCAAATTGCAAAGTCAAATGAAATTACTTTTGGTATATAGTTAGGCCTTAATCCAAACTGGGATGTTATATTGCTTTTATTATAATGCAATAATAATATCCTAAGGAGGTAGTGAGTATCCGCATTTTTGCGAAAAAAAATGAGTATCTCGCAAGCCGTTAAACTTACGGAGCTGAAATTCAGTGTATTACCTCTTTATTGAAAATAAACAGAATGTGTCCTAGCATTTTTTAAATTCTCCTTTATGTGGGGGGAGGGCACTTTCTATATATGGAAAATTGGTAGTGAGTTGGTTTGTAAAAATGATCGAAAACGATCGATGTTATTTAAGAACAAAAATCAGAAACAAAAAATACAGTGCTTGGCTTCATATATCCATTGCTTTCTGCTGTAATAATTGCTGAGGTTTATGTTTATTATATAGAGCGCTTACAGTACAGGACAATCAACCCATAAAGTTGTTAGAAAAATAGGCATACAATTTGTACTGTAAGCTTAATTACACGAAAATTTTAAGTTTGGATTGTACGCATAATTGTATGGAAAATTTTATACTTTTTTCCCTTTACGTTGGTCTACTTACTTTGATTTGGAACTTTGAAATTTCATCCTTTTTTTCCACTGAAAAGTATTGATAATTCAACAAGGAAATAATTATACTATGATAATTTAATTGAAATTCCTCGTAATTTGGTACATGGCAAACAGCAGTGTGGTAATTGAAGGAGAAGAAGGAGGGAAATTCCCATTCACCTCTGAATACTTTCCAGGAACCTCGTTCCCTTTCGCTTTCTAGACGGGGGAGGGAACTTGGTAATTGCATCAAACCTTCATGTGTAATTACAAAAATTAAATTTATAAACAAATAAGAAATAATCAGTTTATCAGGCTTTAATTGATAATTTATTCACAAGATTCCTTATCAAAGGCGTGGTAGATGAAGTTTCTGTTCTACATGGGTCGACATTGCCAACTGACATGGTCGATATGGAAAAGATGTTGTATGGTGATAGAGAGATGATACTTCTTGCTGAGTATTTCAAACCTGACCAAGAAAAATCGTTATCAGACTTAAGTCTAACAAGTAGATTGTCGATGAGAAGTTGCGGAAATCGGGTAGAAGTATTATCAATTTCCACGACAGAGTGGGAATGGGGATTTTCCTTTATGAATTTACAGATGACTGATATTAGAAATAGACTAAGTGGTCAAACATTGTCTAATTTGTTGCTCATCAATGTTAATGGCCTACCGCTAGACATGCTCAAAGTAGACGAGCTAGTTATTTCTTGGCTGAAGGATGGACATCATTCCACTGCGGATGATTTACTGCCAAAAAGTTACCAAAAGGAAATAAATCCGATTTCAGATTTGTTTTAAGGTGGAATATTAAGAGTTACGGAAAATGTATACTTGTATTACTAATGGCTTATTTGTGTTATTCAACTTTGTACCTAATTTTTAGTAAGTCTCTTCTTTGCTTTAGGTAAACTACTTTGAATAAATATTCATAATAATTGCTATTATGCATATTTGTAACTTAAATTTAACGTGGTGTTTTAGTGATTACAGAAATTTCAATTATGAGCATACTTTATGGAAATGCTCTCACATAGGGTACCCGAGCACCTTTATACCTATGAACAACTGATTTTTCAAGTCTTTTGTGAGAAAAATACTGTGAACTGAGAAACCATAACCTTTTCCATATTGTACAGGGTTATTTTCCTGCGAAAAGAAGTTTCTTGTGGAATGCGTTCAGAAATTAACACTTGCAAGAATACTCTCTGAGTACAAGTATATTTTAGGCACACACTAATTTCCCCCCACCTCGAACTGTTTCAATTTCCTCACTGACAAACACTTTGCCATTTTATATCGTAAAGGTCAGTTCCACAGTTATTGTAACAGAGTGGTGCTTGAGCGACTGACTAGAAATTCAAACTCCGATTAGTGACAATTTCACAGTCTTGTTTTATTACAATTGTAACCTCTTTAGTCAGTACAGAAGAGGCCGTGGATCGTGTTCAGACTTGATGACGATTGATTTTGGTGAGTCAGAGTAGGTCAAAGTGGATGAGAGTGGTTCATTGTGGGTGGTGGGTCAGAGTGGGTCACCGTGGGTCAGAGTGGGTCATCGTGGGTGCTGGGTGAGAGTGGGTCATCGTAAATGGTGGATCATGGTGAGTCACAGTGGGTTACGGTGGGTAGTGGGTCATGGTGGGTCGTGGGTCAGAGTGGGTCATTGTGGGTGGTGTGTCAGTGGGTCCCGGGTCACAGTGGGTGGTGGGTAAGTGGGTCGTGCGTCAAGTTTTCATTGACCCACGCCAACTCTGTCTCCTATGGTGCTGAATATGAGTTGAGTTGATTTTGTCTTCCCTTTCAGCAGCGAGGCTATATGAAACGGGACCTACTGATTAATCGTAAAATCCGTACTACATGAGCTCTCACCGGAATCGAACCCGGGTCTCTCACGCCAAAGGCGCGTACACTAACCACTTAGCCACGAAGAAGCTCGGGAGCTCATATTAGAAAAGAAGAAAGCACATTATGGGAATTTCAGTGCAGACAACTAAGTACGACGACTGTTAAATGAATATTTTTCATCTTGAATATATTGTAATAATGGTCAATCTTATTCGATAGAGTCATTAAAAAAAATAGCATTCTCTTTTCTGTAACTTACTACAGTATACAAGTTAAATTTCACACACTGTGCAAAAGAGGGGAAGGGATTACAACGTACGCTGGGCTTTGCTTCCTATCCGATGAACAAAATCTCTCTTGTAAAATTCAGCCTTGCAAAGAACCTGTGTGACTGACTGATAGCTACACATTAATTGACAGAAGGAAAGTTTTAACTTTAGTACTGAAGCTGCCTGAGGCAAAAAAGCAAGCACACCGCAGGCGTGGTGGCTTCTGTGCCTCGTAACATTATGTTTTAAAAAAAAACAGACGCAAGGTCAGTTCGTAATACAACTGATAAGGCTTTTTTTCTTTTATACAAATCATAATGTTTTTTGAAGCCTCTTTATTCCTTACAAAAACAATATAACCAGATTCACGGGAACAGACAGCAATTGTAAAAAAAGTTGAAAAAATATATTTATCATTCAGATCCGTTATTATTATTATTATTATTATTATTATTATTATTATTATTATTATTATTATTATTATTATTATTATTACATAATATTTTTCGTTAGTCCTCACAGCAATTAATACTTAGCAGCAGGGGTAAAAGTGCGTGGGAACGCGGGGGACCCTATCCCCACCTCCAAACAACTGGGTACGGCGACCCCCCACTTCCTAATCATTTACAATGGACAAAGATAGGCATGGGGTACGGCGTGACGTCATGCCGCTACCTACCGTCCCCCTACCTTTTCAGATGATTCCATCACATCTAGCCTAATCCCACTTAGCCTAACGATTTATCAGCCACTTACATCTCCAAGATAAGAATGCCTATCATTTCAGGCGAGTTGGGAATTCCCATCTTACTTAATCCCATCTCGCCTAAAATTGCGGTAGGATGCAAGGAGGGAATTTCTGTACTGAAGAGGGAATTCCTATACTAGCATTTTAACGAGATATTTCAATCAATATTGGCAATCTCTGTCAACTACAATATAAATATATAATAAGTACTATACAAGAAGAAAGCATAGGGGGTAGGCGATTTAGTGAATTTAGTTCACTTTTGGTTTGTTTTGGGAATACTGTAAATTGATTGGCAAAGAGAAGTTAATCAGAAACAGGATAGAAATATAGAGCGTGTTTCAAAACAGCACTGACAGCGTTGGGAGCTGATTCCTGACACCATGATAAGACAGCCTGGGTGCACAAATGCTTCCTTTTGGCGCTATGACCAGCCAAAAACCAGTCGGAAAAATGCCCAAAACAGCATAAGTCGAAAACAAAATGTCGGATCGAAGTCGGGGGAAAGGAAATGTATATTATTTTTAGCCATGGCTTCCATTAATGCACAACTCGATATGGTACAGGAGCAGCACAAAGGTCACCTCAAAGAAATTGAAGAATTATGGGGATATTTTATGAAACGTTGACCGAGGCAAGTTAACTACGATATTTCAACTAACAGGAATCTTAGAACACGGTCAAAGTTACAAGAACATCATTAAAATTATAAAAAAGGGAAGATGGACACATTTGATTGATCTACTTTGTCTCAGTATAGAATTGGCTATCGAGGAAGAACTGAAATTATATGAAGTCCATAAAGTTTAAATGTTATGCATTCTAGGCTAATGAAGACAGAGAGATCACACATGGATATTGGGTAGCGTCTGCGACTTTCGCATAGGAGACCCGGCTCCGATTCGCAGCGGGAGCGCAAGCATTTCGGATCTCATGTTAATCCGTAGCTCCATATCTCATGTAATTTTGTTACCCAAGGGATGCTAAACTGAAATCCGATCCAATAATAAAGAGAGGTAATAGATGGAAGCAAATTTTTGGGAAATAATTCGTGAAATGAGAATGAAGGAGAAAACAGGATAGTTCCGAGAAATCTCACGGGTACGATGGTATCCACTACTAATTTTAAGTCTGGGATCGAACGAGGTCCATCCCGCACCAGAAGTAAGCGCTCTATCACTAAGTCACCTTCCCCTACTTTGCAGCAAACACTATTATTCTGACAGATGTATCGATATACTAAATAATGTTTGTGATAAACCAACATACAAGAAGTACAAACGGTCAGAGTGTGGGATTCGTGGTGTTTCCTTTGTGAGAAAATGGTAAGTACGTTTTTTTATGTCAGTTATTCTTAACTGGATGTCCGCGTCTTTTAGGGATTGGGGGAGGACACGGTGACTCAGTGGTAAACACTTGTTTCTGGTACGTGGGGCCTCTGGTTCGATCCTCAGCCAAGAAACTTTGTGGTGGACACCATCGTATCGTGTGTGGGTTTTCTCGGGATACTTCAATTTCCTTCCACATTCTCATTCCATCATATCTTCCATCAACATTCACTTGCCTTAATCATTGTCTCCCTTAGCCTAAAGAGCATAATCGTGGTTCGTTAAAATTAAATACTTCATTTCATTTTACAGGGGTTGCTTACAGTTTGTCGGTGGGTTACCGTTAAGATAATTTTTCAATAGGTTATGTTATTGATACTAATATTTGTAAGAAAGAAGGAGTCTGTGAGGCTCATAATTTTGAAAGGCTAAGAACTACAATTGAACGTTGATTGTAAGAAATGCTAAAGGTACGAACTAAATTTGATTTGTGAGTCTTTTAGCATTATTAGTCGTATTATGGACAAAAAATAACTCATATCTACAAACCAAGAAAACTAACAGTGAATTTTGATATTCGACAGTGAAATATAATAATATAAAACTTGGATATCAAATTTCGAGGTTAGTTTTCTTGGCTTTCGACATGTTCAACTTAAATGTGTTTTCGTGATAGTCCAAACTTTCAACATACGAGTATCAGTCTCCTAGATTTTCGTAAATAACTATGAAGATTATCCTAAATCTAACAACTAAGTACAGATACCGATCACTAAAGTTCATAATTGACTTTTGAGAACATGCTGGCCCTAACTGATATATCACATCACTACCTTTCCATTTCCAAAATTATCACATATTTCAAAATGGCGGATTTGAAGGTGCCGCCAGAGGTTCGCGATCTACTCTGCCCATTCTTCTTCTGTCAATATGAGAAACTATCACCGTTTGCATTGTCTATCTTTCACTATTTTCATGATTCAATAGTTTATTTGATGTATTTCAATAACATAGCATAGCCCTCCTCCCATAAATTTTGACCCCCCTCCGTTTCTTATGGCGTTCAGCCCTTATAACTTTGCACATATACATATTTCCATATCCTCTATCAGTCGCACTAAGTCTCATCCCGCAACTCGATTCATCCATTTGGACCCTTTACTTGTCAGGCAATTTCTTATTGATAGAAAAAACAAGGAAAATAATTCTATAATGACTGACAAGTAACACATCCCAAGTGTAACACTCCGATTTTGATAAAATTTATGTAGGTAGATACTACACAAAATAAACTAATACTTGTATTTTTATTTTCTGCGGTAAAGTTGTTTCAGAGGGTGATAAACCAGACCCAAAATTTTGAGAGTTGACTCCCGAAAGGTAATAATAAGTGGACCGAAGTGAATGAAATTGTGCACAGATATTGTAGACATAAAATGAGGGAATGCGGGTTTCGTATCTTCCTGAAAAAAAAGACGGTTAGGTGGGGCAAGGACCCCTCCAAATCTGTGATCACGAAATATCAAAAGTGCTAATAATAGTTTGCCAAAGTGCCTACAGAACATGAAGAATTGTAACGAAATTTTGTGTAGTGACAATATGCGAAAAAAACTAATGCGTTTTTTATTTTCTGTGGAAAAACGGTAAAGGGGAAAAGGCCCCCACACAAAATTTGGAAAATTGACGCCCAAAAGGCAAAAACAAGTGGACCGAAGTGAATGAAACTGCTTAAATATGGTAGAGGTAAGATGAAGGAATACGTGTTTCGTATTTTCCTGCAAATAAAAAACTTTTGATTGGACCGAGGCATCTGGTAGCGGAAAGAGTGGACAGAAGCGAAAGAAATTGTGTAAATAGTGGATATGTAAAATAATACATTTCTTGTTTCACAAGTGTACCCATCCGATTTTTCAAATTTGGAAGATCAACAGTAAGCACAAACAGTATATATAGTATTTTATAATATTTCGGGAGGCACCTTTAACGCTTACAATGTTTTCGTGATCAAATGTTTGGAGGGCTCCGTGCCCCACCCAACCATTTTTTTTTCAGGAAAATACGAAATTCGTATTCACTTATTATGTGTGTAAAATATCTGTGCATAATTTCATTCACTTCAGTTCACTTCTTCTTGCCTTTCGGGCGTAAACTTTCAAAATTTTGGGTGATAGTTTTGCCCTCTAAAACCGTTTTTCCGCAGAAAATAAAAACCATTATTCATTTATTTCTTGCGTATTGTCAACACGTAAAGATTCCCTGCAATTCTTCATGTCCTTTACACATTTGACCTAGTGTTACTAACACTTTTCATATTTCGTGGTCAAAGGTTTGGAGGGGTCCGTGCACCACCCAAACGATTTTTTTAAATGAAAATACGAAACCCGTACCCTCATTTTACGTCTGCAATGTCTGTTCACAATTCCATTCAGTTCGGTTAACTCCTATTTGCCTTTCGGGTGTCAACTTTTAAAATTTTCAGTGCGAGCTTTTGCCCCCTAAAACCGTATTTCCGCAGTAAATTAAACAACTCATATTCGTCTATTTTTCGCGTATTGTCCATACACAAACTTTCGTTGCAATTCGTCATGTCCTTTACGCACATTTGACATACTGATACTAGCACTTTTGATATTTCTTGATCAAATGTTTGGATGGTTCCGTGCCCCACCCAAAAGTTTGTTCCAGGAAAATACGAAACCCGTATTCCTTAATTAGATGTCTGCAATATCTTTTCGCAATTTCATTCACTTCGGTCCACTTCAACTTGCCTTTCAGGCATAAAATTTCAACATTTTGGGTGGGAGCTTTTGCTCCCGAAAATCGTTTTTCCACAGAATATAAAAACAGAATTGATCAAGGTTTGGAGGGGTCTATGCACCACCTAACACTCTATTCCAGGTAAATACGAACCCGTATACGCACATTTTATGTCTACAATATGTGTGGAAAATTTCATTTAATTTGGTTCACTTCTTATCTTTCGGGCGTACATTTTCAAAAGTTTGGGGTGGAATCTTTTGCCCCCTGAAACCGTTTTTCCGCAGAAAATAAAAAAGCCGTAATCCTTTTATTCGCGTATTGTCTATACGTAAAGTTTCGTTGCGATTTTTCATGTTCTTTACACACATTTGACATAGTGTTACTAGCAC
The DNA here is from genome assembly GCF_964235325.1 of Thermobia domestica. Classification (NCBI taxonomy): domain Eukaryota; kingdom Metazoa; phylum Arthropoda; class Insecta; order Zygentoma; family Lepismatidae; genus Thermobia; species Thermobia domestica. The sequence goes on from NC_137468.1 coordinate 151,965,319, forward strand.
TACTCAAATTTCGTGATCAAAGGTTTGGAAGGGTCCGTGCTTCACTCAACATTTTTATCAGGAAAATACGAAACCCGTATCCTCATTTTACGTCTGAATCTCTGTTCGCAATTTAATTCACTTCGGTTCACTTTTTCTTGCTTTACGTGCGTCAGCTTTAAAAATTATGCGTAGGTACTTTTGCCCCCTAAAATCGTTTTTCCACAGAACATAAAAACCCGTATTCGTTTAGTTTTTGCGTATTGTCCATACAGAAAGCTATGTTGCAATTCTTCATGTCGTTACACACATCTCACATATTTTTACCAGAACTTTTGATATTTCGTGATCAAATGATTGGACGGGTCCGTGCCCCACCTAACCGTCTTTTTCAGGTAAATACAAAACTCGTATACCAACATTTTATGTCTACAATATGTGTGCAAAATTTTATTCACTTCGGTTCACTTCTTTTTATCTTTCGGGTGTCAACTTTCAAAAGTTTGGTGTGAGTTCTTTTGCCCCCTAAAACCGTTTTTCCGCAGAAAATTAAAAACCGTATTCCTTTGTTTTTTACGTATTGTCTATACATAAAGTTTCGTTGCATTTCTTCATGTCCTTTACACACGTTTCACATAATATTACTAGCACATTTATTATTTCGTGATCAAAGGTTTGGAGGGGTCCGTGACTCACCCAACATTTTTTTAAAGAAAATACGAGACCTGTATTCTCATTTTACGTCTGAATCTCTGTTCGCAATTTAATTCACTTTCGTTCACTTCTCCTTGCCTTTCGGGCGTCAGCTTTAAACATTTTTCGTGGGGACTTTTGCCTCCTAAAATCGTTTTTCCACAGAACATAAAAACCCGTATTCGTTTATTTTTGACGTATTGTCCATACACAAAGTTTTGTTGCAAATTTTCATGTCCTTTACACACATTTGACATACTGTTACTATCGCTTTCGATATCTCGTGATCAAAGGTTTGGAGGGGCCCGTGTCCCACCTAACCGTCTTTTCCAGGTAAATACAAAACCCGTATACCCACATTTTATGTCTACAATATGTGTGCAAAATTTTATTCACTTCGGTTCACTTCTTTAATCTTTCGGGCGTTAATTTTCAAAATTTTGGGGTGGGTTCTTTTGCTCCCTGAAACAGTTTTTCCGAAGAAAATCAAAAACCGTATTCCTTTGTTTTTTGCGTGTTGTCTATACGTAAAGTTTCCTGGCAATTCTTCATGTTCTTTACACACATTTGACATAGTATTACTAGCACTTTTCATATTCCGTGATCAAAGGTTTGCAGGGGTCCGTGCCCCACTCAACATTTTTTTTTCAAGAAAATTCGATACCTGTATCCTCATTTTACGTCTGCAATCTCTGTTCACAATTTCATTCACTTTCGTTCACTTGTTTTTGCCTTTCGGGCGTCAGCTTTAAACATTTTTCGTGGGGACTTTTGCCCCCTAAAATCGTTTTTCCACAGAACATAAAAACCCGTATTCGTTTATTTTTGACGTATTGTCCATACACAAAGTTTCGTTGCAATTCTTCATGTCCTTTACACACATTTGACATAGTGTTACTAGCACGTTTCATATTTCGTGATCAAAGGTTTGGAGGGGCTCGTACCCCACCCAACCTTTTTTTTAGGAAAATACGAAACCCGTATCCTCATTTTACGTCTACAATTCATTCGCATGCACTTCGGTTCAGTTGTTCTTGAATTTTCCGTTGTCAACTTTCAAAATATTTGGTGAGGCTTTTATATTAAACCTTCACATTATGTAACTTTTTTCTTTTTATGAGATTACTTTTTGTTGCGGAGGAGGAGAGAAATGCTTTCCTGTGATATGTGTTTCTTGCCATTGATCTTGTTTGAACTGCTTAAGTAAGATCATGTTGTAACTTTTGATGTCATCCAACTCTGCCACAATAATAAAATTGTCATTTTCAATAATTCGTTTTATTCTGTTATTTGCAGTTTGCCACACTGATATATTTGTTACAAAATTGAGGTTTGGTCCAACGCCTTTCGAATTCGCAACCAACCGAAGCGCCGAGCTTTTTGGGTTGCCTGCTATTGCAGGAAAAGGAGAATTGCAGGTGGTAATGCACTTTTGGAGTCGTGTATACAATAATTAATAATTTAGAATTTAATATAGTTTCTGTTGTTGCAAGAAATATATAATTTGTGTGTGAGCTTTCAACTTGTCAATCTGCACTTACGTTGTCTGAAAAAAAAATACTACTAAATGTATGATATGATACATTGATATGATATATCAGCGTTTCCCAACCGGTGTGCCGCGGCACACTCGTGTGCCGTGAATGGACCGCTGGTGTGCCGCGAGGAAATTGAAACAAAATTATTAATTCTATAGCAACCAAATTGCAAGACATAGGAAAAAATGTATATTTTTGTACTTCACATTACTACGAATTTCTGCCATGGAAAAAATTACTGTAATTGTAATATATTATTCTACATCTATTACTGTGTAGCAGACAGTATTTCGGCTCCTACACATTTCTACGTTTAGCTACTATGTTACGCTTCAATTGAGAGTCATACTAACACCGAGAAATGGAAGCACTTGTACGGTACGAGTCAAGTGAACGTTCGTAGAATACTCTTTCGCACGTTAATAACAGAACAACACTTTGTTCAACAGCTGTGTTTTGACTTCGACGCATCGCAAGCTGTGTGATTGGAATAATATGCACCGGTTTTGGTTAAAACAGCAAAGTTAAAAGTATAAGACATTTGTTTGTTCGTTTGTTATTTAGTGATCTTCGTTCTTAAGTTAGTGAAAGGTTGGATACAGTTTTCGAAAAAGAAAGCATATTTTTAAAAATCTGAGTTCTGTATTTCATTGCAATTGTTTTCTATTTTAAAATTAGAATAAAAAATAAGCACAATGAATTAGCATAGGGAAAAACCAGTGATCGAGCTTTCATCTCTGTGAGGAGGAGATCAGTAATCACCGAAAAAAATACCATGGTATTTTATATTTACAAATACTACTACTACTACTACTACTAATAATAATAATAATAATAATAATAATAATAATAATAATAATAATAATAATATCTATGAGTGTGCCGCGAGATTTCAAGTTACACCCGTACTGTGCCGCAAGTTGAAAAAGGTTGGGAAACGCTGTGATATATTGATATGTTAGTGAAGAAAATTGAATCTCAATGTTCTCACTGAAAATACAAATAACTTTTTGGAAAAATAATTTTTAGTTAGAAAAAGTTTAACTATATTTCTTTCTTATATATTATTTATAATAATTAATAATTTAGAAAAATGTTACACTGTTCGTTTCAACTGTTACGACTAATTTACGTTTTGCAATTTAACATTCTACTTGTCAGTTTGCATTTATGTTTAATGTGAAGAAACAAGCAGTATTTTTTTTATTACTGAATAACAGCATATATATATTGCAATTACTTTGTGGACTTGAAGGAACCATGCGGCCCGGCAGGCTTTTATGAATATGAAAATGGCCCGCCATACGAAAAAAATTGAAGACCATTGATCTAAGGAATAAAGGTCACTACATGTGATGGCCGAGCTCGGTCGGCGACAGGCTCGGCTCGGCTTGCCTTGTTATTTTGTATTTCATTCCTCCGTTACTACTGGCCGAATATCATCGAAATTTGGTGCGCAGATAGCCCATTGTCCAAAGAAGAAAGATCTCTATACTTGGTGGCCGACTCAGCAAAGGATAGGCTCGGTTCGGCTCTGTTTGCATGTGGTACTTTATTTCTCGGTAACTACTGGCCAGATTTAAATCAAATTTGGTGAACAAGTACCCAATCGCCTAAGGAATATAGATCATTATATATTATGTCTGAGCTCGGTCGCCGACAGTCTCGGCTCGACTTGCCTTGTATCTTGTTTTTCGGTAACTATTGGCCGAATATCATCATAATTTGGTGCACAGTAACCCATCATGCAAAGAATAAAGATCGGTACACTTGGTGCCCGACTCGGCTAAGGACAGGCTCAGCTCTGCTTGTATATGGTACTTTATTTCTTAGTAGATACTGGTCGGATCTGAAGGAAATTTGCTGGACAAGTAGTTCATCTAAGAATAAAGATCACTTTATTTGGTGGCCAAGCCTGGAAATATTTTGAAAATATTACCCCCTATATTCAAAATAGAAACCTACTTCTTATGTGATATTTTTTTTTTTACTTTATGGAGTAGCCATGGCCTGTATTTTTTTAAAAAAAAATTAAATAGGCCAAACTCGAGGTCATACTTAAACTAGTTTTACAAAGTACTTACCAGTAAAGCACAAATTGTTTACCAGTCTGCCTATTCAGCACTGTCCAAACTTGACTAGGCCAAACCAAGTAGAGCGTTTGAATAAGGGATTGTAAGTTAGGGAAACTAATATGTACGATTTTAGCATGAAATTAAACCTACTTTAGATTTGTAATAAGGGAGAAGAAATTATTTGATTTCTAACTGTGAGAGGTTATTAGATTCACACAGTTACAGTTAAGAATAGATAAGAAGCTCAGATTAATTGGGTTAGAGCCTAAGTTAGGATAAAGCGGGTAGTATAAAACCTTCCATCATGCTATTATGTGACAACCAATTAGGTTACATACCGGTAATCTCCAATAAAATTCGTAAGCAATTGCACATTTCTGTAATGAAAGTCTTGATTTTGAGTGAAAACAGCTAGTTAACCTTTGTCCTCGAGTTGGAACAGTTTCCGTTCACTTCTTGGGATTGAGACCGAGCTCAGTCGAATTAGCATCCTCAAATTGCAGTTATTCATTAAAAAGAAACTAGCATAAGGCTATAACACTTTTACTTTATTTAGATTACATATTGATAGAAATAAGTTTTTAACCCCTTCTTATGTAACAGCGGGGTTATGAAGGACGAAACCTACAGCTGAAAGTGGGATACGAACCATTATTCGGTTTGTAGCTGAGAGAAATTGTCCTCTAGCTAAGCTCAAACCCGGACCTCTGATTACAAAAGTGACATTTCTACAGACTCATCCAGGGAGAACACCTGATAGAAATATGTTGTACTGATCTTGTATGTAATTGTAAAAATTTTAAGTCACTTTACAAGGACAAAAAAAGTACACAACTGCTCAAGTGAAGTCACTACAAAGTACAGAAGATATAATTTATTCCTCCAAGTTAGTTCACTGAGAAATTCAGGTACCTAATTTAATTTTCATATGAATATACTAAGTGAATAAAGATATGAATCATTCGAGTTTACTCTGGTTCTGAACCATTTATATTATTTTATTGATTTAAATCAATTGTTTGTTTAACACACACATACAATCCTAATTATATGTATTAACTTGAACTTCAATGGAAAAATAATTTTAGTTCACACACAGCTGAATAGGTATGAAGTTCTCGACTGGAGATTTCACTATGAACGTTCATGAGTGTTCGAAAACGACATCAAACAACATAGGGAAATTAATCCTTAAACGAAAACAAAATGAAAATTACGAGCCATCGCACTAATAAATTCTCACTCAAATTTCTTCAACTAACTCATATTATGCTGCAGTGCTGGAGTAAAATAATAATAATAAAAATGGCTATAACGGCGTTTTCTTAAAACTCCGAAATATGACCTCCGAAAATAAACTACCCTTTGTGGATTCTTTCATGAGAATTATGATGCTATATATTAGGGTTATTATGATATATCTGTCTATGAAACATCAACAAAATTGCATGAATCGTATTTTAGAAAATATTTTTAAAAAACGGAAGAGAAAGAAAGTAAAAAAGAAAGAAACACAAAGCGTAAAGTACCCTTGAGATATTTTTAGAGTAAACACGTTATATCATTATGTAAGGAATTACGTCAAGCCATTACGAAAGAAGTAGGTTTTGATAAAATCGTCCGAATAGAATTCACCGTCAAGAATAAACTACACTTTGTGGAATTTTCAGGAGAAGTGATTTACGCCATATATCAGGTTATTAATAATATATTTATATCAATAAAATAGTATTGGTCATTTTCTTTAGAAAATCGTCGGTAGAAACTTATATCCAAGAGTAAACTACCCCGTAGATTCTTTGTAGGACAAATGAGTTACGCTATATTGTCAGCTTACTAGTGAAGCATTTGTTACTAAAATGTGAATAGAATGGGCTGAGTTGCTTTTTAAAAATCTTCCGAAAAGAACTCATTCCAAGACTAAAATACCCTTTCTTTTTTTTTTAAATAACACAGTATACGGTTGTTAATAAAATGTTGATTATGAAATATAAACAAAATCCGATAAGGACGTTACAGAGAAAATAGTTTTTTTTTTTTATTTCAAATTTTCATCCTTCAGGAAATTATTCTTATTTGCAACCCCTTTGCTGACGAATCCTGGAAATGTAGATACAAGTTAAAGGAAACAAACTTAGACTCCAGATTAGATACAAAAATTAATAACTTTACATGAGTTATACTACTACTCGTTCATAACTCATAACTGATAAATTTTATTCTCAAAAGACCTCTCGAAATATAGGTCAGGAATCTATTCGAAAAGCAACTTTTGCCTTGCATGTCTTCCGTCTCTCAGAATAAGTTGTTTTGCAGTCAAAATAGAGTAGAGTTATAAAAAGTTTGACAAGAATTATCTTTTGCCATGGCCATACTTATGGATAGTGTTGTAAATAGAAAAAAAACCGTTCGTATTTTTTCAGAAATGTACGTTTTTTTTAGAAAAAAAACATTGCCTCTCGTTTTTTTTCTAAATTTCGTTTTTTTTCAAATAGTCATTTGTAATGCATCTTACGTCATTTAAGTCTGAAGTACTTTTAAGTAGATGTAATTACCATAAATTGCAACATAAATTGAACACTAGATACTGATACGGTACAAATATTTTACAATTTATATGAGTATCGTGCCTACTAATAATCCGGGTTTCTGTACTATTTCACCAATATCAACAAAGAAATATGTTTTTTCGTGAAAGTAGGCCTTTAATGAGTACGAAAATAATATCACGAACAGTATAAAATGCAAATAACTTGTCTAAAGGTAAAAACTAATACTAATTTGCCTACTAATATTTTTCTGAATATCATATATAAATAATTTGTCGACTAGATATATGATATGCATTGCTGGCTCTATCATATGTGCAACACGTGCATTTGCACGGGGCTGCAATATCTGTCATAAATATTTTATTTAAAATAAATATTTCTTGTTGGAGACAGACTTCATGATCATGGTAGCTAAATTTACTAAGCTGACCTTCTATTTGAATACTACATTCATAAATTATGTTTAGGTCGCATTAGTTTAAGTCACATGATCAGTGCTAAAGCAAATGGTAAAATAAATCCCAGAATAAATTGCTTGATTATTGTCAAATACAGGAACTCAACTCTCGAATGCCTGTCCCCTTTGGTTAGTTATCAGAGTTCTGATATGAAAGCTTCTCTTGTCTTTGTCCCAAATAAGATCGTTATCATTGAAGGTGGAAACACTTTAAAAAAAAAACAGATGTAGAAGGAAAATCAAGAAATAAAGGTAAAAGAGCTAGTTGCACTATAATTGCAAACTGATATGTTGAGATTGAAACTCGATATTGAATTCTATAAAAATGATTACCATCTTTCAGATGTATTTGCTTTATCTTTCACTAACATAATAGATTAATATTTAAAGAAAAAAACACATACAACAATATTGTATTTGTAGTAAGTATTTAAGCCTTTCTGAGTGCGAGTGCAGTTTCCCTCCCTTTCGTTGTTTATGCTGGAGTAGCATACTTAAAATCGTGACTTTTAAGATTTGTTCTTTCTGGAGAAAGAGGGAGGCGGCAAATTACGTCATTGCGCGGGCGACAAATTGCCTAGGGCCGGCCCGATGATATGTACACTCATGTCCAAAATGATTGTCGCATATCTATAACTGTCTTCTTGTAAGAATATGATTTGATAATTATTTTGCAGGGTACTTTTAATACTGATGTTGTGTGTATGATCGGAAAATGTATATTTGTGGTAAATTTCAAAGAAAAAGAATTATAAATACGAAAATGAGAAAGAGTAAAAGAAAATGTTGCTAAATGAACAAGAAAGTTTTATTTTCATTTTATTGTTCTTATTTACTCCTCTTCTGACATGAAATTTGCCACATACATGTATTTGCCGATTATACACGTACTAACATTATAAGAAATACCAGGCGGATTCGTTATCAAATTATATTCCTACAACAACATATTTATAGACATGCGACAATAATTTTGGACTTACAAAATTACATACAAAACATGAATATAGGATGACATAATTTGAAGTAATGCAGGGAGTTTCAAAATGAATATTAGGGTTTTGAAACTTTGTAGTATCTATTACAATTAATTTACAATTATAAGTATTATCAAATGAAAGAACAAACAGTTTTGTACACACGCATGCCATGCATTGTGTCCTCTGTCTGCCGTTAGAAAGAGCAAGTAGCAAAGATGGAGACTAGAGACCAGAAAGCTTTGTGTGTTTTAATTTTGCAAAGACTAAATCTGTAGTTACAGTGCAACCGTCTGTGTGAATTGAATGTTTTGTGCCATATGGCGAAAAGTTTATGGGCCTTTCTCACCTATTGACTCAATGTGTGCCATGTGACGAATGAAGCTCACATCGAACACTTGAAGCAAAAACTGTTTGAGGTGTCCTTTTATTTGATGTATTGCTTATAATTGTGCGTAAAATGTAATAAGTACTACGAAGACTTAATTCCTCGATATTCATTTTGAAACCCCTGCATTTCTCAGCATCAGTATTGGAACTAAGATGTAAAAAGGAGAGATTGTGATTGTTTACAACAGCGATATTATTATTAGTCAAGACTATAATTAATACTACAAGTTAGTAGTCAGAAAATGTAATTAAATGTACACTTGTAACCCTTTCGGACCCAGGTGACTAAAGTGGCACATACGGGTGTGTCACTTTCTTAATCCTCTCCTGTATGGTCACTAATGAAGATATCGGTATATATATTTTTTTCCAAATTTGGTTGGTCCACAGTTTATCATTTTAGTTTCTTTTTCTTCTGTGTCGAATTTCCTTCTCAAATTTCACTCCAGTCAAGAATTCGAGAATTTTCGAATTTTCTTTATTACTTTTCCCCTGTAGCTTCATTCGTTGTACAGAGACCTCCTTAGGACTTGTCAGGTAGATACGTCGAATGGATACCTAATTGTTGACATCAATTGGACGGGCTTGCGAGCAGTGTTGCCAACTACGGAAATTAAAATCTCCTTAAATTTGGGCAAAAAAATTCGAAATTTTTGTTATAAATCGTACCTATACGTTCGAATGCAAGTCAACTTACGCCAGTCAAACATTTGACCTTACTGAACCAACTCGAGTACATATCGTTACAGTGGGGTAATTAGGGGATGCACGAAAAATTCGGATTTAGGTTCTAACTCTTGCTTTTCCCCTACTTTTCTGTTTAACGAAATTTGGTAATTAAAAGCATTGTTTCTTAAATATCGCCATGATACTTGTAGGATATATTAGTAATGTACCAGTGTTTATTTTAAGATAGTTTTCGTCTGTCTGGTAGCAGAGTTGCCAGCTACGGAAAATTTTAATTTAAGATGTTAGGGGAAAATTACATATTTTGTCTATTATATCCCTCTTGTTGGCTACATAGGAACAAAAGTACCAGTATCTGAAAGTCTTGTCTTTGCCCTTCACAACACTATAGAAAGTTTCAATAGGATAGTTAGGGGAAGTACAGTTGAGGTTTACAGTAGACCTTGTTTTCTAAGTGGAAAGATAACTGTGATTTTTTTTTAGGTAGACTGAAATATTTTTAATGACATTCTTACTTTATTAGATATCGTCACAATACTTGTAGAGTATATTATAGGGTACCAAAGCTTCTTTTAAGATAGTTTGTGTGTGTCTGCTAGCACTGCTGTCAGCTACAGAAAATTTTAATTTCCTATTTTAAGAGGAAATTTAGGAAAAAATCCCTTTTTGTCTCTATTATTTCCCTCTTGTGGGCTACATTCGAACAAGCGTACAACTATCTGAAAGCCTCGTCTTAGCCTACACAGCGCACCATAAACAGTTTTGATAGAATAATTAGGGGAAGTACAGTTGAGGCTTATAATAAACCATGTTCTGTAAATGGTAATAAAATTGTGCATTTCTGAGTTAGAATAAGATTTTTTTTAAAAAAAAAATTATGCTTACTTTATTAGATATCGTCACAATACTTGTAGAGTATATTATAGGGTACCAAAGCTTCTTTTAAGATAGTTTGTGTGTGTCTGCTAGCACTGCTGTCAGCTACAGAAAATTTTAATTTCCTATTTTAAGAGGAAATTTAGGAAAAAATCCCTTTTTGTCTCTATTATTTCCCTCTTGTGGGCTACATTCGAACAAGCGTACAACTATCTGAAAGCCTCGTCTTAGCCTACACAGCGCACCATAAACAGTTTTGATAGAATAATTAGGGGAAGTACAGTTGAGGCTTATAATAAACCATGTTCTGTAAATGGTAATAAAATTGTGCATTTCTGAGTTAGAATAAGATTTTTTTTAAAAAAAAATTATGCTTACTTTATTAGATATCGTCACAATACTTGTAGAGTATATTATAGGGTACCAAAGCTTCTTTTAAGATAGTTTGTGTGTGTCTGCTAGCACTGCTGTCAGCTACAGAAAATTTTAATTTCCTATTTTAAGAGGAAATTTAGGAAAAAATCCCTTTTTGTCTCTATTATTTCCCTCTTGTGGGCTACATTCGAACAAGCGTACAACTATCTGAAAGCCTCGTCTTAGCCTACACAGCGCACCATAAACAGTTTTGATAGAATAATTAGGGGAAGTACAGTTGAGGCTTATAATAAACCATGTTCTGTAAATGGTAATAAAATTGTGCATTTCTGAGTTAGAATAAGATTTTTTTTAAAAAAAAATTATGCTTACTTTGTTAGATATCGTCATGATGCTTGTAGGATATAATCTTAGGGTACCAAGATTTACTTTCAGATAGTTTACGTCTATTTTATGGCAATGTTTCCAGCCAAAACAATTAATTCCCGATTTTAAGTGAAAAATTCGGCAAACTTCCCTTTCCCCTCTTTCTCGCTACGTTGGAACAAATGTACCACTACCTAAAAGCCTTCTCTTTAGTCTACAGAACGCACCATAAAAAGTTTCAATAGGATAATTAGAGAAGCTGTAGCCCCGGCATATCTGTTGATTTTCGCTTCTGAGGCGTAAAAAGTGTCAAAATGTCATGTGTATGGAAACAGAGAATTTTTCTCTCTCTCTCTTTGAATGGAAGCCAGCGACTTCAGGTTTTTACTGTACCTTGTCAACGCATCAAAGAATTTTTTTAGGTGACTTAGACCCATATGGCAACAGTGGTGCCAGATACAAAAAATCTTGGAATTCAGTTAGGGATTTTTTGTAAATTTTCACCCCTGCATTTCCCTCAGTAATTTCCCACCCGCTCGCAACACTGCAATGTAACGTACACCAAAAACTAGCCACATTCCTTTTCTAAAACACGAGGTCTTAACCATATCAATAGGGTAAATGGTTTTTGAGCAATAAGTCACTAACTGACAAAGTAGAAAAACGCCAAAAATGATCTGGGTCCGAAAGGAATAATCACACGATTTTGCTCGTATAGGTACAAGGAAACAAACGATTTGTAAGTTACGAGGGCTTCGACTCAATCTCTATTGATTATTTCAATAATCTTCAACATAAATCAATAAATAATAGCTGTCAGAAAAAAAACAGACATTTGAAAAAAAACATGAAAAAGAACGATGTTTTTTATTGAAAAAAAACTTCACAGAAAAAAAACCGTTTTTTTACAACACTACTTATGGACGGCAGGAGGGGCAATTCCCTTTTCCATTTAAGCTTTCCGCTAATCGAGAAGGGCCCATTATAAGATAAAACTTTCTTAATCCATATGGTACAATACTAACATGAATATATAAATGTTGCATGGAATAGGTTCACCACATCCCATAAACATAGGCACATAAATCCTGCAGAAATGTGATCTGGGCCCATTTCAGTAAAATTATTAGAGTCCCCAGTAATAATACATGTTTCTTAAGGCTTTGAGTTAAGTATTATCCTCTCAATTTAAATCCTAAAGAATGAAATAGACCCAGGACGCCATTTCCAAAAGAACTGAAAATAATTTAAAATGTTGCTGATGCCCCGTCATCATCTTAAAAAAAAGTAAGTATAAAATAAATGTAACTGCCGCCCTACATCCACTACACACCAACTGGTGCTTCTAGAAGTAATACAAATCTTTATTAAGATTTTAAGTTCTGGGAACCCACATAATAGTACTTGCCCTTACAGGAAAACTTTCAAGTTACGGCACTGTCATCTTCATAGCTATATACTGTTGATAGCCATACACGTAACACTTATATACAGCCTGCAGAAAAAAATACACGAGTATGGAATGTACTTCATTATATCAAAGGAGAAACTTTCTAATAAACACGAGTGGCAAAACACCTTTTTTCAAAATAAAGATGTCACCTATACTGAGATGGACAATACTGTCTCGAGCTACGACTGTGACTCAATGTGTCAAGACGGGATAGAGATAGATTTATAATTCGAGACGAGGCCAAGACCCAACCCAGTCTGTGTTTCGTTTCGAATCGAATATTGGACCAAGTGTCCCAAATCTTTCTTACTACACATTTAACTTGGTCACTAGTCCAGACCAGGAATACTATCACAAGGAGTAAATGTTCTGCAAAAATCGATGGGTTTAGCAACCTTAGAAAATAATATAAATAGTATTTCATTCTTCTAAAAACAATGGACATAAATAAAATCTCGGAGATACGCTAGTATAATAATAATAGCTACAACTCGGCTCCCTATCTGTTAAGATTCTACTATACTGTAAATACAGTGACACAACAATTTTACTATTTATATTTTTACTTCATTTGGTGTAAAATACATAAAATTAAAACCTACATAATATAAAACTGTTACATGATTTTTCCGGAGAAATTCTGAATTTCTGGATAATTTCGACCAGGCTAACCTCTAGATTCATTCCTGTTTAGCTGTTGTACGAAGTTGCAAGTTAATAGTAGATATTGATATGACATATTCGACAATCTCTGCTAAATAATTCGAATGGGATTTTGTCATTTTAATTTTCTTGCTGACATAAAAGAAAACTATTATTTTATTGTTAGGTATTATGTATGCACATAATTTCAAGTGAACTAGACATATCTTGCCACTTTAGGAGTTAGCTGCAAAATGTTTAGAGATGTGTTGACCCTTCCGCGGGTTTCCGCAGGAAAGAAAAAAAAGGCTCATATTTTATCGTTAGTAAGTACGTATATACAAGTTCAAGGTAATTGGACGTGTTCTAGCGTTTCTCTCACTGGCATTAAAATATTTCCGAAGGAGCGAAAATATTTCCCTTAAACGGGCTTTTCATGTTAAAGATAAAGTTCATAATATCTTATTTTACAATTGTAATGTATGTATGAACGGAGCTACAACTGAATTAGTCATATTCTTCTACTATTTTCAGATTTAGCTGCTAAATATTTCGAGAGGGGCCATTAACTCTTTATACCAGTTTTCACAGAACAGGAAAATAAACATTATCCTTTATTTATTGTTGCTATGTTTGCACTAAGTTTTAAGTAAATTGGATATGGTTTTCTATATTATTTATTATTTAAAAGATAAGTTCACTACCTAGTTTAAATCGAAGTAGTGGAAATGAATTTAAAGCCTCAAAAAGTATATACCATGAAATTCTAATATTTTTACGAAAGATATCTAGGACATATTTCTTAATATAAAGAAAGGGGCGAGGGAATGATTTGTCGCTCATTTATGACCGATTCTAATTACAAGCACAGGAGATTACGGAAAAGTCAAAGAAAATATATATAATATTGCATCAGAACCGAATGAGTTTTATATAAGTTATCGTGAAACTATAAATGATCGGGGAGAGGGTAAGACCACTATGCTGTTTTTTCACTGATTTCAGCTCCACGTACAGTGAATGATTAGGAAGCCTTAAGGAAAATATACGGCATATTACACTAAAATCGAACAGTTGTAACCGGTGGAAGGCGGCTAAACGCCTTACCCCACTTCCAAAAAATATTTATGGCATTCCCCACTTCCTAAAAAAAATTACAATGGGCAAAGATAGGCTCGGAGGACGACGGCATGATGTCATGCAACCCCCCTACCTTTTCAGATCCACTACCATATACTGAGAAAAATTCGTTCTCCGGACAGCGGTATACTGTACAAATATACGGAATCCTCTTGCTTACTACAGAAATCAGTAGGGAGCAAACGTTATCCGTATGCTACATAGGCACTGCCCTTAGATGTTACATCATGCCGTTGCACGACGTCTGGTATCTAACAGTCTTCCTTATGTTACGTCTCCTATATATGTATGTCTCCTATATATGCATGTTACCTTCGTCAGCTATATGTTATATACGTCCATTTGTATGTGAGATCCTGAACGCCTATATTGTTTCATACAGAAAGTACGTACAAATGGAATTGGAATACTTATACAGAAAGTATTATAAAACATGCGTTTTCAGTTATACGTTTGCTGTACGTTAAGTCCAAAAACTACAGGATTTACAAATGTAACATACAATTTTACGTACGCCACATACATTTTTTCTCGGTGTAGTTGTAACGGACATTATGGAGAAAAATATTTTTTAAGTTGAGGGGGAATAGGGTTCAATTCACCGCTCATTCTTGAGTGATTTTAATCCCAAGCACTTGGGATTATGGGAAGAGTGAAAAAACATTATATTGTATCAAAACCGAAGAAAATTTACCATTGAACTCTAAAAGAAAAGCACGGGGGCTAGGAGGATAAACCCACTAATTTATTTCTTACTGGTTTTAACTCAGAAAGAGGGAATAAAAATCGGAAAGCCTCAAATAGAAGGGGCGGCGGTAATTTTGTCACCGGAAACTTCGTCACCGGAAAATTCGTCACAGTAATTTCGTCACCGGTAATTTTGTCACCAAAATATTACCCCATAGGTAATTTTGTCACCGAAAATTTTGTCACGATAATTTCATCAACAGTGTGTTTTAGAACATAATACAAGTACAATGACTGGACTCGAAAAACCTTTTGAAATTGTTTCCTTTAATCTTCAACTTAAGCAAAACTATGCAGCATAATCGAAATATATTATTATTAGTAGTAGTATTTTAAATAAAGAGTTACATATTTTAGATATCGTATTTGAGATAAGAGATAAAAGTTTCCAGTAATTCTATCACAGAAATATTATGATAAAAGAAATTTTGTCTCAGTTATTTTTTCATCTTTCTTGAAATAAATAGAGGCAAATAAATGACTGAAACAGCTTACGTTATTTTAATCAAACTTGGAAAACAATTCAGTTGGTGTTGAACTCTACAAAATTGAAAATTCGGGTACTCGACGTAGGAGCAAGCACCAGTAGAAGAAAATAATATCGGCTTCAGCAAATGTTAAAAGCACAGGCAACATGGGGAACTAATGGGTTTATGTATCACTATTTACAAATATTAAGTTTCGCCAATATCAAAATTTTAGAACAGAAAATAGCAAACAAATATAGGAAGAGATGCCAATCCGTTCATTTTCCCGCAAACTCGATGAAAATTTGCATCGTACTTGTACCATTCTCTGAGCCCAAACTCTTGGACCTTCCTCGACGTTAACTGAGTCATGTGAAAAGAGTGATCGTTTTTAGGAGCTATTGAAAGAAGAATATTATATTTCAACTCTGAGTAAACATTGGCAAATTGTTATCTATATATATATAAAAGAGAACGTACAAAAATTTGTCCGCTCATCACGCTAATACGGCTGAACCAATTTCTTTCATTTTTGGGGGGTTATTAGGATTTGGACCCTAGATGGTTTTTATCATATCACTTTAATTTTTAATTACCAGTGTCTTGAGATAATTGACCATTCAAGTGTCCATAACGTACAAATCCTTTGTTATTAGTTCATCATAGGTAAAAATAAACGTATTTATATGCAACCCGCATGACCGTGTCACTCGGCGGGTTAACATAAATGACAGGCGATATAATGTTAAGATTTACTGCAATCTTCTATGGTTTTTATCATATCACTTGAAAGCGAAAAAGTAAAAATTATCTAAGTAACAAAGTTTATTGCGTTCCGGGGTGACCGCAGCGAAGCGGGGTGAACGCTGCTAGTTGCATATATGTGAAGAAAATAAATTTATTTAAAGGAAGAAAATCGTATAAATATGTCTGGATGTTTCCTTTAAATAGCCTTATGGAGCTATTGAGAACTGAAACATGGATGGTGGACGGAAACTTTCAATGGCTAAAAAAAAGTAGCCCTATATGTTACAGTATTTGAGCAGTACGGTACGCCCTAATGCAGAGCAAGACACAAAATTCATATGAGGAACTGTTTCGTGTGGTGATGCATCAGTGCAGTGAATTTAGTGAATATTCGGACCCTGTAACTGTGGTTATGGATTTCGAGATTGCGGAAATGCAGGTTGTAAAAGCAACTTTTGGAAACTCAACTCGTGTACAGCATTGCTTTTTTTCACCTGACTCATTCAACGTGGAGGAAGGTCTAAGAGCTTGGATTCACAGAACGGTACAAGAGCAATGGAAATTTTCGTCTATTTTGCGAGAAAATGAACGGGTTTGCATTTCTTCCCGTAGCAGATGTGTATCAGTAATACAAGAGGCTTCGGAGGAAAAGCTGGATCTTCTGGACTATTTTGATAGTACTTAATGGTTGAAGCAACGGTTTCAACTGCGCTACATCAAGATAGAACCAACAAAGAAAACTAGAAGAGTGTTTCAGATTTTGTAGAAACGGCTCCAGTCTTTGTGCATAACGTATAACACAGGAACTAAATGTTTTAAAAAATGTTTCCTTGTTGTTTCCTATAATGTTATGAATAGTAGAAAATGAACATGTGAAACATTTATTGCGTTATAAGAAGTTATATTTTGTTTTCTATTTTCTGATCTGAAGTTTTAATATTTGCAAAACTTAATATTTGTAAATAGTGATATATAAATCCATTAGCGGCCCATTTTGCCTGTGCTTTTAACATTTGCTGAAGCTGGCATTATGTTCCTTTACTGCTGTTTGTTCTTACGCCTAGTATCCGAAACTTCCAGAGTCGAACCACCAACTGAATTGTTTTCCAAATTTAAGATAAGGTTAGCTGTTTTGGTCGTTTACTTTGTCTCTTCTTAGTTCAACAAACGTCAAAAAATGACCATGACAAAATTTCCTATATCCTAATATTTTGGTGACAAATTATAGGTGACGAAATTACTATGTCAAAATTTCCGGTGACGAAATAACCTACATGCTAATATTTTGGTGACGAAATTACCGGTAACGAAACTACCGTGACGAAAATTCCGGTGGCGTAATTTCCGGTGACGAAATTACCTAAGTTCAAATAAAAGTACGCCAAATTATCCAAAAAGCGAATACTTTCTAACGAAAATTATCGTTGAGCATACATATACATATCGTTGAGCATTAAAAATTTATGGAGGGAGGTGAACTTACGCTTTTATTTTTGGCAGATTTTAACCTAAAATTGAGGGATATACACGATGTCATAAAGAAAATACAATATACGCCAACTTTTGTCATAAAAATATTTTACATAGTTTAAATTGAAATATTGTTTTCTATGTACATGTATAAACTTGCAAACATGAAATGATTTTACTACCCCCCCCCCCTCCGCAGTATACTTGATGAATTTTAGCCCTAAACAATAGCATTATTGCCGCAAGTGAAAGGAATACACATAGCACGTAACCAGACTCCGCTAGTATAGCGTAGTCTTAACTTAGGAAGCTTTCCCATTGTCTCAAGATGTTGGGTCAACACCGGAAAAATACTTTAGCTCCCACTCGGAATTGAAACCAGGACCTACATGGGGGTCTACTGAATTCAGATTCCCCCGCCTCCACTAAACTTCGTAGGTCGACGAATGTTTGTGAACTTCCTGAACACAACTATATTTGTTTCATATCGAAATGAATGATATGGCCTAAAATTTTTATTTTATATCTCTAGCACTATCATTTGTTCTGAGAAATAGGAGGCACTAATTAACAATTACTTAGGCTTTTCAGATGTTGAATAACACAGATTGAATATTACAATATACGTATTAGCCCCCAAAAATCTTTGGATCCCTGAAAAAAAAATCTGGACGCGTGCCTGGCGTGCTCTGACATTCATTTATTTATGTAACAATATTTCAAATAGAGCCTCTAAGGCCAATTTAGAACAGAATATTTTAACAACAACAGTGGAAAAAGGAAAGAAGAAAATCAGGCAGGATTTATGCTTAAAGATAACATCCCAACATTCACCTTGTAGAACCGCGAAAAAACTTGTGAAACTAGTCAAGGTTGCAAGCCACAAGCTTTGCACCCAGAATCTCCGTTTTGCGAAGGAAGAACGCTAACCACTAGCCTACGCTCGTTAGAAATAATAATAATAATAATAATAATAATAATAATAATAATAATAATAATAATAATAATAATAATAATAATAATAATAATAATAACAATAAAAATAATAATAATATCTTGACTCAATATAGTGAACCAATTGGGGATCTGCCGGGATTAAGAATCAGCAAACTGCGCTGAAATACCCCAAAAATAACGCAGACTGGTAGCCATAACGTGGACATGCATCACGCAATTTCCTAGCTATTTTGTGGGCTATAGAACTGTAAAGTTTTGTTTTAGTAATAATAATAATCATTTTCACAGGCTTGCACCCTCATTCATGGAACAGGCATCACATCAATTAATCCTACTCTTGTTGTGGGCAGCGAAGAGCGCTATGAAAACAAAGCAAGATGAAGAATGAAAGACATTGTCTATTTTTCCTTCCCCTTTGCTACTTTTGTCTCACTCTATGCTTCCCCCTGACCCTGCTGCCCCTTCCACCTGCCTTTTCCCTCGTATATGACTGACTTTCTCTTATGATATTCACAGAAATCGATCAAGCATTTTTTCTCCCTGTCTCTACTTTAGATTTGCAGTAACAACATATACATAAATGTGAAAATTCGTTCTGCTTCACCACCTGAAGAACGAAGTTCAATGTGACCCTCTGAAGAATAATACAATTGATACCATGTCCGAGGAACCCTCCAATGATCTGATAAGATCTGTACTGATGAACACAATACTTTTACCAAACCTGTCTGATCAACTGTGTTACTCATGTGGCAAATAGTATTTGTAACAAAATAACTTCTGTTCCGCACATTTTCGTTCCATTAAATACCCGCAGAGGAAATAATCTCTTTGTGGTGGTACATCTTGATTTTCTGTCCAAAAGAGTGATAAGACATACCAGAAACAGATTTTTTCCTTCAATTAGTTACGGTACAAAAACGTTATATGCTTGAATAACGTTACTGCCTCATAACGAAAATGTGTGTTATGTCTTGTTACGAAATTAAATAACCAGTATTTTTTTTACAGAGAGCTATTTTCGTTACGTTACAGTTACGTTAAGTTATCCACCCCTAATGATATGGGGTAATGTGTAGTATTTTACTTTCATAGCAGCAAGGGACAAGATACTATCCCGCGGAAAACATGTATTTATTTGTTTGACAGGCAATACGCAAGTTACTCCCCACGCCACGAGCCAGTTAAGTATAATTGCACATTACCTTGTCAATTATCGGTCCTATGTTTTACACATAGAGACAAAGTTACTTTCTCTCGAACTTATCATACAGCGATGAGCAAGACCACCTAGCAAGTTTGCTATTGCAAGATAACATTATACACATTTCATAATACAGTTTGATATCTTCTGCTGCCAGCCACGCGGCAATTACTTTGCAATTATATGCACTCAACCTTTGGAACGGTTATTCAGAGAACATATCTCGCGCATTATTTGTTCAGTAAATTACACTGTATCAGCTTCCAGTCTGTCAGACAGAAGATACTCGTATGTCGTTTCAGTGGTTGCTTCTTTTACATGTAGTTTCTCCATGAGTCGGACATATACATTGGCACGTAATCCGCCTATAAATCCGTCCCCAGAAATATATTTTGGGGGATTTTAAGCCCTTCAGGGTATACATTAATATGTGATTAAGGTAATAAATATCTATAACGTGCATAGAGCTACCCTTACGTTTATTTGCAAAAGACATCGGAAGTTTGCAAGTGCTCAGAACCATACGTACTCCCTCTTTGTGAATATTCCCAAATATGTCGCACATTTTTGTCATGGCCTTATGAACGTTCCATATGCTTTTCCACAGACAAGAAGGCATACGTCTTTCGCAAGTTTACATCTAGTATGTGTATACACAGTTTCATCTTAACCGCATGTGTTCCTCTGTGGATTGGAGAAATTTATGAAATACATATCAAACATTTCCATGGGAGCCATTGTCCCTCCTATGATTGTTTTCCCGGAGTAAAGATGCAAAAACATCTTGTGTCATTTGCCTTCTCGTCTATCTCTCGGGATGCCTTCTTTTACAAGTTGTTTTGTGTTTCTTTGAAGATTTCGAGCTTTTTTGAAAATACTTCGAAAGGGCTTAGACCTTTTCAAACAGTTTTTCTGCAGAAACGAGAAAATGTTTATTTCTTAATGTTACGTCTAGTATCTGTCTCCCCGTAGTTTCCTCGGAATCACTTGTTTTTGTTCTTTTTAAGATTTTAACCTTTGTAATACTATTTTGAGATATTTGAATGTGGAACATTGCTTCCCTACAACCGTTTTCTCACAGAAATGACAAAGCCCGTATTCCTTAATTTTCTATCTAGTATGTGCAACGTCTTTTTCTGCATAATTGATTGTGTCCTTCTGGAGATTTCGAGTTTTTTTTAAAAAAAATATGCTTCGGTACGAGCTTAGGCGATTTCAAACCTTCTTTCCGCCGAAACGAAAAGTACAGGTCACTTTATTTTATGTCTAGTATCTACATGCAAAATTTCGTTGAAATCGGCGTGCAACATGTTGCTGTTGTTCCATGTTGCATCCAGAGTTTTAGTTGACATCACACGCTGCAAACATTCAACTTCGAATATGCATACTCATGAGAAGTAATTTGAAGGAAGAAAGTTAAACAGTTTTGATTTGGGAGGATACAGCACAAAGATGCAATTAGTTCTATTGAATACAGGACATGGAAACTTTTCAGACAAAGGGTGGAAAGTGTATATAATATTTGTTGATTCAAAAAAGGCTATTAACTTCTTGAACTAGATAACTGAAAGACTCTTGGGATAAAAGACCAAATTCGGAAGAAACTCATACATGAACCAATCATTTAAACTTGGAATACAATATATGATATAAGATAGTGGAGTTGGGAGATGTGTTCGAAAAAAATTTTGCTTCCAGGGACATTATTTACTATACAGAAGAATAGCGAAGTAAAGTTTGGTTAGAGAAAAGGTTATTTGCATATTTTCTTTTAAGATGACATGGTTGTTGTTGTAGATTCTGAATCAAAACTTAAAATAGTTGTCAGAAAAGTAAAGAGAAACTGTGAAGATATGAAGGCTATTTATTTCAACTTCCGATGGAGCACACACACACACACACACAAAAAGTGAATTGCAGAATCATTTTATTACCAAAAGTCAAGCACAATTACAGTTACTTCTCCACATAGTCACCATAAAGATTAAGGCATTTGTCATATCGATGAACGAGCTTTCCAATACCCTCTTGATAAACGGTTGCCGCCAGCGTATGAAGATAAGTCTTCACAAAATTTTGAAGTTCTCTCTTGGTGCGAAAGTGCTGTCCTCCCAGACCTTATTTCAGCAGCGGAAAAAGATGAAAGTCACTAGGCGGTAGATCTGTGCTCTATGCCGGGTGCTGGAACACTTCCCACTGAAATTGAGCAAGCAGCTGCCTGGTTTACTGCGACAAACTCGCGTTCTTATCCACCTTCATCATGAATATCGGCCTAGTTTAAATTTTCTACACCATTCACGCACAACACCTTCATTTATACAGTGTGCACCATATACACAGCTCATTTTGCTATGGTTTTCTGCTAGTCCTCGTAATTTCAGATGACATAAATAACTATGAAAAGGATGAAAACAATGGTGAACTTTTCCTCCTAAATTTAATACACTTAAATCAACAGGAAAGTAAAGCATTTTCATGCCTGAGACCTGCATGGGAGGTACTATCCCGGTATTTGACAAGTGTAAATGATAAAAGCCCAGGAGAAACCAAACTCAGGATGACTGGTCTGAAAAAACTATAGCACCTTTTCGACCGAGTATCCCCACTGGAAATCGAACTCGGAACCGTTCACGCCAGTACAGAAAGTAGAATACGAGGCTATAAAGTTTTCAATTTATGTAGTCTCGTAGTGGCGGTGTGGATAGCGCCTTCGGCGTGGAGACTCGGGTTCGATTCCCGGCAGAAGCTCATGTAGTTCGGATTCCACGTTGAGTTGTGGGTCCTTATCTCATATAGCTTGGTTGCAAAATGGGACTCTAAACTCAAATTCAATTGCATCTAATTCAATCCTAGGTAACGAAGATATGAAATATAAAAAATAAATAGTAAACAATATTAGACATGGTAAAATATCTTTTAAAACTTTTTGTGGTGCTAATGACGAGAAACGCACCATGTGAATTACTGAATGAAGAGTTATAAAAAGAACTTAGTTGCAGAGTATTGCATTGTACAGAGGAGAAAGACCACATAAAGTACTGTACTTGAGTTGTCGAAAAATTTGTACGTTGAGGAGAATGGAAAAACTTGGCTAATTGGCGCGACAAACCAATATAAGGCGTTAGGAGTAAAATGGGCAAAAGAATATAATTTGAAATAATTAAAAACATGTTAGAATGTTGTTACAGAAGAAATCGTAATCTGAGTAACGTGATAGAATGTATGATAGAAGGAAGAAAGGAAAGACAAATATAAAATAATGGAGTATTAATGGTATAATTCCTTTATCCAGACTGAATTCCCTAAGGATCATAGTTTACTGAAAGTTGCATAAGTTGAAACGTATGAAAATAAAAGGGAAACAAATGGAAATAAAATCATAAATAAATTCTATTGATAGAGGAATAAACCGGATCTCGCTAAATCTCAATTCAAGTAGCTCCCCTGTACCTCATGATTTTGGATGTAAATGTAGTTGAAGTCTACAAATGTTCTTTGTTCTAGTCGTTCCCCTCAACTTTTGCATGCCAGAGACGCCAATGCCTCATTCACACTCACCCTTATTTGACCTCTCCATAAAATATTATTAATACTCTCACCCTCACTCACATTTAACTTCAATCAACTCGCTCACACTCACTCACCCTGAATTAACTTCTTTACACTCACATACACTCTTCCTCATATTCAAATATTGTTGATGGAGTTATCCTCACTCACACTCACCCTTAATCAATTTCTGCACACTCACTCACCCTCTCGCTTAAATAATACAAGTGGCCTCACGCTCACTCTACGTCATTCTGAATGGACTCGCTTACCTTCACAAGTGTATTTTCTACGTTACTGATTCAGGTAGTATCGATCGCCAACATTCCATGAAATTGGGCCGTTTACTTTATATGAATCAAGTTGCAGATATTGAAATTGAAGAAATGTTGGTCGAAGTTTGCTAAAAGATTATTTGCTCAGGATTTTGTTATATTCTTTTAGTCTGGGTTCTTCCCTCAGGATAAGCATACACGTTTCACAACCAAAAAGAACAACAGACAAGATTATCGTTTTATATACTGTGTTCGTTTTATATATATACTTCAATACAATTGTACTCAAAGAAAAAAATCATTATCCGTACTTACCCAGATAAGGGTTCCTTGCTGATATCACCTGTGAAAAAATTAATGCATAAATTAATAACATTTATTATTATTATTATTATTATTATTATTATTATTATTATTATTATTATTATTATTATTATTATTATTATTATTATTATTATTATTATTATTATTATTATTATTATTATTATTAGTTAATCAATCAGGGGCCAATTACTTTCATTGGTCAAGACTGCATAATTGATGAGAATTATATATTGTAAACTATGAATTATGTCAATATCACGTTCATTATGTGTAAAACACAATCTTTGGTACGAATTCCAGTTATTCTTTATTCCAAGGTAGGCCAGGTGTGTTCTAGGACAGACTGTTACCAGATATTCAATATTAATCAGAAATAAACCCTTTTTTGAAAAAAAAAACAATAATGGCACCCTTGTCTATGTTCAGAGTACAAATGCGTAGATACTGGACTGCTGACAATATATAGATAGATAGATAGATAGATAGATAGATAGATAGATAGATATAGATATAGATATAGATATAGATATAGATATAGATATAGATATAAATATAAATGAAAATGACTATGTTTGTGACTTAATAACTCCTGAACCACTCGCCCATGTGGTTCTGGCCTAGGATGGTTTTTATCGTTTCACTTTGACGGTGTAACTTAGGGGTGTTCGATAAGGCTGAAGACCTATCGTACTTCGGGAGTGAAAATTTATCGAGTTGTCATCGGTTAATCGAAATCGTTCGAGTATTTGAAATTATCGAAGTTTCGGGTATTATCGAAATTTTGAGTATTATCAAAATTTCCGGTATTATCGAAATTTCGAGTATTATCGAAGTTTCGGGTATTATCGAAATTTCGAGTATTATCGAAGTTTCGGGTATTATCGACATTTCGAGTATTATCGAAGTTTCGGGTATTATCAACATTTCGAGTATTATCGAAGTTTCGGGTATTATCAACATTTCGAGTATGATCGAAGTTTCGGGTATTATCGACATTTCGAGTATTATCGAAGTTTCGGGTATTATCAAAAGTAGTGATGAACAGTTCGGCTCCTTCACCTCTCCAATGATTTCTTTTTGCAGCCAAACTAGTCAGACAACTTTTTTCATCTGATAAGTTATTGCAAAGTTGTATTTGTCGAAATCATATGTAAAATAATTTTTCTGCCTGCCCCGTTATTGCCGCAATCGGCAAAGTGACTATTAGTAGACTAATGTTGTCTTGGGTTCCAATTCTATTCGGGTGATACATGTTTTCTATTCCTCTTTCTCTCTTCCGACAGACTGCTTAAACCTTGTACAGATCTGTGGGGAAAAAACTTTTCCTTCAGTACATTGCTAAGTAGAGAAGTTTTAAAATGAACACTCTTCATATATGTAATACATATTATATACAACTATGATAACCTCAAATATATCGTTTCTTTCGAACACTCCGATAATCCCGAACTTTTCTAAATATTCAGGTGACTCGACAAATGCGATCATATTGATATATTTCTGTATTTGCTGCTTTCAAACAATTCGAGAATCTCGAACAGCTCGAGTATCTCGAAGTTGTCTAATGTTTCTTACATTTCGAGTGTCTCGAACACTTCGAGAGTCCCGAACATTTCGGAAGTCTCGATCATTTCGAGAGTCTCGAAAGTTCGATAATTCGATAAAATTAAAATTCTTTATCGATGAAACGGTTTTGAAATTTTATCGAATTGTTATCGATTACTCGATTATCGGAACAGCCCTAGTGTAACTTAGGGGAGAGTGGACATATATATATATATATATATATATATATATATATATATATATATATATATATATATATATATATATATATATATATATATATATATATATATATATATATATATATATATATAGATCGAAAATGACCAATATTAGCGTCGAATCCATAGTTTTCGGGGTCGCTGAGATGAACAGTGATACTTCCAATGCCGTTTAAGTCCAAATTCAGCTCCATTAGTGCTCCTAAAAAGACATGGCGACATGTAAAAATAATTGGAAATGACCGATGTTAGTGTCGAATTCATGGTTTTAGGGATTCCAAAGTTTAATTGGTGACAATTTTGGTGCCCTTTACGTGCAAAATGAAACGTATTTTGCCCGTGCGAAGAACATGTATTCTATTAGTTGTTTCATAATAGTCAAACGCCTGAACTGTATTTCTTACATTATTGATGTGTGAACATTCAATAGATCCATCATACCTTTGACCAAACTGCATTGAAAATGTTTACGGTTGCCCCATGAGAACAAGTGGACGGTTTGATCTAAGAAAAATAAACAAATAATTCGTTAAGTTGACGTCGCTGGGACTGAGCTTATTAACTTACAGTGGCTTAATAAAGAAGTCGGACATAAACATACACTTTCCAAGAGAGAATTAACATAGCAAGAGTACGCTCTAGAGAACAAAAAAGTATTTTAATTACTCTATATTATTTACTTATAAAAAGTAGAAACCAATGACAAAACTCACTTTCATGACTATAAAAAATACAAATAGTGGAAATATAGCGTAAATCCATGTTAAAAACTAGAACTCGGATACTTAATATGGCTTTCAACCTTTTGGTCATGGATTTTACAAGGTTTCTGGAGAAGGCAGGATCAATTTCTGCCCATTCAATTTGAAGTGCTAATTAAAAGTATTCCTTTATTCTTTCTTTCATGATCTTTTATGATCATTCGAATGGTTTTCCGAATGAACCCATAAGTGCTCAATAACGTTAATGTCAGGAGATTGAGGAGGTGTTTCCAGCACATACGGACTATTATACAGGAGCTATAAACACATAAGGTGTTTTGTGCTTGGGATCGTTATCCTGGTAGTACTGGAAGTTCTCTTTCATTCACATTGTTTCAGCACTTTGTACCAAATTTTGCTTCAGATGGTCCATAATTCCATCGATTACGCAAAGTTTATCTGGACCAGAGGCCGATATAGGCCCCAAACCAGTACTGAGTTACCTCATGTTTTACCCTGGATCGTAAATTGCGCTCTCGGAGTTCTCCATTACGTTTTCACCACAGATAAAACATTGACCATCTGAGTGGAACAAACTAAATTTGCTTTCCTAAAAACAAGCCTTCGAGCTGAAATTGAGTCTACATCAAAACCAGATCAAAAACCTATCAGTGGACTTTACTTTGATGGGCGTAAAGATAAAACTTTAGCAAAGGAGAAAAAAGGAGATTGTTTTTACTGAAAAGATGTCTTTGAAGAACATGTGTGTTTAGTAGAAGAACCAGGGTGTGTTTATTTAGGGCACACAACGCCCTCATCTGGAACTGCCGAGGAGATTAAAAATAGTATTTTTCATTTCATTGTAGAGAACAACATTGATTTGTGTGATATACAAGTGATCGGATGTAACGGCACACCGGTAAATACAGGATGGAAAGGTGGAGTCATCCGTTTGATTGAAGAAAAAGTCGGCAAACCACTCCAACACGCAGTTTGTCTTCTTCATTTGAACGAATTGCCGTTTCGCCACTTATTTACAACATTAGATGGCGCCACGAAAGGTCCGTCAAAACTTTCAGGACCAATTGGAACAGCCATACAAACCTGTGAAAATCTTCCAATTTGTAAGTTTGAACATATCACAATCCCCTGGGTGAAAGAAATGTCAGGTATAACAGATTTAAACATGGATCAACAATATCTGTTGGATATCTCTTCAGCTGTTTCGAGCGGCGTTTGTCCTCGCAGTCTAGCGAGGAAAAAGCCTGGGCCACTTGTCCAGTCACGATGGTTAACGACAGCATGCCGTGTTCTTCGGCTGTATGTAAGCACACCCCACTCTTCTGAACAACTGCAACTTCTTGCAAGGTATATAATAAACGTGTACACACCGGTGTGGTTTGAGATCAAGAAGAAACCATTGATAACTGACGGAGCCCGACACCTTCCAGACCACTTGAGAAATCTGACTGATAGGGTCATTCAACAAAATGCATTTTTTGCTTACCCTGAAAATCTTCTGCTGGCTTTAGTAACGGATCAAAATCCAGACATCAGAAGTCTTGGCTGGAGAAGAATTAAGAAAGCAAGAGGATTGACAAAAGGCAAGAGAATACGAACTTTTGTTTTACCAGTCATCAATTTTAATGCAGAGCAATACTATGAGATGATTGATTGGGGTTCATGCTCCCTCCACGAGCCTCCGCTGACCAAGAAGATGACAAATGAAGAAGTAGATGAATACATTAAAAACAAAAAATAGTAGAATTTCAAGACTTCCCCTGTCACACCCAAGGTGTAGAGTGACTTGTGAAAATTGTTACAGAGGCTGCTTCTTCCGTTTTCGGCGCCAGCGCACGTGAGGGCTACATCAAAGCAAAATTGAAATCTAGAGGATATATGCCGACATTTGAAACAAAAAGTGACTATAAAGTTAAAGGAGAAAACTAAAAGAAAATCCTGGCTAGCCTCTTAGTAAACTTCTGTTTACTATGATAATTTGGAATGGGTGGGTGGGTGGAGCTGGCAGTCCAGTTACCTTCTCGTGGTGAGCTCTGGGTTATTTTCATAGCACAATTAGCAATGAAAATAAGCGAAGAGCTGGACAGAGACTGAGAAACGGTAATAAATTTGAACGCTGAAAAACCGTGTTTTAGTGTTTTATATCGAGAAACTATCGAAAAAATTCAAACTGAAAAGAAATTAGAAAAAAATCATAGAAAGAAAGGAATTTTAGCCGAAAATCACTTTTCTAGCCAAAACTGATACGTAAATAACATAGGACCCCCCTTGAGGCACAAATTTAATATATTTGCCAGGAACAAATGAGAAATTACTTTAACCTACAAATAATTACATATAATAATCAATTATTAAGAATTTTGTGAAATTGTTGTGCGTGATTGCATAACCAAAACTTCAAAGTCGATGCGCGCCACCTAAACGACCTCCAAAAAATCTGGCATCTTTTTGGTCACAAATGGCTACTTTTCCGCACTACCCACCTTAACATTTCGAAAAAAAAAAAGTTTTTTTCCGGTATGCCCTACAAAATAAGCTAAACTCGTACATAGCATGTCACAAAGAATAAAAGACTTAATCAAGAATAAGGGATTTCATACGAAATATTAATCTTCGTTGTGAGGGATCATTTTCTTGTAAGTATTCCATTCCGTTTTTTGTTTCCAATTTGGATATACACACTGTATAGTAATTATATTAAAAGTCAAGTACGCACTTATTTTATTGATATTGGAAAGCATATACCACGCCCACTAGAAATTAGAACAGAGTTACAAAGCAGTTATTTGGACTACAGTAAGTTCGAACGTGTTTTCTCCCGTAAGATTGTAAGAGCAGTAAAATATTCGGAAACTGAATGTTGAGTCTAATAATTTGAATATGTCTTTACGCAGTTATTCCATATAACTGAAAGGATCCTCATATGAGGGGACCGCTCCGCTCTCACTTGCATATCATTGCATTTCTTCGGTGTGACTTTCTTCTGTGATATTTTGACCCGACAACGATATATTTCCGTGTTCATGAGATATTTTGCATTATGTAAGCGCTTTTGCTACGTTTTCAACCCCTGTTATGTGAAATCAGTGCAATTTTCGATCCATCTTTATTAGATCTTTATTTGCTTTATTTCACGTCAACTATCACCTCCTCCAGTTTGTTCAGTTTTATTATCGTATCGCCCAGTATATATAGCGTGAAGCATCTAAAAGCACCAACTAAAATACCGAACAAACGAGAAACGCTAGCGATATATGGTTTGAGGTAAACACTAATATGAAATGTGGCTCGTCAAACGGAGCTATGGTGTGGTAGGAAAAACATCGACAAATACGGTATCATTTTTGTAATGGAACGATAGACAAAAACGTGAATAACGTGAAAGGGCACACGTGGGAAAACATAACGCCACTTGTCTCATGTTTCTACTGCACATAGTAACGGAGATATTATCATGGGAATGTTTATAAATAGAAAGGTAAGTGACCGACTTGACCGCCAGTTTTGCGGTACGCATGGACTGTCAAAAATTGTGGAAAGAGACGAAGAAAAACGAACGTATAACATTTGAGAGAGAAGAAGTAAACATCAGACACTGTCAGCACTATTTATTGTTGTTGAAGTATGATAGTATGACGAAGAACTATGACATTGTTGAGTACGATAGTATGTCGAAGAACTATAGAGAGTATGTTCAAAATGATGGCTGTCCGCTGCGAGGCATCGAGGCGCACACGTAAAAATCGTTTCACAAAATGTAGCATCACATGGGAAATGGCTCTACAGGCTGCAGTAATGTGTTGTTGCGTATCGTCTGGTGTTTGACACATCCTGCCAGAAAATGTTCTTCAGTTTCTCCCAGTGAAAGAAGTCTAAAATAACAAATCTACAGAACGAGCCGGCCATTTGACAGGTCCTCCTCGTTCTATCCACCAATTGGGAAATAAAGAAACATGCTGTAGAGCGTCGTGCACTGTGAGCTGGGCACCCATCATGTTAATACCACATTTCCTTATTTTCAGAAGCAATACGTCATCTAATAGTGTTGGCAGTTCATTTTCTAGAAAATGTATGTATCGGTTAGCATTCAGCGCCCCATAAATGAAAAAAGGCCCAATGAGATGTTCACTCACTACTCCACACCAGACGTTAACACGTTAACACTGGCGTTCCACTTGGCGAAGCAAATATGGATTTCTTACGGACCATTAGTGCATGTACCTTAGGTTAACGTTTCTATGGTAAAGGTTGCCTCGCTGGTGAACAGGATACACAACAAATGTGGAGTTTCGTGATGTAACACTCATGTGCAAAACCGAACACGGTTCACAAAACAATTTCCATGTAGTTCCTGATGGATCGAGATACAATATGGGTGAAACTTATGTGTATGCAGAATGCGTAATACACTTTGCTAACTTAAAGTAACGTCTCTGGCAATATGACGTTGCATATATGGGATTCACAGCAATGTGTGGATGCACAGCAACAGCGGCTAGAAACATTTGTTGCACCTACCTCACCTGTAATTAATTTATTCCGCAGACATTGTCGTGCTACTAAACTTCCGGTGTCCCTTAATTTCACAAAGAGCTTAACAAAAAGATATCGCGATGGCTTCCGTCTATCCGGATGTGTCTCTGCGTACACACGGCAGGCTTGTGAGGCATGGTTCCTGCATTTTCCACAGATCAAGTTCATGTAAGCTTTTTCTGCATTTGTAAACACCGTCGTCTTTACTCTTACCATTATACTGTCTGCTGTGAGCTAGCACGATCTCGTAACTTGGCAATCGTAACTTGCTTCAAGTCAAAGAAATCTCAGACAGCATACTTACCGAAGTACTGGCGGTAAAGTAGGTTACTTCTCTTTCTGTTTACAACCATTCCCATGATCATACCTCCCTTACTATGTGCAGTAGAAGGATGAGACAAACGACACTATTTCTCCGCTTATGCCCTTTCGTCTTATTCATGTTTTTGTCTACCGTTCCAATACAAAAAAATCACTTCGTTCCTGATGTTCCATTTGTCGATAGTTTTCCTACCAAACCACACATCCGTTTTATAAGCCCATTTCAAATTGGCGTTTACTGCAAACTGTATAACGCTACAGTTTCTCGTTTCTTCGATATTTCAAGTGGTACTTTTACATGCCTCATGTTGTATACAGGGTGGATCATTTATCTTGAAACACACTTATAAGTTTCAAAGTAAAATATAAAAATCAACGTAGTTTTGAAACATAAATATCGACAGGGAATATTGTTTGGCATACTGCCCAATACCACCCGGTTATTAGTGTTGTCACAGTTATATTCTTTTCAGGATGTCACTACATCAGCTTACTATATATTTCAAATATACATTTGAATGAAAACTTACAATTCATGCACGTTATTGAGTGTTGCAAACTAAGATTCATACAGTATTACATACCTTAGTTAGCATTCAAATTTGGAGGTCTCTACAGGAATAATAAAGCAACTGAGATGAAATTGTCAATCAAATCATAGTACCTTAATATAGAATATTTCTAGCAATTAAGAACAATTTCAGAGAATTGTAGAAATTTACTTCATTCGAATGTTCTATTAAAAAAAAAATGATTAGATAAGTATCACATCTAATCACATAGGTGGTTTACAATAAACGTAAACACCATAATGCCATTCACAACAATTAGATATCAACAAACTATTCCAAAGATATGAAAAATAGAAATAGCTGTACTATTTGAAATGAAGTAGTTGTAAGAAATTGAGGGGATCAGCGCAACAGTAGTCTAACCCACATTTTTTTTAAATGAAGAAAAATCATGTTAAAGTTTAACATATGTGTTTTTTTGTGCAATATATATATGTACAATGTATGACACATTCAACCACTTATGGTTGCTTTTGGTATATTGTACAAAAAACCACGTGTTTAACTTTAACTTGAATTTTCTCCATTTTTAAAAAAATGTGGGTTGGACCACTGTTGCATTAACCCCATCAATATTAGAAAATATGTTCCTTTCGCCTACTTTTAATACACTACAGCACAAGTTTTTGGTAGCAGTAATTAAATCAAGTTTTCGTAATTTTATAATTCTAAGCAGTGTTTCAAACTTCACCAATTTTCATCATATTTTCGGAATGGGTCGATATATCAAACTGTTGTAAACGACATTATGATCGTTACGCTTATTGTCAACCACCTATGTTTTTGAATGTGATACTTATCGAAACACTTTCTCGAAATAAAACATTTTTAAGAAAGTAAAATGTTTAATCCTTTTTAAATTGGTCCTACTTCTATGTCATATCATGGTTCTACTATTTGATAGTAACGTACTTCCGATTTGAAAAAAATGAAATGAATCTTTAGTTTTACGTCCCAATTTTATGCCGGTTATGCTAAAGGAGACGGTGATGATAAGAAATGAATAAAATGGTGGAATGAAGAAAGTGGGAGAATTCCGAGAAAACCCATGCACACGGTGTTTGTCAACCACAAAGTCCACACGGCGCGAGCTAGGATCGAACCAGGGACCCCAAGCACCGGAGGTGAACGCTCTACCACTGAGCCACCGCGCCCCGAATTTGGATGATCCCAAATTTGGATGATTACAGGAGTTTATGATAGTACAACGTCCTTAGCTTGTAATACTGAATAACAAGTCTGGTATTGTAAGTTTTCGATAATCTGACGTAGTAACATTTGAAAAGAAACATATATAACGTGTTGGATTGGCGACACCGTTAATCGAGTAATATTGTGGAGTACGCCAAACAATGTTCCCCAGTCGATATTTGCAAATTACAAAATTTCATTGATTTTTATATTCTTGTTTTAAAAAAAATGCAATGGTGTTTCAAGATAAATGGTCCGCCCTGTTATATATATATATATATATATATATATATATATATATATATATATATATATATATATATATATATATATATATAGATAGATAGATAGATAGATAGATAGATAGATAGATAGATAGATAGATAGATAGGTACATAGATAGATAGATAGATAGATATAGATATATTGCAAACTTTACACAAATAAACTTTAAGGAATTACTTACAGGCATTGCTTTTTCTTTTGAGATAATCCTTAACAGCACAACGTGGCTGGAAAGAAGAGAGAACAATTAATTCCATTGAAGGAACAATACTAATAATAAATTTTCATTGTTTAAATTCAGTTTTTCATTATATCCTTTATGCTATAGAATATGACCACTAGATTTCTTTAGAATTTGTTATATATATTAGGGCGGTCCTTAAATAAGTGAAAAAATGTTTTCCCAATATTCTTTGGAGCACCCTGCTATTTTGATCTACCATATAAAAAGAGTTATTGTAGTTTGTTTGGACTTTTAAACTAATTTTAGCTATTGCCTTGCTTTTCTTATGGGATTCGTTGTCTTTCCAGGCAGTTACATCTGTTTGCAACATTCTGATGGTAGATTCAGGATTTTGAAAAACCTCATAGTGTTACTGGATACAAAATCTTGCAAGTCCTTTGTGAGAATGACATCAAGATCAATTAGGACACGGTTCAATGGTTCGTCGTTGTTTTCATTTTTTAAAGCATCCAACATTTTTCTTTTAGTTTCCTGAGGAACATCGTCATGAAAAAAACCAAGCGCAACAAGCTCTTCTCATAGGTACGACAAATGTCGGGGAAATTTTTTCATTACACACTTTAAAATTTCCTCATTGATACCTTCATATCCCTTTAATTTCTCAAAAGTTGCAAGTCATTTCCCCATAAGCATTCCGCCAGCGGGCCGCCGTAGGCCCATCGACGTGCGAACGGCGGGCCGCTGGCGGAGGCCGCCGCCGGGCCACCTGCTCGATTACACTAATTATGCCTTCGTCCCGCCGGCGGGGTATCCGCCATAATCCCACTGCTCCCCCGCCTTTAGCCGATACCCAGCCGCTGAAATTCCCCCCACGTATTTCCCCCATATGCAAGACGTAATCGGATATACCGCAAACCAGAAACCATGGCGGATTACTCCCAATAATTTTTCTTCATGCCGCCTTTAATCATCTACTCTCAATTTTGGCAACAACGTATTGGCACTTAAGCGCTGAAACCTTTATACCAATACATGGTTAAAATACAAAGATTTAACACCATTATTTTTCAAGAATTCCATTCCCATCCGCGGATGGTGGGCTGTAGATGGCTTTTTTTTTTTTAGTGCTAGCTGGATGGCTAGCTCCCCCAAAGGGTTATGCCCTTTATATGGGAAAAGAAGGAAGAGGATTGTGAATAGAAGGTATATAGTGCTGGTCTATGAGTGCATTCTTTATTTATTAGCTTTAATAACAAACAAAAAAAATAATAAACAACAGGTATATTACGAAGATAAATAGATGTGAATGTATGATACAACTGCAGACTTTATAGCATTATGCTATAATCATAAGGATGGGGAGTAGGTACTAGTTCAAGCGATGGCATTGCCTTTATTTGGTTATGAGATCATATGAAGGACATTATAGCTTTAATGCTATAATCATAAATGAGGGGAATAGATGAGATGGAAATGAAGTGCATCGGACATCACAACACGTGGGATATGTTAGTGGACGAATGAGCTTATCTTCTGGTCCTGGGGTGGCTCAGGACCATGATGGAGACAGTGGGAACCCTGTTAGAACAAAAGGACTACTGTGCAACATAGGATGGAAAGATGAGAGGTGAAGAATAGTCGGTTTTATAAGCAGCAACGGCATGAAGATCGGGATGATCAGGGGGTAAAGTGTAATGATATAAAGAAAATAGAAGGGAAAGTGAAGTATGATGAAGGGGGTGAGAAGGGGTATAAGCTATATCAAAATTCATAGTATCTAAGAGGAGGGCATGTCGTTCCTCGAACCGTTTAGTAATATACTTCAGTCGGAGTGTTTCGAGGTGGTATAAAATATGGGGAAAAGTTAGGCGCTCATAAAGTTCATGTGTAGGGCTGGGTAATTTAATGCGGAATGCAATACGTAAGGCATGACGTTCAAGAATTTTTAGTTTCTCGTAATAAAAAGGAGAGGCGTTAATCCAAGCCACGAACCCATACGTTAGTATTGGCCGGAGAAAAACCTTGTATGTGTTTAGGACTACAGATGATTTGAGGCCCCAAGTCGTTCCAGTTAAGCGTCGTAATAGATTCAATCTACAGGGTGTCCGAGAAGTCCTTCCCTGATTACAGAAATTGATAACTCAGGCTAGAAATAAGATAGAAATATGAAACTGATGTTGAATTGTTTACAAACTATAAAAGTTTTTGTCTGTCTTAGGTCTACCGAACACGTGTACCAGATCTTGAAACCCTGCAGCAACGAATAACCACAGTCGTTGCATCGATCCCTCCAGTGATGTTGGCTAATGTGTGGTTGGAAATTGAATATCGCCTAGATGTGCTACGTGCTACCAAGGGTGCTCATGTGGAAGTGTACTGATGTGACCAAAACTTTTATAGTTTGTAAACAATTCAACACCAGTTTCATATTTCTATCTTATTTCTAGCCTGAGTTATCAATTTCTGTAATCAGGGAAGGACTTCTCGGACACCCTGTATTATAAGATTTAGCGACAATCGTCTTTAAATGAGGACGCCAGGTAAGGTGTTTGTCGATTGTGAGACCAAGATATTTAACATAATTAGCGGGTTTCAGGCGAGTGTCGTCAACGGTTAAATTGAGATAAGATGGATTTTTCTGAATTTTACTACGTTTTCTGGGAGGAAGAAGAAATAATGTTTGTGTTTTATCTGGATTTATCTTGAGCCTCCACTGGTTGCACCAGCTGACGAAGGAGTTGATAGCAGACTGCATAGCGGTATTAATTTGCTGTACTGTGTTCCCTAAGGCTAGGAAGGCTGTATCGTCTGCGTATTGAAAAAGTTGGATGTTGTCTGGAAGTGGCGGTAAGTCTGCAACATATAGAAGATATAATAAAGGAGAAAGTGCTGAACCCTGAGGCACGCCGGAATGTAGAAAGATGGGATGTGAAAGAGCACTGTTGATTGAGATATAGGCCAATCTGCAAGAGAGAAAATTATAAATAAAACGGACGTAGGCGAGAGGAAGTTTGAAATTCAACAATTTAGCAATGAGACCTTGCTGCCAAACTTTATCAAATGCTTTCTCAAGATCAAATAATACTAAGCAGGATGGTTTGATGGTATTGTAATGATCAGTTATGATAGTGAGCATTCGTAAAAGTTGGTCGTTGATACAGTAATTTGGACGAAAGCCTGCTTGATGATTCGGGAGAAGGTTTTTAACAGAGAGGTGTTGATGGAGCCTGTAAACGAGAATACGTTCAAGAATTTTGCTGTAGATGGATGTAAATTAAAATTGGTGTGTAAGAAGCAACGCTATTGGCAGCTTTGTCCGGCTTTTGAAACATTAGAACTTTCGAGGTTTTCC
The DNA here is from genome assembly GCF_964235325.1 of Thermobia domestica. Classification (NCBI taxonomy): domain Eukaryota; kingdom Metazoa; phylum Arthropoda; class Insecta; order Zygentoma; family Lepismatidae; genus Thermobia; species Thermobia domestica. The sequence goes on from NC_137468.1 coordinate 152,002,206, forward strand.
AGTGAGGCGGTATGTAACCTGTTCTGAGTATAAATGTAAAAATGAGAGCTAAGAGGTGTAGGAGAATATACGGTCCTTCTTTGATATGGCGATATGTGATCTCATCTAGTCCAGGGGCAGTATTGCGTTTTCGTGCTGTGGTGTCTTGAATTTCGACTGTGGTGATAGGAGCTGTAAGTGGATGGTTAGCGGGAAGAGAGTGGAATGGATTTGGTTGAAGGTGAGGGGACTGAAAATTAACTTTTTCGACTGGATGAGTTTTTGACTGATTAGTAGGTGGTAGAGGAGTGAAAATGGTTTGTAGATAATCGGCAAAAGCGTCCGCTTTATCTTGATCGGTATGAAGAGCTTTGTCATGGTGAATTAATGGATATGGTGTATGTGTCTTTTTACCTGTTAGGATGTTGAATCTTTTCCAAAATTTCGTGGGGTGAGCAGTATCTGAAAGTTTATTGCAAGTGTCTATCCAACGCCGTTGTTTATATGCCCGTATGTAATTTCGGACTGTCCGTTGAAATTGTCTATGAAGCCTTAAGGATTCGACATTGCCAGTGCGTTGATAATCTCTATAGAGTTCTCTAGAACGACGAATAAGTGGAAGGTAATGGGGTGGGAGTTGAGGATGATGAGGAGAAATAGTTGACTTGGAAATATGGGAGTTTGCGGATGCCTGAATAGATGATGTGATAACGTCAAGCGCATGATATAAACCTTCTTCTGTAGTAGGGGCTTCTAAGTGTTCAAGACTGTGTGCAAGAGAAATGCGGTATGCTTCCCAGTCTGCTTTATCAAAACGTGGGACTTCACGTGATGGAATAGAATTGGATAGGTTGGAGACTCGGCGTGTGATAGAAAGTTTAATTGGAAGGTGATCACTGCCCATCGGATCGAGTACGTGCACAGTGCATCGGTCTATGAGATTATGCGAAACTATGACTACATCTGGTGTAGTGTTGGAAACATGTAGAGTTGGTTTGGGTAGTTGCAGAATAGTGCCGGTAGTATGAGTGGTGATGAAATCCTGGAAGTGGCGTTTCTGACGATCGGTACGGCTATGAAAATCGATGTCAGCCATGATTACAAACATTCGGAAGTTATTGAAAATATATTGAAAAAACCCATAAGGAAGCTCATGACCTGGGCGAATGTAGATTGTGGCAATGGTTACATAAAGGTTTGAAAAATAGAACGTAACAACCCAGTTTTCAGACAGATTTTGTATTGGAGGATGAAAGATGCGATATGGTAAGCTTCGAGGGAAACCAATAGCTACCCCACCATTTGCTCTGCGGGCTGGTATGGTGTTGTCATGGCGAAGAACATGATAATTTGAAACTTTGCTAGAGCGTGTAGCTGTAAGGTGAGTTTCGTTTAGTAAGAATGCATGAATGGTTTCCTCCAAAAGAAGTTGTTCAAACAAAGTCCTGTGTTCCTGTAAGGAGCTGATATTCAGAAACAATAAACTAATATGAGAGTCCATGTCTGAAAACTCAATGTGTATCAGTTGTAAGGTCAGTGTTGAGAATAGAAGAGTGAAAATATACATTTTGACCAGAGTAAGTAGCTTGGAAGTTAACATTGAGGATTCTTTTGGCTGCCAGTTGAATTTGTTGGAAGACGTGTTGCCGTTGAAAGGGAAGAATATTTTGAAGTGCTGTGGTGAGAAAGGAAAGAAACTGGTTGATTTGAATTGGTTGAAAAACAGAAGTTGGCGTATCCATAGGATTATCGGTAGGTGCCGTAACCTTTAAGGGCACGACTAGTTCTGGCTTGCTTGGTTCAGGACGGGGCCGTGCTTTGCACCTGTAGCTAAAAGTGGGATGAGCATCTCCACAAGTACTACATGCTGACGGATTTTGGAGGTTTGGACAGGTTTTCGTGTTAGAAGTTGCGAGCAGTATCCGCATTTCGCAGGATTACGACATTCCGCTGCGCTATGCGAGTTATAAATTTGACATTTCTCGCAACGTAATGGAAGGGGAGCTGGAGTGTGTGATGGCTCCACTCTGTGGTGTTTTTTATAAATGAAAGCTCCATTGCAAAGTAAATCGTCAATGGTCTCTTGAGAGCTAGTCAAAACGCGGACCATGTAAGTTGCGCCATGTACACTTTTGATGCGTAAACACTTGAGAATGGAGTGCCCTTCAGCTTTTAGTTCCTCGCTGACTTCATCGTCGCTTATACTTGGTTCGACTCCACGTATGACTACTGATAAAGCAGGTTGTCGGCGTGGAGGAGGTTGCTGTTTTATATGTTTATCTGTTAGTTTCTGCAGGTTAGCGTTTTTCCCAAAAAATTCAAATGAGTATTTATTTCGAATAGTCGTTGCAAAGTTAGGATCTGGTGATTTAATTATGATCCTGTTGCGAGTTTTAGTGATCTGAGTGACTTGTGCTCGAGTGAAATACTTTGTTAGTTGAAGAAAAATTTGCTTCTCGTTTTGGAACTTCGGATCGTAATTAGTAAGTAGATAAGAATAGAACGTCGGCTTTGAGATATCTTCTAGAGAAGGAAATTGCTGCCTATCGTCAGGAGATGGTACGTCCATCTCGGTAGAGTAAGATTGCACAGGTTGCGAAGAGTGGTGCTTTTTTGGCGGTGGCGATTTTGGCTGACTGCGAGTAGTTCGCACTGGGCCTGGAGATCGCGACCGAGATCGGACACCTGCCCACGAACCCTTGCTGTTTTTGCGTTTATCAGTCTTGCTGATAGCACCAGTTGAAGCAGAAGGTGAGGGTGTTGTTTGCCCGGTGTCGATGTCCATGGTCGTCTAGATCGATGTGATGAATCAACAAAGTGCGTAACTCAGATGAAGGTAGACTGAATGAGAAAATGAAATGATGCAATAGCCAAAAATAACTGGGCTCTCTCGGGTGAAACCCTCTATCTCGCCGCACCACTACGCCCGTAGCAATGATTGCCTGGTTGCGTCCACAACTCAAGATCGATCAAAGCCTAGACTCGATACCTAGGTACCTCGGCCGGAGAGTTGAGAGCCAAGTGGAAGTCGTTGTAGATGGCTTTTTTTTTAAGTGTAATAGGGTTAGGGATTAGTAGGTTGAACTTTATTCATCAATTTGTAGTTCAAAAAAAATGCTTTTGCAGTATGTCTCCTAACCCTAGCCATTAGAGGGTTACGCCCTCTCTTTGGCACAGTATTTATGACATTGATGGATTAAATCATGTGGGATGGTCTAAGAGTAGTTTCATAAACAAACAGTGCTGAAAAATTACAATAAACAAAATATTAGATAACTGAATAAAGAGAAATGTGCATAGAAAAAGCAACGAACATCTAAATGGTGCAGGTATAAACAGAAAAAAAAACTTTGGTATAGAAACAATGTGTTGTGCGTTTATGAAATAAAGATGATGATGTAAAATGAAATGCAGTGCATACACGCCACAGTCACAAACACAGTGTTAGGCATACGAATGCAGGTTAGTTCTTCTGTCTCGGGGCGACTCGAGACTAATGGAAACAAGGGGGCAGCCCAAGGTTAATATTGAAGTCAGACATTGTGCTACAATGGAAACAAATGAGGAAGATGATCGGGTATATGATATATATTAAAGATGTCGTGTTCTTCAGCTGTAGGATGTGTGGTTTTTAGATATAACGTGAGAAGAATGTTTAATGCTGAATGTAAATATTTATACGGAGCGTCAGTTTCCTCATCAGCTAGTAAAGTATCAAGAAGTAATGGATGGGAGGCTGATAGGCGGGATAGTAGGTATTTCAAACGAAGGTCGGCAATATGTCGAATAAGGTGAGGGAAATTGATATGTTCATATGTCAGGAAGTTCGGATATGGTAACTTTATACGATATGCAAGTCGGATGGCATGGCGTCCCAATATCGATAAACGGTCGTAGAACTTTGTTGGAGCATTGCACCAAGCAATGTGACCAAACGTTAAGATAGGCCTAAGGAACATTTTATATGTATTTAGTAGCAGTGGGGCGTTTAATCCCCAAGTAGTTCCAGTTAGCCGACGTAGAAGGTTGAGCCGGATATTAGCCTTTTGTGATATTTTTTCAAGATGAGCCTTCCAGTTGAGTTTTGTGTCGAATACAACCCCGAGATATGTTGCCGTAGGTGTTGTTTGCAGAGAATGTTCATTAAGCGTGACTTTGAGGTTTCGCGGATTGCGATGAACCTTGGAGCGGCGTTTCGGAGGTAAAAAGACTAACGCTTGTGTTTTATCGCTATTGATAGTAAGTTTCCAAGTTTTACACCATTGCATAAATTCACTGAGAGTGGATTGTAATCTCATGCTAATCTGATGCATAGTTTTGCCAAGAGCTAGAAAGGCCGTGTCATCGGCATATTGAAATAAGTACACGTTTTGCATAGGTTTAGGTATATCAGAGGCATACAGTATATATAAGAGTGGACTGAGGGCAGAGCCTTGTGGAACGCCACAATACGGAAAAATGGGATGTGAGATGGAAGATCCTATGTATACATATCCTATTCTTGTAGATGGCAATACCTTCCAAGCATATCTTAACTACTATCTCAAAATTGTCAGTGAGAATTGTAATTTTGGAGTTGATTATTTACAATGAGCAAAGCTTTAGGCAGTATATTTGACATCTTGCCAAGTAACAAATAATGTAACATGTACTGCTGTAACCGGTTACGAAAATAGTTTTGTAAGCCAACAAACTGTCTGACAATAGTTACATGAGTTCAGTGCTGTCACCTGTTGCTTTTATATCCTAGGTCAGCAGACGTTACCGAGTTCTCTTCTGTTCATATGAAAACCATAACAAATGATGTTCACCACGCGAAGAGTGAAGAATTGTGGGTAATGCAAAGCCGATCCGTTCCCGCCACACGATCGTAAGCAGGAACAACCGCCACGATCAGCGTATGGTCCGAAGGCTACATCCGTCGCAGTACCACGTTCGCGGGTACCCCGACAAAACCGTCATCGGTCCGCCAGTGGTTACAGTTACTCAACCGACTCGATGTCTCGCTTCGTTCCCGCTCGAAATCCGCTTATATACCGCCATAGTAGCGATCAGCCCGACGATGTGCGGCGGACAATTGCTCATGGGGTTCTGAGGACAGTACAAGCAGATGGTGCTTGAAACCGTTAACGTAAGCTTTCACAACAAATGAGCAAATTTTTACGAATTCCTGTTTCTTCTTGTTTGGAAACTTTGAACAGATCTCTAAATAAGTATATATTTAGCGAGTAAATTGCCTTGGCTATCCATTGGGCTCGATGCACTTTTCCTGGAGTTCTAAAATGTATACTTCTTTCTGGAACTTCTCCAAGGAATATGACTGTGATCTCTAAAAGTTCTTTGTAATCTTCACGTGGTTGAAACTCCTGAAGTTATATATATATATATATATATATATATATATATATATATATATATATATATATATATATATATATATATATATATATATATATATATAGCAAACTTATTGATATTTGGTGCACTGTTGGTAACATTTTTATGAAGTAAACTGTAAGATGTGGTGGGTTTGAAAATACTGTGGTCAATCGAGTTATACAAACACTTAAATCGCTTAAACAGCAAGACGTCAGGCCCTGTAGATGCTCCAATTGACTTACTAACAAATTCCCCAAGCATAATTTCGAGGATATGATATCGGCAAGCCAAATAAAGTATTTCTTTATTCATCGTTTGCTCTAGAAGGACACATGCTCCACTACGTAACCCAGTATTTGCTAATGTTTCATCAAAACACATATATTTCACTAGGTCTGTAACTCTCCAGGATTCTAACGTTTCATTAACAGCACAAACTATTCCTTCCCCTGTTCCTGATTGAAGTTTTGGAACAGCTAGTAATTGCTCAATGATGATTCCTGAAATAATAATTGCTAATCTATCAATCGTTTCACTACCGAAATATCTTCTAAGAGTTTTCCGTCCCAGTGAACGGTCAAACGCATACAAGCTGAAAATTCACTCGTTAAGTCGGGTGACATCCAGAAGTCCTAAAGTGCAGAAGTCCTAAAAGGCAGAAGTCCTAAAAATACGGGCACTAGACCTAAATTTTAGGACTTCTGCACTTTAGGACTTCTGCCTTTTAGGACTTCTGCCATTTAGGACTTGTGCCTTTTTCATTCACTTGCTTTAGTTCTGAAATTCGCCACCACCACATGAAATTGGGACGATGCAGCAACTAGTTGGCAATAATGTTACGAACGTATCTAATTCCAACAGTAACAGCTATATTTGTACTACTAAGATTATTATTATCACTATCTGTTCTGCACTTATACACGAATTACATAATACAACCTATTTCATTCTAAGAATTAATTACATAATTAGTTAAGAAATTCGTTTCTTTCGAATGGAGAGACGAGAATCCCAAGACAAATTCCTAAAACAAAAATAAATAAATAAATAATTAAAAAAATGTTTAAAAAGCATATTTTACCAGACTTCTGAAACCAAGCAAACATTCAGAATTGCAATATATACTGTGCGGAGCGTATTTTATTAAGAGTAGGACAAAAATCCACCAAAGTTTACTTAATTAGGACAAAAGCTCACTAGACATTTCACGAGTGAACATTAAATACCAACTGTATACATAAAGAACGCAGTAAATTTAAAATTGAGCAAAGAACATTTATTATGCAATACAGTGGGTGACATTCATAAGTCTTAAACGGCACAAGTCCTAAAAATATAGGCACTAGACCTAAATTTTAGGTCCTGTGCCATTTTTGCAGAAATTACTACGTAGTCATTTAGGGATGTAGCCTGCAAATTTTTCTAGGGGAGCATGATTTTTATATATTAAAAGCAAATCAAAAGTTTATTTCCAGATTACGAAAGCTTCAATAAGACAATAAATTTATACATATTACACATGTACACAAATACATAATATTATATTTCCAGTTAGTTCCTTTTTGAAACCTGGACCTTGACAGAGCGTAAATTTAAAATCACAGCTTGTGGGAAATGTACGAATCAGGTAGTTATAAGAAATCGGAAACTGTTCATGGAAATCCATTTGTTTGTATTTATCTTCTGTACTTTTATATAAAAGAGTAAAGATGAGTGATTTTTTGGGCATACTACTACAAGTAGAGTCGTTAAATTTTAATTATAAAATATAATTTCTTATGAAAGCAGGACATAATAAAGAATTTTTGGAAATAAGTATCGTAAAAAGGGTGGGGCAAGATTTTTTTAAAGGGTAGTGTATCTCGCAAGTTTCTGAAGCTAGTAAAATGAAACTTGACCTATAATCTTTCCTGTTAAAAAAAAAACTGAAAATTGAACACATAAAAAGGAAAGAGCAAAGGGAGCACTTTTTTATGTTCGAATTCCCCATTACTTACTCAGAAAATATGTAAATAAATTAAGGAAGGATTTGTTTAAGCTAGATGCGTGAAACTCGGTATTTGAACTTTTAACTGAAAGTAATAAAATACTATATGTTTCAGCATCTTGAAAATTACACTTCTAAGGGGAAGGAGGGTCAATTTCTATAATATTAAAATATCCCACTGCTTATAAGATTTGGGCAGAAAACTCTTTTCCTTTAGGCCTCGGTTCATCCAGTTAAGCAAATGAGAGTACAAAGTGGCTAATTAATTAGGTTCTTTTAATTATTTTAACATGTTGACGTAGTTTAATTCTTTTAAAACTGTATTCTTTCACATTCTATTATAAACATCCTTCATTTGCTGTAATTATTAAACACGTTTAGTAAACATAAAACAGACTAACCCCCGGTCCCGGCCAGGAATGTGTTTTTGGTGTTAAGCCATCATTTTCCGTCCGTAACATAACCTTTGATTTTAACTTCACGTACTCTCAAGACTCAAGTTTCAGAAATGTAGCACATATTAAATATACTACTACTACTACCATTACTACTACTACTACTATACTAATACTAATACTACTAATACTACTACTACTACTACTACTACTACTACTACTACTACTACTAATAATAATAATAATAATAATAATAATAATAATAATAATAATAATAATAATAATAATAATAATATGCACTTCTGAAATACGTATGTATCTATGCGTTATTAATTCTTTCATAATCTTGAAAGAAACTTTGGATTTGTTTTTAGTTTGTAAAAATCAAGGTCCTCTAGAATAACTTGCTGGCTACTCCCTGAATGACTATGTATTGGTTTCTGTACACGTATTGTGTTATCACTTGCTAGTCTAGTGTTATTTGTAGAACAAGACAATGGTTCTTGTCTTGGAATATTACTAGTTTGGTGTGGTAGTACAGTGATAGAGTGTGACCTATAATTTAATTTCCCTGTAGGGTATGCTATCTGCAATGCAATAAACTGTATATGCTTCTTCTTCCTAACAAGGATGGGCGATAAGCCCCTGCAATTCCATTACAAATAAGGACGAAATTATTTTATAAACTACTTGGTGAACCTTTGTTAATATAACGCTATTAGTTTTTACTAACTTTTGTTAATCTTATTTAACAATTGCAAAATGGAATAAGGGAGAAAATATATAATGATGATGATTGTTTATTTACATAAGATATACATACAACAAAAGGGAATCTGTTGGTCACTACTGCGTATCTGCTAAACCAGGGTCAAACTCTGTGTGTCACAAAAGTTAGTTTAACAGAGTTTAAAATAATATATATTTTGTTTGACTTACAAAGATTATCATATTAGCAAAATGATTTGAAATAACACGCCAGGCATAAGATAAGCCTTGGGCTATATCGCTTAGAACTGTTTTAAGAGTGAATCTATCATTTATTCATTAAATTTCATTACTGGCTACTTACACGTTTCGGCCTCGTATTGGAAGTCAGCTTCTCGTGTTCTTTTTATATCCCACGATAACTGTTTTAATTGCACACTAATTATAGGCACTACAATTCACTAGATGCATCACGTCTTTCTCTTCCAAGCCTAGAGTAGCGATCAGGTTTGAGCCCACTACAAACCTCTTTGTGTGGCTACGTAGTCGGGATCGAACTTTTGACCTCTAAGGAGAGCATCAGTGGTAGTCCACAGCAAACCTCTTTGCGTGGCTATATAGAACGGTATGGATCTCAGAACCTCTGAGGTAGGCAACAGTCACAGCCCACAGCAAACTCTTTGCGTGGCTTATGGAGCTGAATAAAACTGAATTGAACTCTGGGTCTCTCTCTTCCGAAATCGAGGCAGCCTGTTAATCAAGAACTCCTCGGCAAACGTGCAGTAGGACCCTCCGAGAAGGATCTCCGTGACCTCAAAACCCGAAGTTTAAATACACCTTACTGTTCTTGGTTTTTCAGGTCACGAACTACTTTCTGTAACTAAATTTTACTTGGGAAGTTAATTTTTAGCTTGTGTTCCGTGTCTTAATGCAGCCACGGAAACTTTTCCAACGGTTTCTTGTTAACTTGTAGGAAAACACAACTTTATTTTGTTTAATATTGGATTTTTTTTTCATTCTCACATTGTATACTGTCCTGATCGTAGGTGATCGTTACATATGTTTATTTTTTCCGCTTATACATCGGGCTTCGGCGGCTCAGTGATAGAGAGTTCACCTCTGGTGCATTGGGCCCGGGTTCGATCTCGACTCCTGCCATGTGAACTTTGTGGTGGACAAACACCGTGTGCGTGGGTTTCCTCGGGGTTCTTCTGTTTCCCCCCACTTACTTCATTTTCTTCATTTCTCATCATCACCGTCTCCTTTAGCCTATCCGGCATAACCTTGGGACGTCAAACTCAAAGATTTCATTTCATTTTTACGCTTTTACATATCAACTAGTAATTATACTGAATAACTTAATTGTCCTTTCAATTTTAAATTTATTGAGCTTTTAATGTATACATCGTTTTCGTACATAGAGTGTGTATTTAATGTTTAATCATAAAATATGTATCTAGTTGACTTTCGTTATAGACATGAAAGCTTTTGGGTGGGTTTTGTCTGCGACCGAATGTATTGCCAGGTGACCATTAAAGTGGAATTTTCTCCATCTTGCTGGCCGCCTATCAAAGCTTATCATCAAGAGTCTTACAGTGAGAAAAAAAATGTATCTGGCGTACTTAAAAAAGGTAGGTTACATGCGTAATTCCTGTAGTTTTTGGACTTAACGTACAACAGACGTATAACTGAAAACGCATGTTTTATAATACTTTCCGTATAAGCGTTCCCTCTATACGTACTTTCCGTAGGAAACAATATAGGTGGCCAGGATCTCACATAAATATGGACGTTTATAACATACAGCTGAGGAATCTAACATAAGTATATGTATGTCATATACGGAAAACTGTTAGATATCAGACATTCTGCAATAGCATGATGTAACATCTAAGGACAGTGCCTATGTAGCATACGGATAACGTATGCTCCGTACTGATTTCTGTAGTAAGCAAGAGGCTACCGTATATTTGTACAATGTACCGCTGTCCGTAGAACGGATTTTTCTCAGTGTAAGAGTGGAGACTTTCATATGAGACAAAGATATGTTTCGAGACGAGATGGCATTTGCATCATACCACAGGAGACAGCCTACAATCTCCTCTCGCCTCATTTCGTGGCAACATTATTAAATTAAGTAACTGTATCTTAGGAAGACTTTAAATGTCAGTAACAGTCGAAAACGTTTAAATAAATGAACAAGTAGTGAATTCCTGACACCTATCGCATTTCGAGCACTGAATGTAGTTATTCACCACCAACAATTACATAAATGTTGCCATTAAGATGGAAACGGGAGTATTTTTTTTTTTTCTTTTAACTCCATGAGCGCCTGTAGCGAAAAATATGACATTTATTATATAGTTTATATGAAGAAATAAAAAAAGTGTTTATAATCTACAAAACGATGTTCCTAAGAACGCAAAGAAAATAAATTATTTTTTAAACAATTACAGTAATTGCCCACACACTGCTTGAGTCGAATGTATTATTGAACTTCACATCAAGCAATGGAAAGTGTTGTTTTCGAAGCTCGTTTGGTGCAAGACTGCCGTCATGAAATAACTATGTGTTTCGTTTTACCTTCGTATTCTATCACTTCCGATACTTTTGCTGATTTTGCGTTTTATCAATGAATAATTCGTAAGTTGTAGAAAATTGCTCCATTATATAAAGAAAACGAGAGTTTCTACCGTAATAGGGACTCGAATCTACGTCCGTAAAATTGCAAGCATTATGCCTTAAACACCTTCGCTACTCTGTCAACCCAGTAATGGTTCACAAAAGCCGTGAAATATTAGACTGTCCTTTTACCTTGTCATGAGAAATCATTTAATCACCTCTCGTTGCTATCAATACTTCAATTCAATGTGAAATTTATTCGTACAGTATGAATAGTTTCCTAACAAGTAAATAATGCTTCTGTGTTTAAATTGATGTTTGTATGTTTTCTATTTTTTCCTTTCTTTTCCAAAGAACATCGAATGTACATCATCACAGAAGCAGAGCATCTAGTGAACCGTATTCTACATAAAAGCTATTCGCTTTGGAAAGCTATTTACTATTTGGAATCCCCTCATAATATGCAGTATATTCTTGCGTTATTCTTCTGTCAATTTCTCCGAAGAGGAAAGCGAGAGATCTTTTCGTTATAAACTCGGTGTCTTTCTGTTCTGCCTAAGGACCCTCTAGCACTTTGTAAAAAATATTATAAATATTCTTATCTTTAGGCAGAACGGGAATTCTCGTTCTGCTTAATCTTTGAAGGTGCGAATTCTGTACAGGGAGAGATTTCTCCTACGAATGTTTTTCTTCTTAATTGTAAGAGATTCTGTAAGAAGAATAACTATTTTTTCAGGTTTCATCATAAATTTTAAATGTTATTCTACTTGTTCTTCTCGGGAAAATTAGTAGATACAGTTTTGCTATTAGCAGTATTATTCACATCTATTTTAGTAAAAATGAATGTGATTTCTTTAAATATCTGCAGAGAAATGAAAAATTGATTGACTCAGTTGCAAGAAAGTCGTTTGACATTGTAACTGAAACAAACTCAAACTTAATTCGGTCTAATATAAAGTCATTTCAAAACAAAATTTTTCTCAGTTTCCCAGTAATTCATGCCCAACATGCTAAGGTTAGCAGTAAATAAAAGGTATCACATTTCACATCCCCAAGATATGTTTGGCCATACATTAAACAAATAATCCGAGAGGGTGCATAAGACGGCTCTTATCCCCGATAATCTGACATTTTGATTTGGTTGAAACTCTATAAAAAACATACAAGTAATTGAAGGTGTTATATTGATACCTGAATTGGTGCCATTTACAAGCTTGTACATTGACAATATAAATATGAGAATAGAAGTATGTTATCGCATATAGTATAGATTTATGTATAGAAGACAAATAAGCTGATAAGGTGATACCGAAAAAGAAGTTGTGATGTACAGGAGTAAGACTCTTTCTTAAGGTACTCCTTATGCGTTCTCTTGCATTGCTTACTTAATATGTGGCCAAACATCTCTTGAGGATGTGAACTGTGACACATTTTGCGTATTGAGAGCCTTAGCATGTTGGAAATGAACTTCTGGAAAATTGAATAAAATTTTGATGTGAAATGACTTGATATTAGGCCGCATTAGGTATGTTTTATGTTCGTTTAAGTCACAATGTCAGACGGCTTTCCTGCAACTGAATCAATCGATTTTCCATTTCCCTGCAGGTGTTACATTTATTTGTACTAAAGTAATGTGAATAACACTGCTAATGACAGAACTGTATCCTAGTCATTTTTTCGGAAAAGAACAAGTAGAATAACATCTAAAATTTATGATGAAACTTGAAGATATAGTTATTCTTCTTACAGACTTTGTTAGAATTACCTTGAAAATTCTGACAAAATGAACTAAAATCAAGGGACAGAATCATAGGCGCAGCCTAATAGAAGGATGATTATTCTTTTCTGCAACTGTCACACATCTTTGACAGAGGGAGGGGCGAAGAAGACTACAATTGATGGATGATATAAAAACAGAAAAATCGTACGTGAAGAGATAGAAGTTAGTAGAAGACCGTGGAGCATGGAAGCTTCTCGTTGTAGCAACTGACCAGCCAATAATGGGAGAATACCTATGATGATGATGATGTCATGCACCTAAAATGTTATATGTAATTCTTCACTTTATTGAAGTAACCTGTTTAAAATACTGAAAACTCAACAAAACACGTAAGACAGTTGTACAGAAGTGTTCAAATTATTAGTCTTACCCTCGAAAAATGCGAAATTGATGTTGCAGTCCTAATTTCGGAGTTCTTGAACGTGTAATGTAATTGTTTAAACCGCCAATATAGGATTCTTCGTTTGTTTACTGTAGACTTGAAATGGTGATATCACGGTTGAACAGCAGATGGCATTAGTAGAGGGGAGAGAGTTCTGAAAGTGGTATTCAGCTTAGACAGCTGTTGTGATTTCAAACAACAAGTTACAATCTGAAGTATTGTGTCGTAAGCGGTTACGACATTCAAAGCGTTCAACAGTTCGTATGGGTCAGTTAGAAGTGATCTTGACGTGAAGTGACGTGTTTTGTGTATTAATCTTTTATTCTATGAAGTCCTGTAATCGCGGCATAATTTGAAAAGCGAGAGACCTTTCTTCCCGTAAAGTGGAAGTTGTCAAAACACTTCTGGTGAAAGGAAGATATACACGACAAATTGCTATTAGAGTTGGGGTAGGGCAAAAATTTGTGAGTAAAATCTCCGTTGCGATGAGCAAGAAGCAAATGTGTCAGCAAAATAGGCTTTGGAACAGTGGGTGAGATCCAAAGCTATTGCTAAGAGGTATCAAGAAACTAAAAAAGATTGGCTCTGGGACACAGAAACGCAACTTCTAGAGACTTAAACATTAAAATGGCTGAGTATGGTGTAGACATTTAGCCTGAAAATGTTCGAAGGGTTCTTTGTGTTAAGGGAATAAAAGCACTCAGGCCAAGAAAGAAAGCAAAAATTACTCTAATCATTACAAAGAAGCGCCTCGAATGGGCACGTGGCAAAGAACATTGGACTGCTGATGATTGGAGAATAGGAGTTTCAGTGATGAATCATATCTTCGTGTCTGATGAATGTTCAGAATATGTGCGACTAGTGTTGCAAAGGTCTAGAAAAAACAAAAAGGAAATTTTGGGTAAAAAAACAACAGTTTTTTACCGTTTTTCCCGAACCTCAAAAAAACGAAAAGATTGGGAAAAATTGAAATATTCGAATGTTTCATACATTATGCTTTTAAAATGAAAACTACACTATTTTATATTTACTGCTTTACAATTAAGGTTATTGAATATTATGTTCCTTGTATTAGAATAGGGAAATTTAATGGCAATAAATATATTTACACCATTCCTTTAAAGATAGCACCGTGATAGAATGGAGTTATGGCTACAAAAAATTCTGAAATATAATCGAAGTTAGATTAAATAATATAGACACATTTAAATTATCTTAAGTAATCTTATAAAGTTACCGTTTCATGGCAGGGAAGTGTTAAAATAACAGGGCTAGAATCATTTTAGTTAATACCAGTATGTTAAAATCAAATATCTATTTTATGGATACACGTATCTTCCTTGTGCTGTGTAAATTTTTGTAAATTTTGAACCCATTAGAAAAAATCTTTTGTTCGGAAATATTGGTAAAACCCGGATAATATAATTTAAAAACTATTTATTCGCCTGATGCTAATCTTATTTGCTGTAACGTATCTGCAGCATCTATACATACAACGTATTTCGCTAGCAGGAAAAATAGTTAAAGCAACATCTTTTAATTTTACTTTTTAGTTTTCTGATAAAAAATATCTCTTTATTATTTGTATACTTTTCGAAGAACTCAAAAAGAGAAAGGATTTTCTTTACATATACACACATACACCGCATAAGTGCGTAAATTTGAGCAACGACAAATATATTAAAGAATTTAACATGTGAAACTTCCGTTTGTTATTCTTAAAGACTAGCAGAATACCCGTTCTTCATACGGAGAGAATAGTTTCATTTTCGGTATAAGGAGCATCAACACTGCCACCAGTGAACTTAGGGACCCCAAAACTATCAGTTTGACACTAGTATCAGTCATTTTCACTTACTATTACATGTCATCCTCTCCCTTTAGGAGTAATAATGGGGGCTGAATTTGGATTTAAACGGCATCGGAAGTGTCACTGTTCATCTCAGCCACCCAGAAAAGTATGGATTCGACACTGATATCAACAATTTTCGAACATTTTTATATACCCACATCTTCTCCCGCCACAAGCTGCGGTGCTGAATTTGGATTTAAATGTCATCGGAATTGTCACGTTCATCTCAGGACCCCAAAAACCATGAATTGAATTCAACAATAGTATCGATCATTTTGGATCATATATATATCCGCCTCCAAGTTGCGGGGATGCATTTGGATTTAAAGTGCATCGGAAGTGTTACTGTTCATTTCACCGACTCTAAAAACTATGGATTCGACACTAATATCGGTCATTTTCGACCATTTTTATATATATCTCCGCCTCCAAGTTGCGGAGATCAATTAGGATGTAAACGGCATCGGAAGTGTTACTGTTCATCAAAGCAACCCCAAAAACGATGTATTCGACTATAATATCGGTCACACACACACACACACACACACACATATATATATATATATATATATATATATATATATATATATATATATATATATATATATATATATATATATATACAGGGTGGTTCAGTAATGTTGGACAGCCCTGAATAAATCGGAAACCAGAAGAGATATTAGCAAGAGTGTGGTGGATCCATATACTTGTGGAAGGGGGACGTCTTGTGAGGTACCACACAATGTTACCAGGTCAACAGTGTTGCCAGCTCAGTACAAAGTTGTATTTTTTTAAATGGAACATATAGAAGTTTATGCCATCAAAAGAATTAGTACAGAATGTGAATACCAACAAGCGAAACCGCACCTGTCAGTGTTGCCAAATAAGGAAGTTAAAAAGCTTCAAAGATCAAGAAATTAAAGTGTCCGTAGAGCAAAACTAGCAAAAAGGCAAGAAAAATAATACTACGGAATGAAAAGGAGTAACCGAAAGAGTAAACCAAAGAACGCACAGCAACCAGTGAGTAACAGGGTTGCCACAGTAAAGGGGGAAAAATTGAAAATTTTGCCGTTGCTATAGGAGGAAAAGTGCCCATATGACATAATGCTGGAAACACCATAGAAAGTCTATGTAAGATTCTGGAATCCTAATAGTGTTTGTTCGAAAGCGATATCTCTAACCGTTTTCGAGATACACCAAAGGTGTGCGGGGTTTGCAACACTGCATAATTGATTTGACGATTAGACCCGTGTAGTTCTTACATTTTGTTGGGCGTATCATTTTCATTACTCGTTCCTGTAGTTTGGAGGGCGAGGGAATTATTATGCAGTGTTGCAAACTCCGCACACCTTTGGTGTATCTCGGAAACGGTTAGAGATATTGATTTCGAACAAACGCTATTAGGATTCCTGAATCTTACATGAACTTTCTATGGTGTTTCCAGCATTATGTCATATGGGCACTTTTCCTCCTATAGCAACGGCAAAATTTTCAATTTTTTCCCCCTTTGCTGTGGCAACCCTGTTACTCACTGGATGCTGTGCGTTCTTTGGTTTACTCTTTCGGTTACTCCTTTTCATTCCGTAGTATTATTTTTCTTGCCTTTTTGCTAGTTTTGCTCTACGGACACTTTAATTTCTTGATCTTTGAAGCTTTGTAACTTCCTTATTTGGCAACACTGACAGGTTCGGTTTCGCTTGTTGGTATTCACATTCTGTACTAATTCTTTTGATGGCATAAACATCTATATGTTCCATTTAAAAAAATACAACTTTGTACTGAGCTGGCAACACTGTTGACCTGGTAACATTGTGTGGTACCTCACAAGACGTCCCCCTTCCACAAGTATCTGGATCCACCAAACTCTTGCTAATATCTCTTCTGGTTTTCGATGTATTCAGGGCTGTCCAACATTACTGAACCACCCTGTATATATATATATATATATACATACATATATATATACCCCTCTCCTCTGTCCCCAGGTCACGGCGCTTAATTTGGGTTTAAACGGCATTAGAAGTGTCATTGCTCATCTCAGCAATCCCAAAAACTATAGACTCAACACTAATATCAGTCATTTTCGATCATTTTTTATATATCCCCTCTCTCCCCCTCCCTAAAGTTTCGGCGTTCAATTTGGATTTAAACTGCATCGGAAATCTTACTGTTCATCTCAGTGGCCCTGAAAACTATGGATTCACACTAATATCGATTATTTTCCAACATTTTAATATACCTCCCCCTCCCTCAATTTGCGGGGACAAATTAAAATTTTTAAAACAGCATCGAAAGTGTCACTGTTCACCTCAGCGATCTCGAAAACTATGGATTCACACTAATATGGATTATTTTTCATCATTTTTATATACCTCCCTCAATTTGCGGGAATAAATTTGAATTTAAACGGCATCGAAAGTGTAACTGTTCATCTCAGCGACCGCAAAAACTATGGATTCGACACTTATAGCGGTCATTTTCGATCATTTTATACATCTTCCTCTCCTTCCCCCAAGTTGCAGTGCTGAATTAGAATTTAAGCTTCATCGGAGATGTCAGTGTTCATCTCAGCAACCCCGAAAACTATGGGTTCGACACTAAGATCGATAATTTTTAATATATATCCGCACTTCCTTCCTCCAAGTTGCACCTTCAAAGTGAAATGATAAAACCATCCCAGGCCTGAACCTCATCTATGTTGATTTTTTTTTTTTTTTTTTTTTTTTTTTTTGTCGAAATCAGACTGGTGGTTCAAGTGTTGTTAAGTTACAAATATAGTTACTTTCATTTATATATATATATATATATAGTTACATTCTTTCATTTCTAGTCTAGTTAGTTACATTCTAGTATACTTTCATTTATATATATGTTTATACAAAACTCAGCTATTGCTTCTGCACTATTTCAATGGTTCGTACTTTAATACATCCCTTCCTCAACCATGGTTGCGGAATTGATTAAACGTAATGTTCTTGTATTAAATAAATGTATTTTAAATATATATTTCTCATTAATTTCAATTAAGTTGCTTTTCAAAGATCCTCTAAAATTTCAGTGACGCACTATGGGCTATAAGCCATTAACTTCTATGGCCACACTGCTACAAACTACAGACTTAAATATTCGATAAAGCATTTCAGTACTAAGTAGTTGCCACAATACCAATATGAACGTATTTAATTCCAACGGTAACAACTATGTTAGTAACACTAAAATTATTATTAATAATGATAACGAGTAAGGGTTTAGGATGTTTCGGTGTAGGATGTTTCGCTGTAGGATGTTTCGGTGTAGGACGTTTCGGTGTACGGACGCTACGGTGTAAGGACGGTTCGGTGTAAGGACGCTTGCTGTAAAGGACGTTTCGGTGTATAGCCTAATATTTGATTGCATTAATCATATGCTTGTAATGAACAGGCATGAAGTGTCATAGTGTAGCCACTCTGGAATAGTGTAAACTGATTAACATTGTTATTGAGTCTCATTGTTATTGAGACAGGATGATAATACAACACCAATCCATTCGCAACAATAATTTCTATTCAGAGATGTCCATAGGCGAGTTTTATAGAATAATAATCAAATTTACTGCAAAATATACAGCATTATTTCTAAATTGAAATAAATTCAGTACAAAGTTCCTGAGACACAGTAATAATATATACAAACTGAATAATACCTCAAAGGAATTTTTGGCGTGGGAGACCCGGGTTCGATTTCCGGTGAGAGCTCATGTAGTTCGGATTCCACTTTAATCAGTATGTGGACGTCTCATATAGCCTCACTGCTGAACGGGACGTTAAACTCAGAATCAACTCATCTCAACTCAAAGGAATTTTGTTGAAAAAAATATAATTACATAGAATCACTCAACTAAGAATCTAAAATTGTACACAATTCCTTTTAAGACTGTAATCACATCGTCAGATTTGTAATTTTCACAAACGTTGTTCAGTCTCTTCGTAACATCGGCGTATTTTTTCTTTGTTCTGACTTCATATCCGCCAATTAACTTATTTTTTCCATTTGAACAGCACTAACAAGGAGACTTACGGAAGTGTAATTTACTGATTTGAATGAAACTTTGCATACTTGTAGAATATCAAAAAATAATCGTCACTTTTTTTTTTAATTTTATTTTTGGCAATGGTGCTGGTTTAAGGGTAGAAACCACTCTTTGAACGTTAGAGGTGGCCTCCAAGCATAAACAGAAAACAATCATTAAAATAGAAGATTAAATGATACGACCAGCTTACTGTCAAGGAGGTTTTAGGACAGGTGATTCAGAACCTGACGTTGAAATTGCAAAATTCAAATTGGCGGATCCAATATGATGATTACAATTACAAATAGTCTTCTGGTTTGAAATGTTCTGCAGTTAGCCAAGAACAATTATAATTGGCAGGGGCTACTGAGAGAAGGTGCAGACTGATTTGAAACCCCTTTTTGTACTTATTTTAACAGGACGTTTGATTAGATCTATAGCCAAAAAGTTAGAAGCCAATGCCAATGCATTTGTCGCGAATATGAAGCAACACATATTAGAAAATTAAATATTTATAACTCTGATCAATAGGTTTAATTTTTAAATGCAGACGGGACGTACTCTAGTGTTTACAGGGACACAAACAGTAGAAAGGGTGGTACAGTCAGTAAATTCTATGACTCGTAGCTACATCATACAGCCTTTAATTTCTGCAAATAGTGTTTTGTTATCACCACTTTTAATTGTTTTGTAGGAAAACAATGGAACATTTGGTCTTATAGTCCAACACAACCTCTTTAAATTTGAAGATATTCCTGTAAAAGCATCAAATCCGGAAAAATTAACATCAAGTCTTGTGAGATCATGGTTCCAAGAGATTTTTCTTCAAGCGTCTAATGCAAAGTCCATTTTGTTATTAGTTTCGTGGAGTGGTCACAATTCAACTTTGACCTACTTTAAGAACAAAAGAGTAACTCATTATAGAAATAATTTCTGCAGAAACAACTGGTAGGATTCAGCCTCTTGTTGTGTTCTTTAGGCCGATAAAAATTTTCTTGAGACATTTTTCTGACACTGTCCTTCTCTACAACTATAACATGAATTTACATCTCCGTAATAATATAATTAAGATCTCATCACTGATTCATAATCAGTTTTCTTTTCCTAGATTTGCTAATCTTATTGGGTATGCATGATATAAAAGCGGTTATTGGAAGAAAAACCACCTGTGTTTGAAAATTTTCTTTCAAAGATTGTGCAGCATTTTGCGATTTGTGCACAGTTATTGCCGTAATAAGGTGTGTGTGGTGTACACAATGTTTATGCATCACACACTTTTTTACTATATATCATTACCATAAAACGTTTTCCCAATCAAAATTACGAGTATGACAATTATTTGCTACAGAAAGACTTCTGTACAAGAAATATATGTGTAAAAATAATTTACTTCAAAACAACACAAGGAAAGCAAAATTTATGACGTACATAACTAAAACACAATATTATGTTACTAATATGAAGTCAATGGTGTGGAAATAGAGAAAAACAGACATTATGAAAGATCTGGGAATCACATTTGGTAGAAAGTTAAAATTTTGTCAACATAGAAATATATCATGAAAAGAGTAAGAAAGGACAATAGGCTTCATTCATTTATTTATTTATTATTTCAGAACGATAGAATATGTATTTATATAAATAACTTGTAAGAACTAAGGCTCTGTAATATGAAACAGTATATCTAAAACTTTGACTAATAGATTGACAGTATTCTTCTTACGGACGCGATGGTAGCACCACAAGAGATTTTTAGGACTTCTGCACTTTAGGACTTCTGCAGTTTAGGACTTCTGCACTTTAGGACTTCTGCCTCGGTATGATTTTTAGGACTTCTGCCGTTTAGGACTTCTGCCTTTTAGGACTTCTGCCGTTTAGGACTTCTGCCGCGATATGATTTTTAGGACTTGTGCCTTTTAGGACTTCTGCCTTTTAGGACTTCTGCCTTTTAGGACTTCTGCCGCGTCCCCGTTAAGTCTTGAGCTCTCTTTCCTCTGCTTTTGATTCTAAGACGGCGAATAGATTTGTTCACACTATACTCGGAAGGGTCGCATCCTACACTTTTTAGTGTACTAGTCAAAACAATAGCTGCTTTTCTGTCACTTAACTTTGCTGCATCAAGGCTTAGAGCTACATTACTGTCTAAAATATTCTTTCTACCTCTTTTCCTTGGAGGTGGATCACAAGATGAAACCACTTCTTCATGTATCGAACTACTTTCACTTTCAGTTGAACTGTTTTGTTCACATGCATCTGGAGGAATTGATACCCGTTCAAAAAGTAGTCTATTGTTTTCTCCTTCACGCTTTTTCAATTTTCCAAACGTGCTTTTCTCTCTCTTGAATTTGCTTCTTTATTTACACACTTTATATCAACATTTCTGATTTTACCGGGTCGTCTTTTATGTCTCCGATCAGAAAATCTTTATTTTATCTTCTTCTATTTTCATCATATTGTGAGCCTTAGCGAGAGCAATATCAAAAAGATCTTCCAGAGCCATCTTCCAATCATTTTCTTTCTTTTTCAAACTTTCTGAGCGCTTGGCTTTGTTCTTTTTTAACTTTTGCCACTCCTTGAACAGATTTTCAATTTTATCAACGACATGTTTTTTCTTTAATCTTGTAGAAATATTAGCCTTTTCCCAAATCTGAATCACATCACTAGCAGAACAGTGAGCTGGGTCCCTTATATTTTAGTTTTATTACTTTTTGTAATGAAAGGAAGCACTAAGAACTTTTTTTTAGATGATAACTTTGGATCATTCAGTGATGTGGAGATTTGACCAACAAGTCAAATATTTGTAGATATCCTCGTTGCAATGGGCTTCTTACTACTACTTGCCATTCTTAAATATCTCAAAGTTCAAGCACCAAAGAGCATGAAATAATTCCAAACTCAGTTACTTAACAAAACAGTCAATGCACTTTTGTCTCAAGCATACAACTCTCTTGGGCTGATAACTTATTTTTTGATAAACTTTAGTACACTAAGCTAGGCTAAAGTAATGAGATAAAGTAGAGTTTAATAAATTACTGTAAAATGGAATGTTTTTTTGCAAACAATTTAATATATTGTCTGTAGAAATAACGTAGAAGAGAACGTTTTCTTTTGACAAACACATACACACAACTGCAGAAACACTCTTCAAAGTACAGTAGCTAATAGGGAACTGAGCTCTCAAGTCGGGCTTGTATGGCACTGCGAAACGGGACAAGTCTGGACATGAAACACTTCTGTCTCAACATGAACGCTGGTGTGACTATCCAATCATTCCTAACGTTAATAATTACGGGCCTTATCCAGAGTCGTTCTGACGCATGATTAGTGCCATACTAAATAGTTCGACTAACATATGTTTCCTACAGTAGACAGATATTTAGTACAACGCTAATCATACGGCAAAATGACTCTGGATAAGGCCCTGCTTATTTGTAGGGTGGTGTGTTTATTGTTATTAACCTTTGTTGAGAATATTGAAAATTTGCCATTGTTTAAAACAAGAATACCAACGTTCAACTTTTGAAGGAAAATTTTCCTTATATCACAAGGAGCAAAATACTGCGTATATATCTTCATTGGTCTATGCCTCACTGCCTCAGTGTTCTTGTATGACTTTAATTTAAGCAGAATTACAGAGCAAAAGTATACTGAAACAGAATTATATACCTCTAAAGTCGCAATCACACTTAATTGTTTGCATACTTGCACAAAACATACAAATATCAAATTTGGCATACATCTTCATCATGTGATGTGAGTAACGGGAAAATTCCGATATCGTGAAAAAGGCGACATTTTCCAAATGATGGGTCGAAATTTTTTGGCGTTTCGAAATGCTGGTTTTTTATAGTAGTTGCACACATCATAGAAACGTCACATTTTGTCAGGCAGTGAAGCTAAAAATATAGTTTGTGTTAGAAAAAAGAGCATTAAAATTCGTTTTCGTTTAGAGGCACAAATCGAGAAAATGTGAAATCTTTAATGGCTGTTGTAGAATTTCAAAATTTCGAGCGCATGTTTATTCTCATGCGTAGTCTCCGAATGCGTGCTTAAACTTGAAAGAAATGGTCCTCTTCGGTGTAAGAAAGTGCTAGGAGTGTTTTATGGGTGCGTCTAGTTCTAGACAACTTGTAGAGATGGTGGAAACACGAAATTGCCTTCAAATGTGTAGATTGCAGCTTAAGTATGGGGAAAAATCGGACATGTTGGAAAAGTCGTCATCTTCGATACAATATGGCGGCTCAAAAATTTGTAACCGTGAAAATTGTAAGTTATGCTCAAGGTAGTCAAGGTAAGTCAGGTTTTGCTATATTATTAAAGATGATGTGCAGTTTAAGTAAGGAAACAAATCATTGGAGAAGTCGCCATCTTGAATGCAAAATTGCCATATTTTTGAATTGCCTTCATTTGGCCTGTTATGTGATATGTTGAGGGTAATAGAACAAAAAAGTCAACGTAGTAAGTTGGCTCTGAGGTAAAGCGTCTGATTTCTAAGTAGTAGGTCTGCGTTCGATTCCCAGGCAAACCTTGTTTTATCTTGCGTTTTTTTTCTTATCACCGTAGCTTCGTTTTAGCAAAATAGTTTCTGTTGGTATTAAGCGAAAAAAATGTTTTTTGTTATTACAGACAAACGGAAAGGACATATTTATACGGTAAATGTTGAGATGGTCTCAAAACTAGGCTGTATGTTTGTGTGAAGCTGCGAGACGATACTGAAGTATTTAAAAACAAACATATGTAGCTTTGGAGATGGGGCATCACCAATGTTTCTTTCAGAAACAATGTTCTTGGGGGCGTATTTGGTATTCCGGGGGTCACTGCTAATAATATTCTATTTATTATGGTATTATAGACGTATTATTTTGGTCTTCTAGGGGGCACTTACAGAGCTTGGGGGCAGTGCCCCCAAAAATATACAGGTCAGGAAGAAACCCTGGGCATCACTTCCGCGATATAGTGTCCAGATCAGACAACAATACAGCTTCTATCGCGACAACAGCGTGTGTATCAAACCGGAAACGATGCGAGAAATCGCAAAAACGTCTCCCTTTTATGCCCCTTTTGGATTCTCGTTAAAATACATGCGTATACCAATTTTGAAGTCTATAGCACAACTCTAGCCTCCAAACTAAAAGTACGTCAATATCTGAACTACGGTTTGGAAAATAGTCATAATAGATGCCGAGAAAGCATGATTATAAGTTTTAAGAAGAATCAGACACACACACACATTAACACCTTTTGGCAATTGTCTCGTTGGCAGCTTACATAGTTATATGAGATACGTAGGAAAGTGCCCCTTTCGACTCAATAGTTTGTCTGTTGGGCAAGGTGGAAATCAAATTCCATGCATAGTACACTCAACCTTTTTAGCAATCAATATAAAAGTAAACGTTCGAAGAAAGAAAAAAGTAAGGGAAGACGTTAATAGGAATTGAACCCGAGTCTCCTAGTTCGTACCCTCATATGTTTCCGCTGAACTACTTTATTTCTTATATTTTTAACTTTTTTCTATTTACTGCTGACATAGTACATATGGGGCCAGTAAAGATGGAATTACTATTATATACTATACCTCTAAAGTCGCAATCACACTTAATTGTTTGTATACTTCCGCGAAACATACAAACACCAAATTTTGCATACTTGTTTTTCATGTGATGTGAGCAATGGGAAAATTCGGATATCATGAAAAAGGCGACATTTTTCATGTAAATGAAGTGTCGAAATTTTTCGTCGTTTCGAAATGCTGGTTTTAGAGTAGTTGCGCACATCATAAAAACGTCATATTTTGTCAGGCGGTGAAGATAGGAACATAGTTTATGTTAGAAAAAAGAGCATTAAAATTCGTTTCGGTTTGGCGGCGCAAATCGAAAAAATGTGAAATTTTGTAATGGCTGTGTCTAGGACGTTGAAATTCCGAGGTGATGTTTATTCTGATGCGTAGTTGGCGAATCCGCCCTTAAACTTGAAACAAATAATCATCTTCGGTGTAAGAAAGTGTTAGGAATATTATATGGGGGCGTCTAATTCTAGACAACTTGTAGATATGGTGGAATCACGAAATTGCGTTCAAGTGTGTAGATTACAGCGTAAGTAAGGTGAAAAATCGGACATGTTGGAAAAGTTGTCATCTTCGATTCAAGATGGCGGTTCAAAAGTTTGTAACCATGAAAATTGTAAGTTGTTCTCACGGTAGGACAGTCATGTTTTGCTATACTCTTAAGGATGAAGTGCAGTTTCAATGAAGAAACAAATCATTGGAGAAGTCGCCATCTTGATTGCAAACTTGCCATGTTGTTGAATTGGTTTGATCTGCCTTGTTATGAGCTATGTTAAGCATAATAGAACAACCATAAATCAACGTACGAGCATGGCTTAGAGGTAGCGTGTGGGCTTTCTAAGTAGCAGGTCTGGGTTCTATTTTCGACTAAACGGTTTTCTGTTTTGTATTTTTTTCTTATCTCCATTTCTTCGTATTAGCAAAGTACTTTCTGTTCGTATTGCGGGAACAAAATATTTTCATTATTACATACATAGAGGGAAAAGATATATTTAAACGGCAACTTTCGAGATGGTCCTGAAACGAGGCAGTATGTTCATGTGAAGTTTCGAGACGATACTGAAGTATTTAAAATTAAGCATATGTAGCTTTGGAAATGGAGCATACCAGTGTCTATTTCGGAAGCAATGTTCCGGGAGGGGGGATTATTAGCCCTGGGGCACCGCTGATAATATTCTATTTGTTAATGTATTATAAACGTATTATTTTGATCTCCTCCAGGGGCGCTCTGAGGAGGCACTGTCCCCCAAAAAGAGTCTGAAAGAAACATTGGGCATCATTTTCACGATACAATGTCCATACAAGACAACAATACATTCTGTCTCGCGACAACAGTGTCTGCTTCAAACCGGAAATGATTGCAAACTATATCTCTCCCCTTTTATGTCCCTCGTTAAGATACATGCGTATACCAAGTTTGAAGTCAATACCACAACTGGAAAGTATAAAATATTAATTTTGAGGAAATACACAAAAATACTTATACATACATACACACACACACACACACACACACACAAATGAGCACCTCTTGAAAATTGTCGGCAAGGTTCTAGAACACAGGTCCCCTTTTCCACTTAGCTGTAATAAAGACAGAAAACAACATGCCCTGCGGGGCTAACCCGCCTTCACTCGCTAACGCTCACTCGGCAATACTATGTGAATTAAATATTTTACTTTGGTACAGAAGAGAACCAACTTAACTATTAACCTGTATGGGGGGACCTGCGTTTTAGAACCTTCTCAAAATTGTCTCGTCGGCAGCGTAGATAGTTCTAATATATAAGATACGTGGAAAAGTGCCCCTTTCGATTTAATAGTTTGTGTGGCGGGACCGGTTGGAATGAAATGCCGTGTATAATAGAGTCAAGCTCGTTGGCAATCACCTATGCTATAAAAATAAATTTTCGAAGAAAGAAAAATCATAAAAGAATTTGATGGGGATCGAACGCAGGTCTCCTGTTCAGAAGTTCCACGTTTTGTATTATAAGAGGTATTATTTCGATGTGCTCTGAGAGGCACTCTCAAATCTCCGGCGGTGTCTCCGCCCAAAGAAATACAGGCCTGGAAGATACACTGGGCATTACTTGTACGTTATTGTCTCTCGCGATAAAAGTGTGTTCTTCAAACTGGAAATTAGCTGATATCCCGGAAACGATGCAAGAAATCAGAAAAATGATCGCACAAAATCTCCCCATTTATTCTCGTAGTTGATCCTCGTATAACAAGTTTAGAATGTATACCACATATCTAGGCTCCAAATCGGAAGTACGTTAGTATCGGAACATACAAACAACGGTTTGGAAAATAGTCTTAATAGATGCTCAAAAAGCATAATATTTTAATTTTTAACCACATACACACAAACGCCTTTTGGCAGTTGTGTGGTCGGCAGCGTAAATAGCTATAATATATGAGATACGTGGAAAAGTGCTCCTTTCGATTCAATAGTTTCTCTGGCGGGCAAGGTGCGAATGAAATGCCGTGTATAATAGACTCAACCTTATCAACAATCAATATATGTTAACGAAATATAAGTTTGAAGAGAGAAAAAAATAAGAAAATAATTGACGGGGATCGAACCCAGGTCTCGCACGCATTAGTCTGACATGCTTCCACTGGACTACTGAACTGCTTAAAATTTTACATATTCAAGTTTCTACTTAGTGCTCACATGGTATATAAGGGGTGAGCATTAGCGAGTTACACCTCTAAAATCGGAGTACTGATGGCATTATGTATACGCTTTCTTACAGCATATTATTATGAATTCATGTTTTCTTAGCTGATTGTGATTTGTAAGAAATATGATTGTGTAAGAAATATGATTTTGAGTTAATGAGAAATGATTATCTACTAAATTGTAGTCTTCGATGAAAATATAAAAATAAATATGTCGGAAGACTGGAAATATTTTCCCACTTTTATATCACAGATATGAAGTACTTTTGCTGCAGGTAATATGTTCGTACAATTATCCCCAAGTACACCATTATAATACATTGTAATATATTACACGGCAAAACGTAGTGTTTACGAAAATGCTATGAATAAATGTTTAAAAATCCTGCAACAAAATTTATGTTTGTAAACCATGAGTGCTTGTGGTAAATGTATGGTTTATCAAGTAGAAGATTGCAAGACATTTTCCGCTATTATGTGGCAGAAAATAAGTACTGTTGTTGTCTCTAATACGTATAGATGTGCGCAAAGCGCGCATAGTAAGCTATTTAAATGATTGTCAGTGTACACGTAGGAATATAGTTCCTTTTAATAAATTGTATATTTATTGTTCAATGTGAAATTCAGGAAATAATACCCGTTGAATTGACTCATGTGTTAGTGATAAGTGTATTGTTTAAAGAGAAGTAATTTCTTGCACAATAGTTTTCCAGAAGTTGAGAAAGTTCATTGCAAAGCCATGATCGGGGGTCTGGGGCATTAGCGAGTTAAAGATTACGTTCGAATTATTGCAGGTTGTAAAGTATTACAAAACTGAAAGGGCCTACATGTATTTTCCACCCGTGCGTACTTACGTTTTTGCTCCCTGGACTCATTTAAATAACAAAATATTAGTTAATAGGTGCTGTTTTGATGTTTACGTCATTCCTTTGCACCGCACCCTCGTAGGCATGTGACCTGTGCGGTCCATGGGCGACTGCTGATTGATTGAGATAAAGAAAGCAATGTACTGTTCAGGGCCGGATTTACGAAACATTGCGCTCGGGGCAAAAACGTTTTACAGGCTCCCCCTTCCTCCTAAGTTTAATTGCCTTCTGTTAGGGATTAGAATAAATCTAAGGTTAAAAAGATTTTTTTTAAGTTTAAATTATTCGTCATCTTTCTTTCTTATATAACTTTTACTGAAATTTGTGTTCATACACAATCTTGAAACCAATTGCGAAGCGTATCCAAAAGTTACAAAGAGAGAAGTATTAGAAGTACACTGCAGAAGACATTTTCTCGTTTAATCGAAACACAAACCGATACATTATGCAATGTTTACGTTTTATTTATATTAAATATTTATGTTATTTATTAAAACTTAGATTCTGAAACTGGTTTCTTTGTCGAAGCTTATTTTGTTTTTATTTTATTTTATTGAAAATAAAATACTCTGTTATAGTGAAAACAATATTATCTAGATTTTCCTCGTAAGAAATCCACAAAAGACATAGTTGAATAAGATGCTACTTTGTTATTTACATCTATTGGGACCTATTGTGAAATATCCTACAGATTTTAATGCAGAATAATATTAGTGTTGTAAAAAAAAATAAAACAAATACACAATAATTCAAACAAGCTATTTAGAAACAATTTCTATAAATACGGATCTTTAATATGGCAACCTGTAGCTTCTTCTTCTTCTGTTGGATCAGAAAATTCTTATTGGCTTACTTACTTTATGATTCCTCCTGTGTGTATATATTTGCTTTTCAGTTGCATGCTTGGCTTCACTCTATGTGCCCCCTTCCACCTGCATGTAGATAATTGTACATATTGACTTTTCTCATGTGGTATTGGCTTTTCTCATGTGTATATTGGCTTTTCTTACGTGTATATTGGCTTCTCCTCGCATGCGTATATTGGCTTCACTCTGAGTGTGGGCCTTCCACCTACGTGTAGATAATTATTCTAGTAATATATGCTTAAGTTTAAGGTAGATAGTTACATACGTTTCACATCCATTCATATGTAGCAATAAACAGAGAACAAATATTTTTATTTATAGTATCTATTAATAACGACATTCTATTTAATTCCCTTCTCGTTTTGTAATGTGTGCTTACAAATATACTTTTCTGGTTTTCTTTTTTGCAATGTCTTCAATATATTTTTCATAGTAAATTTATTGAGCGACATTGTTCTCTATAACTAATGTTGCCAAATCTGAGAGCTTTTGATGTCCCATGGTTAAACGTAAGTACGTAAGTTTAAATGAGTTTTAGTTTGCTGAAACTTCTTTCACAAAATACCACACTGCACGGAAGGGTAAGAAAAATTCTAAGATAGCCGTTTGGATAGGCACTTTGAAGGTCATTTTCGGTGACCATGTCGAGTATGTCTCTTGGGGTGGACTTCTTGAGATCAGGCAAGAATGCAACAGCCTGATTGTCAAGATTCTCAATTTCTACATATAATTATATAATATTCAAATCGTCTTGGTATTTCTCCCGAACACGACTTTTCAGGTTCTCTGAAGACATTTCACACAATGAGCTTCCTCTAAGGAAGCTGAAGTCCTTACTTACTTCTCGAGTTCTTCCGTAAGAGGTCAAGAATTCTGAAGAAAGATTGCCTAAGGCGATTTTATAAAGTAAAACATCTCACTTCATCCTTTCCTCATATTGTCTTCTTCTTTGAGACACGCTTTTCTCTTAATTGATCTTCCACATCTATCAAATTAACAATAATATTGGCTTCCAACAGCCATCTGTCAAATCCTTGATTCCTGAACCTCTATATTATGATAGAAAGACCTGATAATAAATCACGAGACCTTAGCCAAGTCAAATCCTTGCTATGTATTTCTTTGTTCACTCGATTTGCTTAATTTATTTCATGCAAAACTGAGTTCCAAAATACTAAATTAATTACAAATTTCACATATTTGATTGATTGCATTAAGTTTTTGAAACTAATTTGACATATGTGTTTGAGGAATTGGTTATACCTAAGTATAATTTTATCAAATGCTGTGAGAGCATTTTTCAGTTCAGACTTCAGGGCTGTCAGTGCTTCTGAGTTTACTGTTCCTCTTCTGTCCAAAGTACCTTAGGGAGTGAGTTTCACATATTTTTTTAAAAGATATTGTGCCTTATTATCGATGAAATTATATATATGAACGATGTTAAACAGGTTTTCAGATTTTGATTCTGATTCCGATGCATGTACTCCTACTAAATTCAAGGAATGTGTTATGCATGGCACAAACAGCGAGCGCATGGTTGTTTAATGATTGGATCCTTGCCTGAACTCCATGATATTTTCCAGCCATATTGGCACCATGTCGTAAGACTGTAAGCTACATTCTCCTAAATTGAGGCCATTTTTCTCTATCGTTTGTACAGTTACGAAAGAAAGTATTCTTCAGTTGACAAAATTCTTTTCTTAATAACTCAAACCTCTTCCAGTACGATTTTGGCAAGCTATCAAATTATAACTATCCTATTAATACAACAAAAAGATTCAAATTAATTCATTTGTTCCCGAGTTATTGGCAAAAGAAAATTTGTCAACTGTCAAATACTTTCTTTTCCATGTGTACAATATTTTCCGCCAAATCTTCGCCAGGTTTTCCACGCACTTCAATGAAGCTTTCTTTTATTTCACAGTTCCCTCCTTCTCTTTCTTTAAATGTGACATCGCGTAGAATCTGACTTATTTGCTCGGTGTGAGATACATCTTGTGTACAGTCAATTATCACATAGTAGTAGCCTTCCGCACTTGATTAAGAATTTCTGGCCTTACTCTATTAGCTATTAATCCAATGAATTAATTTTGAATGTCAATTGAAATGTACGAAAACTGGCCCTTTTTTAAAAAGATTTCATCTTTTCTCGTAAGATAAGATTATGCTTTGAAAGAAGAAAAATGAGGTCGAGAAAGTTCCTATTCTCTAGGTCAAAACGGTCAGAGCAACATAGTTCTGTGTTCTCTTCCTTACTACTACGAAAGCATAAGCAACTTGCTGATATAAACAACACCGCATCAATAATTACCGACAAAACCTCCTTCCATTTCTCTTTTTCTATTCTAACGCATTCTTGAAGTTCTTTGTCCACTCCTTTGTCTAAATTGAGAGAGTTTAGTAGACACTTCCACTGCACAACAAGCTTCTTCTGGGAGATCGAATTTTCATGATTTGATGTTCTTTCAAATACTTTCTTCCAATCTTTAAACCCAGAACTTACTAATTTTGATATGGCACTAGAAAACGAAGATGCCAGAAAATAATTGTTTGGAGTCTAATATTTGTTTGAAGTTAGAAAATAACTTATAGGGGAAGCAAAAGAGAGCATTTTCATTTTTTAAATACACCCAGAACCGTTTGGTTTTCTCCCCGTTTGGAAGAACTTCCACATGTGCTGAGTTAATTACATTCCTTCTCTGGTTATAAAAGAAAAGTCTATGTTGTCTGGATTTAATGACGAAACCATGAAAGTTTGTACAAAATAGCACCTTTGTTTGTCTGATATTTCACTAGATCAAGCATTAGTATCATCAACGCACTTACCAACATTTTTCTCGATATTTTACATATGCAGTAGTGGTGGTGTCGATATTGGTAATAAGTGCTCTTTAAATCGAAGAGATACTCTAGATCTATAAAGAATAACTTTGGTTAAGAAAAGTAACAGGAAAACAAACAGAATCGTGTGTATGAAACCAATCGGACTGTGGGGTAATTTTGTTTCACATTTCTTTCCATTTTCTACAACAATTATAACATTGTCAGATCACTGACCAAGTATCAAGAAATAATTATAAACTCTTTTACCAAAAGTAACTGCAAACTTACCTCAATAGTCTCCAATCTTCAGAAAACACCTGGAGGTAAGTGAAATGTTTAGACTGATTTTCTGCTATTTTCATATTCCTCTCTTAATTATGAAATAGTATCGTTTAAAATGTTTGTATTAATAAATCTACTATAAAAACATGTTTAGCACGTACAAGCTACCTTTATTATCTTCATTAAATAAAAATATAATACAGTGAAACCTGTCTTCAGCGGAATCGAGCGGGACTCGCAAAAAATTCCGTTAAAGACAGGTTTCCGCTTAATGGAGATAGACCTTTCCGTTAAAAAAATATATATGCTTATAACGGACATAATGAAAAAATATATTGATGTACGCAACTTGTTCAATTACAGTACTTTTTCCTTCTAGGGATTAATACCCAAAAAAAACTTAAAATAAACACAAAATAATCCGACTACCGAAAGTGTCTTAATCCGACTACCGTAGGTTCCATAGTTTTGAAGCTATGAATCTTAAAAGTTTAGTTTTTCGTATTTTCGGCAGCCTATAACTCCGAAAGGAAGCATTTGTGCACCCAGGTTGGTCTATACTTTTTGTCTTATCTTGGTGTCAGGAATCACCTCCCAAACGTTGTCGGTGTCGTTTTGAAACACCCTATATATATATATATATATATATATATATATATATATATATATATATATATATATATATATATATATATATATACTAAAATACTTTTTGTCGTATAGTTCAGGCTCTGTGGTTGGAGATCATAAAGGTGTTAGCCTGTTAGAAAGATACTCCCTATATCCTTTAAACGGGACGACGGACAAAAAAAATGTTTCGTGTTGAATTGACATATAAGTAACACGCTAAAGTGATAGTCATTTTGTTGTTTCAACACCTCATTTTTTGCTGTGGCCATAAAAGCTACAGTGGAACAAACACCGGCATTAGTGCTGTATCGCTGGACCAATTTCAAAATCGAAAAAAGTACCAAAATGTACTGCATTCGGTTACATTTGGTTGAATTACATTAAGTTACGTTAAATTACGTTACATTAGACGTGCAGTATTACTATACGGATCCATAGTATAAGTAGCAGTAGTAGTAACGGGTTAGAAGCCCCGCAGGGGATGATTGGATTCTGTTCTCGACATGAAACGGGCAAATTAAAGACTTGCCCAAATTTTTCTGTACATTTTACAATCTATGTCACAGCCTTGACATACACGAACCATTTTGGCACTGCCCTTACGGCCACTATATCATAGCAAGTGTACCTCTCCGCGAAATAGTCCATTCGCCTCCACATACTGCGCCGTTTTCAACATCAAAAACAATCCACAAATACAACCACTTTCTTCACTTTTACTATTCCCCTTACCTGATTTTTACTCATTCTTCGTACAAACTTAAATAAATCTCCAATTGACCCTTTAAATTTCCTAAAATTGGTCCAGCGATACAGGACTTAACCCCAAACACAAAAAAACTGTATTAGGTGGCCACCAAAAGCGAGAAATTTTCATGACCGGTCAAGGAACGGAGAACCTGGTGGGTCCATGAAGGGGTGCATCCGTAGTGAGCTTGCGCGTAAACGGGTATATGTAAAAACACGATCAAAACTGTGCTGAATGGCCAGAGAAAGCAAAATCAAGTCTGAGCAGGGCGAACTAGTGGAAACTTGCGTGATGTCTGTAGGGAGCAGGCGCGTTAGCAAAGATGGGCATCATCGTAAACAAATATATTATGAACATACTGTGTGAAAGAATATTCCATAGTTCTTGTGTAAATTATATGCGACGTCGTATTTCTTAGTACAGCTTAACTTTCAGTATAACGTTCTACAATTAAGTCGTTTAAGCTGAGAGAGACAATGATAATAGGCAAGTGACTGATGATGGAAAAATTGGTGGAATGAGAATGTGAGAGGAAGCGAGAGTAGCCGAAAACCCCGGGTATTATTTTATCCACCACAAACTTACTTGACCGGTGATCTATCACGGTCCCCACGCACCAGAGGTAAGCGCTCTACCATTGAGCCACTGTGCCCTCGCATCTTAACATTAGGAAGGCATAACGAGACAATTTTCCTATTATACCACCAGAAAATTGTTATAAAATCTTATGCTTTTTCTATAATGAGTCATAATAATTGAATACAGATTTATGATATGCTGTAAAATGAAATTATCCTTGGAAAAATACGTACAAACCTATGCAAGGTGGTCACTACAAACTAACATTTCATCCATCTGAACAGAACGAAGTTGGAAGCTCACACGGGATTCTGTCCGTACGGAGGAGGGGTGAAAGAGATAGAGATGGGCAAATGTTCTTGAAGATATTTCTCGGGAATATTCCCTGGGAAGATTCCCAAAGACAGGAATATTCAGGGGAATTATATACAAACACAAAGAAAAAGGCATTCTATTACTATATTATGATTTCAAAGGTAAATTTGTTTTTTAATCACAGCATATTTATTACTGTTGTCTCTAGAGGATAATTTAAAATATATACTCTCAACGGTATTATGTTATTTTATTATGTTTAGAAAGTACGCATAAATGTAGCCTATATTTACTTACAATTTGTTTTAAGTGAGTAAATGAGGTAGGTGCAGGTAAATACGCCATGTTAAGGGTGTTGGATTTTTTCAGTCTTGGAAAGTAACGTAACACAATTAACGTGTTACTTGTAACTCGTTACTTTTTAAGTAACGTTTCCTAGTAACGCGTTACTTTTTCCGTAACTGTAACGGTAACGCGTTACAAATTTTTAAGTAACGTACCTAGTTTGCGTTACATTTCGGATGAGTAACTACAATATATGTATATTTTTTTCGGAAACAAATGTTTCTTTCCTGTAAGTGGATTTCTCAGAATGGAACAATGGATCATGAACGATGTCAGTGACTGACGATTCTTGCACTGTTCGCCTTTTCCTTTTCGCCTTATAAACTCTAGCAATGAAAGTTGCATGCAAAACCTGTTATCACTTTTCATCTTAATGTAAGGCGGTACGGGAAATCTCGATGTGCATTTTCCTCATTTCGCCTTACGAACTTTATGTTGGTAGGCTTGCAAATACATTCATAGATACAATTTGATTTGTTTATTTATATAACAAAATATAGTGCCACTTGCTGTGTTTCGAAAGGACAGCCTCAGGGAAATAACGTGTACTGATTGCAAGCACCTGGAAGATTTTGTCTTAGATTTTGACAGCTTCAAATCAATACATTCAGTGAGTGAACTACGAGTGCAATGGTATGGTAGTCTATTTTACTTTGATAAGTGTTGTTTTTATAAAGATGGAGAACGAAAATATTTTATCGTTCGAACATTTGAAAGAATACTTTTTCTTAAAAGTTGAAGATGATGGTAAACATAATTTAAAAGTAAGTGGTGGGCCGGCGGGAAATATTTATCAACAACTAGGGTGCCATAATTAACGACATACAGTAAGGGGTTAATATGAATAAACTGTTCTGATGATCAGGCCTACTTTGTTGATGTAATGTTGATGGTATGTAATATTAGAGTTCTTTTAGATCAGTTTGCGTGTCCTAAAGTCCCGTTGATTATAGAGTTTGGAACAACCAGTGACGACGCCAGAGGGGGGCAAGGGGGGCGAGCGCCCCCCTGGTGGCTACTCCTGCCCCCCTGAATGTCATCCAGACTGCCCCCCCAGACTCCTACAATCATAAAACATTCTACATATAGTATTTTATATCGGTATCATAACCAATCTCATTGTCAAATTGTAGTCTACTTTCCATGCATTTACTATGTGGCAGATTAGTCCTCAAGCTTTCTTCTTTGAGCGTCTGGGTATGCACGCATATTTCTGTTTTCTAATTTAGTGCCTTTTCCGGTAAATTTTAGTTACAGTTCTTTCTTATGAATTTTAATTACTGTAGATTTGATCGACTTGTTTTCTTCTCATTGGATTAACTTCGATTAGAAACAAAAGAAAGGTAAAACCAATAACATAACTTGTTTGTATTTATCCAGTTTTGAAGTTTTCAGTTTCATATTTTGTTTTATTTAAAGGTTCTATACTTTTATTTCCTGAAATATTATTCTCAGCTTTCAATATTCGGAGGATGGGCTTAATTTGCGACTACCAGGGCTTAATTTTTTGAAGGAAAAAAAAGTTGTTTTTTCCCATCCTGCAAATGATAATAATAATAAATGTATGGAATTAAATCGATTATTTTTTTTAGCTCCCAATAAAACGTATTGTCAGAGTGCTGATATTTAGTTAGTAATTGGTATATACTAGTGTTCCCTTACTTATTTTGTTTCAAAGTACTGACATGACGTCTACCTATTGACTAGAAATATACGTGGAGCTGCTGAAAAATTCGTAGCCCAACCCAGGAGTGCACGTGGAATTGTGAAGTTTTACTTCTTCTACACTTCTCCCGAGAGTCAATATACTACCTTGTACAGTGCTCCAGTTTTGCAGAAGTTAAAAAAATCTGGAGACTTCCTCGCACAACTGTTCGTAACATTACCCTTATCAGATCTAAAGTTCAATCAGATCTAAGTTTGGGAAATAAATACAGGCAATAGTTAGACGGAGCTAAATCTGGGGAATACGGATGATGATTTAGACATTGAAATCCTAGATTATGCAATGCTAATTGTGTTCGTAAGGGTTCGATGTACAGGTGTATACTCTTAAAGGAACAGAATTCCTCTCTTTTCATTTTCCGTGGTGTTGAACTTTGAATTTTTCTTTCAGTTTTGTGAGTAATGTAGAGATTCTCAATTAAATATCTGACCGTTGCGGAGGTAGTCTATGAGTACGACTCCATACTTGTCCCAGAAGAATGTTGCAAACAGTTTTTCAATCTATTTCTGTGTCTTGGACTTCTTGGAGCGAGGGAGAAATGATTGCTACTACTCCATTGACTGTTGTTTCGTTTCAGGATCATAGTGATACAACCATATTTTGTCCATGTTTACTATTCGTGAGCGAAATGATCAGCATTACATTTAAACTGGAAGAAGACTTCTCTTAATGCCGTCACTCTTTTATTCTTCTGACAGATATTTTGGGAACACATTGTGTCGAGAACTTGCGCATACCCAAGCCATTCTGAATTATACTACCGACGCGTTCCAAAGAAATGCCCACAATCTCTGACACAAGTTTTACTGAGACGGTAAAAACTGAGGAAGGGGGTTGCAGCCAGACCTCAGACTATAATAAGTATATCGTTCGTCACTCAAAAAGTGGGGAGGCCTAAGAACCCCGGCCCCAGGTTATATCCACCACTGGTTGATATGCTGCAATTTTCAAGAATAATGTTACAAATTGCATCCATGACTTCGGGAACAGTCACTGGATGTAAAGTCATCCTGGATGTAAAGCATAATTTGTTGAGAAACCGCAACGTTTGAACTAAGCCATCACTTCTTCACCACTGTATATAATGGAGGAGAGTCCCGTAGTGTTTCACTGATTTTCTCATTAATTTACTTTGGTGACTATCCTTGGTGGAACAAAAATGTTATAACAGTTCGGATCTGGATATTCGTGAAATTCGCTGTTTGGGCACACATAATCACTTCAGAGGCCTGAGAAAGCAATAAGAACTTCATAATTAATATGAAAATTTGTTGAAAACATGTTTTTCAAAACTAGTTTCATCTTTCTACCTAGTACCTACACTCCTTCTGGATTGGATTACTTGATTTTCAGCAGCCCCTCGTAAATTATATATATATATATATATATATATATATATATATATATATATATATATATATATATATATATATATATATATATATATATATATATATATATATATATATATATATATATATATATATATATATATATATAATTTAGGTTTCAAAAGTTGCATTGAAAAATATTTCATGTGCAGACGTTACTTATCTGTTAGTTACAAATTTTACTTGAAATAAGTTTATTATATAGGCCTAATATAAAAACAACAGCAAAATACACAATGTAAAGTAAGTCAAACATAATAAATGTGATTTTTGGTGTGGAAAATAGGCGCCCCCCGAAAATGTATCTGCCCCTCCTTTGCCCCCCTAGGAACTTATAGCTGGCGTCGTCACTGGGAACAACTAGCTTTAAAAAGCTTGTATCAATTTTAGAGTTATTGGCAAGTTTTGATTCACACCCAGCTCATGTGTTCTCATTTTGTCAGTTGTAGTGTAATGTTTGTCTATATTTTGTATTTTTAATTTTACATAGCAACATTGTTATTATTATATAATTAGTTTAGCAGAATAATAATAAGTAATCATTTTTTTCTAACGCATAGGGATGGGCACGAGTCAAACTAAAACTCGACTCGAATCCAAGTCGAGTTTGGAGTTGAGTCAAAAGTAATATTCTCGAGTCGAGTTCCGAGCCGATTGACTGTTTTTGGCGTCGAATTTTGAGTCGAATCGAGTTTGATAAATGGCTCGCTCGTTTTAACTCGTTTTGAAATCAATGCCTAATTACACTGGAAAGCGAAAGCCATGAGAAATGTAAGCTAAGCAGTAATATGGAATACTTTTGGTGTTGCTCACGAGAGGGGACACTGCTCGATCTCGTCTCGTCTCGATAGCGAGACTACAAGAGATTTTTTTTATAAGAAGCTTAGCTCGGTTCGGCTTAACTGAGCCGATGGCTCGAGCCGGCTTGCTTGGTGTGAACCACTGGCTTGAGCTGGCTTGGTTGGGATGAGCCATCTGCTCGGTTCGACTCAACTTGGTGAAGGGCTCTAGCCGACTCGGTTGGGTGAGCTGTTGGCTCGGCTCACTTCTCGGTTTGGGTCGATAGTGAATGAGCTGTGAGCCAATCTGCTCGAGTCGTTGACAATTCTAAACCTGGCTCGGCTCACTTCTCGGTTTGGGTCGATAATGAATGAGCTGTGAGCCGATCTGCTCGAGTCGTTGACAATTCTAAACCTGGCTCGGCTCACTTCTCGGTTTGGGTCGATAGTGAATGAGCTGTGAGCCGATCTGCTCGAGTCGTTGCCAATTCTAAACCCGGGCCGAGCAGTTTTGAAGATATTTGCCAGTGCCCTATAACTTTTAACAATGTTTGGCTCCGAATACTCAACCGAGACCCTCAACCCAAATTCAGAAGCTCGTGAACAATGTCCTTGACTCCTAGACTTCACGACTACCGAGGTTGGCAATCAACTACTTTTTTAGCATTCAGATATAAACCGCCTATCTTTCATGTTTATACACAGTGTTGTTTTAATAATAATAATAATAATAATAATAATAATAATAATAATAATAATAATAATAATAATAATAATAATAATAATAATAATAATAATAATAATAAGTTGTAGTGGTAGAAGTATCATTGATAATAATTATATTGTCTATGTAAGATACTTGAAGAGAGTACGCGAAACTATACACCAGATTTGGCTCAACTCGATTCGAAACTCGACCCGAATTCGAGTAGAGTTGGAGGAAATTTTTCAAGCCGAGTTCCCGGGTCGAGCTCAAAGATGTCTGTTTCTAGTCGAATCGAGTTTCAAAGAAAACTTGCTCGAACTCACTCGTGCCATCCCTATGAGTAACGCAGTATGGCATTTTAGTCAATGTTACATTACATTAAAATGTTAATATAGCTGTTAAGTAAAAATTAGTCCTTGCATTTACATAAATCGATTCAGAACGTACAATAATAATAATAATAATAATAATAATAATAATAATAATAATAATAATAATAATAATAATAATAATAATAATAATAATAATAATAATAATTAGAAGAAGAAGAGGGGTAGTAATAGTAGCACGGAAAACTGAAGTAATCAGAGTTCTTCACATATTCAAAGTTTCGGACCTAAAAGTAACGCGTTAGTAACGCATTACTTTCGAAGTAAAGTAACAGTTACTTTTCTGAGGCAAGTAACGCGTTACATTTTGAGAGAAAGTAAAGTAACTTGTAACGCGTTACATTTCTACAAGTAACTTACCCAACACTGCATTTTTTATGGTCTTAATTTTCAAGAAACACAAGAAGCAAGACATACGCGTTGCAGAGTAGCCGACGCGACTCACTTCTATTTTGTACCCAACGTAAAAGAAAAATGTTACAAAGTGGCGTATTTATCAACGCGTGCAGGTAATTATGCCAAGTCTAGGATACTACTAGAAATGTGTAATAAATCTTGCAACTTCTTACATCGTCTTTATTATACGAACTGAAATATTACTACACAACATGGCTGAAGCAAAAGGTAGGGGGTCGTTTCGTCCAAAGGGCACTTCGTCCAGAGACATTTAGTCCAAACACATTTGGTCAAGGGGCATTTGGTCCAAAGAACAATTCGTCCAAAAGACAATTGGTCCAAAGGACATTTAGTCCAAAAGACAATTGGTCCAAATGGCATTTCGTCCAAAAGACAATTTGTCCAAAGGACATTTTGTCCGAAAGACAATTGGTCCAAGGGACATTTCGTCCAAAAGACAATTAGTCCAAGAAACATTTCGTCCACAGATGTTTAGTTCAAAGCACATTTCGTCCAAAGGACATTTGGTCCGGTAGCGCTTGGGGGTACGGGGTTTGTTTCTATTAGAAGAGTAAAAGTGATGCCTCTAACATTATGACTCAGTGGCTTCTTATTTCTAAAGGAAATTTCAAATAGAGATTTATTTCGCAATTTTCATTTCGATAGAACAAATATATGCTGAAATATTCAGAAAAACCTAAACGCCTGAAAACAAAATGGCTACCTTTCTTTGCTTTCATTAATAATTTTAAAAAATACAGTTGAAGCTTCATTGGTTAAGGAATTCACCTCCTCCCGAAATGATAAACAGCCCTTTGAAGAGCAAACTCCCTCTTCATTTGAGGACAACATTGCCTCCGCATGGTCATGTGAAACTTCTATTTGTTTTGAGACTTTGCAATGGATATCTTAAATGTACTGTACTGTACCGAGAAAATTAATATGAAAGTCAACGTATATAGTGTATTAGCATGAGGAGTAACACTGAAATAAAAATACAAGAAAAGTGAACAATTCTGGTTTGTCATACACCTCACTAATTATGTAGAAACGTCTGCCGTAGTTACACACTATTAAAAGCCTACGAATAGAAACCAGACTTGTGGTTAACCTGAAAACATACCTATATTATACACGAAATGATCCAACTTTCACCTTATATTTGTCAATCACTTATCACAATGCTGCAGCCAAGAATGTGACTGTTTAAGAGTATTATTAACGGTAAAAAGAATATATTTCACACATGTGTATTTTTCTATTCTCAGTATTTCTTCAAAGAAACTTGACACACATTATTTTTCACTTTTCTAACACAAGGGTTTGAATACCTAATATTTAACTTACTCAAATTTAAACTCCATCAATTTTAGTTACCGGTAGTTATTTTAAAACTATTTCATTCACTACATTAAAATTTTAGATGCCATTTTAGCAGTTATTGCAGCAACATACTTCACACTCCAACCTTTCCCTCATTCCTGTTGTTCGGCCATTTTGTTTACAGACGTTTAGGTTTTTCTGCATATATCAGCATATATTTGTTCTATGGAAATGAAAATTGCAGAATAAATCTCTATTTGAAATTTCCTTTAGAAATAAGAAGCTACTAAGTCATAATGTTATAGGCATTACTCTTTTACTCTTCTAATAGAAACAAACCCTGTACCCCCAAGCGATACCGGACCAAATGTCCTTTGGACGAAATGTGCTTTGAACTAAACATCGCTGGACGAAATGTTTCTTGGACCAATTGTCTTTTGGACGAAATGTCCTTTGGACCAATTGTCTTTTGAGGAAATGTCCTGTCAACCAAATGTCTTTGGATGAAATGTCCTTTGGACCAATTGTCTTTTGGACGAAATGTCCTTTGGACCAAATATCTTTGGATGAAATGTCCTTTGGACCAATTGTCTTTTGGACGAAATGTCCTTTGGACCAAATGTCCCCGGAACAAACGTGTTTGGACTAAATGTCTCTGGACGAAAAGCGTAGTCATCAAGCAAAAAATAGAATAACTAAAGTGCAAGATGAAGATAAAATGTAAAGACGATAATCTCCAAAGTTGAAATGAAGTTTCAAACTGAAAAGTTTTAGTCCATAAGAACATAAACAAACAGTGTCATTGTACTGTGACTTAAAGCCTACATCGATATTACATGAAACATGTGGGACTAATGAAAACATTTTTGTCTTCTGCAGTCAGTCCTGCACAAGCCCTGGCGTATTTCGCTGCACCATGATTGATTGAGTAACTATGGGATCACAGATACTAAAATTACACTTACAAAACAAAGTGTTCCTAGACCGACACGAAATAAGGCGTACATTGCTGTAAACAATTTGCAATATTCTGAGTTAGCACGGTACTAATAACGGATTCTTACCTCTATTGAAATAATAATGTCCTCCCACGAAACCTTCCCGAAGCAAACAACACTGCACAGCGTAGCGGTCTCAACGCTGTCTCCCGAAGTATTCGTCAAATCGAACTTGTCTAAGACCGTGGCACATACTGGAGTTGCATTTTAGCGGATTTCTTTGCAAACATCCCAGCATAGAACACTTGCGTATTTAGCTGCACTGGCGTATATACCTGCAGTTACCTTATGTTGAAAAAACATTTGGTAGAGGGAGTCATACTTTTACAGCGCTTAACAGTTTAAATTTATATGTAAGTGGATTTTCTAAACTTGATTCTACTTGATATTATAAGCATATTAAACTGTTAAGTGTTATAAACAAATTAGGCTGGATAACTGCCAGAAAGCACACGTCTCACCATTTTATCAACATTTGCAGATACATATTTATGTCCACAATATTTGCAAGATACCATCTTTAGAATTTTGCACGTACCATTGCCACACATGACCTTTCTTCATACCCATTTCTCGAAATTTCATGCGTTAATTCACATGTAAGAGAAGTCAGAGCACATATTCAGAAATTCGAGTCAGAAAGAGCAGACAGACCGACGTCTACTACTAACGGTGGTTCGGGCCTCGTTGGCTCAGTGGTAGAACGTTCACCTCTGGTGCTTTGGGTCCCGGGTTCGATCCCAGCCCCGCCAAGTGAACTTTGTGGTAGACAAACACCGTGTGCGTGGGTCTCCTCGGGGTTCTCCCGTTTCCTCCCACTTACTTCATTCCACCATTTTCATTCATTACTTATCATTACCTTCTTTAGAATAACAGGCATAACGTGGCACGTAAAACTCAAAGATTCCATTTCATGTTCAAGAATGGTGGTACGGGGTGTATTAGTAGTATTTTATCTCTATTTTTCTACATAATTTCTACATTAATTTACAAACTGGTTCCCTTTCATCGTTTGTAAATTAGTACTTTGCAACTTTCTAATACAAATGGAAAAGAAACTTAAAAATCATATTATTCATTAGTTATATAAAGTACGAACAGTGAATTTTATTTTTTAACCTCCAAAATCCTCATTTAAAACCAAGAAGTAAATGATAATGAACGAAAACAAAGTAATTGGTTACGTAGTTCTTCTAATTTGGAAAATCAAGTAAAGTAATTGAAATAAAATCGTTCCCGGGAATTAATATACCAGGGAAAATTCCCATTTTTTATCTTCCTTTTCACCGGGAATATTCCCACTGCAGGAAACAGACGCGTCAGCGAGTGTGAGTATGGTATGCACGTGAAAGTAACTGCGTCTGAAAAGGTATTTTGTACAATAAATTATTTATTTCCATAATGTCTTTCAGTGTGCAGAACTTTTGAAATGGCCCTCGTAATATAAATTGCAAAAAAAAAATATTCCGAACTGTTACAAGGACACAACCTTGTATCAAAGGGTACAGGTAAACACTAAATGCAACATAGGTCAGAAACTATTGGTACTATAACAAATAACAATCTATGAGTCACGATAAATAACAGTATATGGGCCTAATTTCGTAATAGTCTTCGCAAAATCCGCAGATCACAGATGAACGCAAATAATGCAACAAGTAATGATAATTGCACGCCAAATATTGCAAACGAAAACACATTACATTTTGTTAACGCAATGCACTGCAGGTTGAAGCCCTATAAAACATTTTAAGACATTCATTAATTACGACCTAGTTACTGCGTATGTAAAAACGAACTTTCAGATATGATTTTTGTAATACTGATGCATAATTCACGTACTTTATTTACGTTTGGTGACGCACTGTATCATAGAAGGAGTCTACCAAATGTATACTTTGCTAAGCTAACCAAATCCAACCTACCTATCCTAACTTACCACATATTTTATGTCCAAGTACAAAACGAAAGAAAAAACACCCTAATAAAATTTTACCGAACCCTATCAGCACTATGTTACATAAGTTAAACGTATGACGCATTTTTATGTGTGAGCTTGTGTATAGTACATTACGTCCGTCTTACAATTCCCCATTACTACTTGCATTTTTGTCAATTTATTTACCTTTCAATTCATAATAAATATTACTAAATATGTGCTGAAAACATTATTTCGAGCTACACATGAAATGAGTTGCGCATTTCAAACTTATTGCATGAATTGTATCTACAAATTCAATAAATGAGCTGACAAAATGAAGAAGATAACCGTGAAGTTTGACAAGCTGCCGGCAAAGTAGAAATGTAAAATATACACGAATTTTATGGTAAACATAATTATGTATTTCCAAAATAATGCCTATTCCATTGGTGCATGTACAACTGGTACACCTAACCATTGC
The DNA here is from genome assembly GCF_964235325.1 of Thermobia domestica. Taxonomy (NCBI): domain Eukaryota; kingdom Metazoa; phylum Arthropoda; class Insecta; order Zygentoma; family Lepismatidae; genus Thermobia; species Thermobia domestica. The sequence goes on from NC_137468.1 coordinate 152,047,147, forward strand.
AGATTTAATATGATAATAATTTTAGTAAATTCTCAGTTAGGGTCAATGCCTTTAAAATTCTTAAGTTTCTAACTGAGACTTCACCTGTACTAAGTATGCTATACAAAGAAATTTGTTTCGTGTGCTATCGGCTAATGCAAGAGATTTGTAGACACATTTCTTAATGGTTTGCGACAACACAATGCAATATTTATCATTTTGATTTTCATTATGTATTTAACATCTCTTTCAACAGCGAGGCTATATGAGATTTACCATTTTGTTCGCGATAATCGGTATAGCAGCTGTAATGACTTCTTACATTTCTTGTATATAGTATTTCTTGAACATTGCTTCCGAATGACCTCCTTAGACGTGTGTCAGTAAACAAAGGAGGTAAGTAATTTTCTTGGATACACCACCTTGGCTACACCCAACAGCTACCACTCAGCCAAAAAAAAAAAAAAAAAAAAGGTAAACCAAACCCCTGCATTGCTTCTCTTTCAACAAACTGTTACTTATTTCATTCATTCGTGTTTTAAACAGGAATTGGTAAAAAGTATTTACAGATAGCATTGAGTCGTTTCGATATTGCTCCCATAAGATGCAAGAGAATAAATATATTCACAACACGAAAATAGCTATTACGTAATTCTCGTAAACATCATTGTATCATTTTTTGTAAAGTGAATTCGTATTACTAACTCAATATATATTACTAACAAAATTAAGTTTAATAAACCTTTCAAGAACTCAAAAGGTTCATTTCATTGTATGTCTTCATCAATAATTCATTTTTTAACCATTTCTTTACGATTTCTGCAACGCGGAGGGAAAACAGGGAAATTTTGAGTCAGCGTTGCAATCCTGTACAGCACAAAATTCTCAGCTTTTACAAGATACCGAATATACCGGTAAATACTTAACTTATCTATCTCAAATAAACGTGATAATGTTCCTTATGATATACTGATTTGATCTATAAATTTTAAACCATACAGAACTAGTGACCTTTTCCAAGTTATTACACCATTTCCAAACTCAACTTTTCTCTCTTCTGTTGTGGCAACACTGTTTATCTTAATCTTCTAAACTTAAAGCCATCTTAAAGAGCTCTTACCAGTATTTAAGTTAATGTGCACAAATAGTTACCACTTCATTCCTTCTTGTGTGAAAGGCGTTTAAATTTAACACATGTTTAACGTTATTTCTCAAAAAGTATGCAACACTGATCTGCGAGTTTCATATATTTTTCCTTCGTTTTCATTGCTGATTCGAATAATGAAATCAAATGTAGGACATTCCATTTTAAAAAACACAACTTTATACTGGGTTGGCAACACTGTTACCCAATATATGAATAGGTGTTCTCCTTACTATAGTTGCTTCGTGCAATGTTTCACTTTTCTCCCTCTTTGGTTTCTCCGTTATCTAGGTTGGACATTGTAAATGGTGCACCCGGTATATACACAGGTATCCAAATTTAAACATAATGACTGTTCGAGAACATAGGGGACGAAGAACGTCAAGAAGGCACACCTAATGGAACCTCCATACCAACATATCACACGTAAAGGTCACACGAACACGGAACAGGCCAAATTGGAAAGAAAACATGCTAGAAGGGGTCACAAAACACAAACTCAACGTGATACCATAATAGACATACCACAAATACACTGTGAGACGCACTGGCGGCATCGAAAACAGGTTTATATGGGATATGGTCGCCCCGAACAGCCATACATGTCTGGCAGCGCCGTTCCATGCTCAAGATCAGGTTGTTGAAGAGCTCTTGGTGTAGCTGATTCCACTCGTCACGAAGAGCAGTACAGAGCTTCTGGCGAGTCCTGGGGGGCGGCTGGCGGGTTGCAACTTGTCTTCGTAATGCGTCCCACGCATGTTCAATTCGGTTGAGGTCCGGAGAACGCCCTGGTCGCTCGATACGTTGGACGTCTTCCGTGTTGGATGTCCTCGAGGTATTCCTCCATCAGTTTGGCCCTATGGGGACGGGCATTGTCATCCATGAGCAGAAACTGTGGGCTCAGTACACCCCTGAAAAGCCGCACATGCACATGCATAATAGGGTGGAGCGTTTTGTAACGACATTACTGATTTTTATTTTTTTATTCTTTGGACAACTCCTTACCCTGCCCCAACATCCTTAAAGCTTTTTAAGTGTTTGGTTAGGCAACACGCACAACACCAATGACAGAAAAGCTACTTGTGGTCGTTTTTAGAGTTACCTGATGACTATAATACAATTATTTTATTAAAAGGAACTTGTAGCAATGCCAGTGAATAATTTTAAAATGTTTATGAGTCAAAGTACAGCCATATTAGCTCAGTTGTTGGAATTAATGTCCAGATTTTATTTTGAATGCCACGTTAAGGATGATTATAGGCATAGCTCTTGGTATAACACGATTTGTTTTTGGCAAGTTTTTGCTTGTTATGAACATTGACAGGAAATGCCATCTAGTGGCAGGAGCCGCGGTGGCCCAGGGGTAAAGTGTTCACCTCTGATGCTTGGGGTCCCGGCTTCGATTCCAGCCTCCGCCAAGTGAACTTTGTGGTGGACAGACACTGTGTGCGTGGATTTCCTCGGGGTTCTCCCGTTTCCTCCCACTTTCTTCATTCCACCATTTCATTCATTTCTCATCATCACCGTCTCCTTTAGCTTAACCGGCATAACCGTGCGACGTAAAACTCAAAGATTTCGTTTCATTTCCATCTAACGGTAGGCTACACAACTTCGTAGATGCTTACTTTGGCCACGCTCTTTGAGCGTCGTCGCAACGTCCGGCTCCGTCCAGAAGATTCGCGCACCTCCCGCTCGCCTCGTTGGCTCCAGAACCTACGCCGACGTTTCTAGAATATTCTCGCTCGAAGTTCGGCTGTGGTATAAATATTGCGTCCTTCGGCCAACCAATCCAACAGGCGAGTTTATTGCAGCTAAAGCTTTAACGGTTTTAGTTCGCTACTGTTTCTGTTAAGACAGAGAGTTTGTGCATTGTATGTAAAGTTACAGTCTTCTTAGTGCGATACGATTCAGAGACATTTTGTATACTTTTGGTTTCCAAGTTCGGAAGCAATGGAAAGCAATAGAAAACGGGAAAATGTGAAACGAGGCTTATTTGGCACTCCAAGTGAAATGAGTGAAGTGCAGTTACCCACGTACGCTGACGTTATGCGACATTATCATTGGTTTCGAAGTGGTTTAAGTGGTGACTAAAGTGTAACTAAATTACCAGTGACTGACATTTGAAAACTAGTTGGACAAAGAGTTGTACATATTTGGCGCAAAGCAAGCATTCCTGTGGTTTCAGAAAAGAGAGTTTTTTATATGCTGAAAACATTTTATAATTGTGTCGCATCAAGGAAAAACATTTCAGTCGACAAGGACAAGAAGCAACACTTCGCGCAGGTTTTGTTGCACACGCGGAAAAGTCTCTTTTTGATATTGCGTCTTGCAAATGTAAAACCGCCGAAGATTGCACCTGTGAGAGAACACGCAAGATTCCAAAACGAGAATTCAAGTTTCTTTTGGGCCAGAGAACATAACGGAAAATGAGCATTGGTAACATTGATGTCCGAACAAGCAAATCTCTGTCAAGGATGTTTTCCCGTAAAGTGAGCAGATTTAAGGGGCAGACAACTAAGAAAGACGCTGGAAGTGTTGAAGCAAGTCCATCAACTAGTGGGATTAGGCATAGGCACAGGTCAAAGATACTGGCGTCGTCAGGGGAATCCACCGAAGCTGATGAATCGGGAAGCACGTCGGGATCTGACTTCGGAGCGCAACCAAGAAGGAAACATAGCCTAAAGCGCATCTGTCTTCAAAATACAGCGGAGGCAGCGTTTAGAACTGGAGCTTCAGACAGACAGGTTGCTTTGATCACTTCTGCCGTACTTCAGGACGCGAGACTCATAACGCCAGAGGACAAAAATCTTGTTGTTGACAGATCTAAGGTACGAAGAGAAAAAGATAAACTGGGTGAGAAGATCCAGAAAGAAAAGGCTCACGTAGGCCGGGCGATTACAAGTATCTACTTCGACGGAAAAAATTATGCAGCTCTTGTTCAAAAAAAATTAACCGCAAACTACGAAGACGAGAGGTTACAGAAAAGCGTATCACAGTTCTATCGGAGCCCGGTTCAGAATACTTGGATCATGCCACACCTAAGTCAGGCACTGGCAAGGATATTGCCAACTCTATATTGGAGTTTTTAGAGAAGAACCAGTACGACGTGTCAAGTCTTGAGGCAGTTGACAGCGATGGTGAAGCCACGAACACAGGATGGGGTAACGGCGTGATAAGTCAGATACAAAGATCTTTAGGAAAGGAACTGCAGCATCTAATTTGCCTTCTTCATACCAACGAGTTGCCATTTCGACACCTGGTTAAAGAATTGGATGGTGGGACGACCGGACCCAACGCTTTTTCCGGCCCCATCGGAAAGAAATTAAAGGATTGTGAACGTTCACCGATCGTCTCCTTTACACCCATTCCCGTTGAATGTGTGTGTGAAATGGAAAACCAGATGGTTTAAGCAGCAACCAGAATTATCTCTTTGAAATTTGTAAGGCTGTTGCTAGAGGAATGTGCACTACCGATCTAGCAAACAGAAAACAAGGATTATTATTACATTCACGATGGCTTACATTGGCCTTTAGGATTCTTCGCCACTACATCAGTACTGATAAACCTAGTTCAAGTTTGTGTTTACTTTGTCAGTACATTGTTAAAGTATACGCTCCCGTCTGGTTTTCAATACGGCGAAATCCTTCATGCGAAATGGGCGCCATGCATCTGTTTAGCATAATTAAGCTATCACGTTTTCTGCCAGAAAATCTACAACACATAGTTCGTTCTGTTCTACAAACAAACGGATACTACGCTCATCATGAAAACCTACTGATAGCGATGACACCAGATGAAAATCCGCATATTCGAACGTTAGGCTGGAGAAGGATAAAAAAAAAAGTGCCGCAGCCAAAAGACTCCGAGATCCAGCCGCCCACGTGACTTCATTGTTCCGAAATTAAACTTGATGGCTTAGCCGAATGATTAATTGGCTAAATGTCCAACAGAGCCGCCAATCACACGAAACATAACGGATCAGCAGCTTGAAGAAAGCATCCAAACTTCAGCTACTCTAACAACAACATTCCCATGCCATAGTCAAGCTGTGGAACACACAGTGAAGCTGGTGTCCGAGGCAGAGCCAAAAAAAGTGCGGCCAGAACGCAAGAGATATCTACGTTAGAGCCAAATTGAAGTCTAGAACAAGAATGGCCCGCTTCGAGACCAAGAAGAACTACGTGACCTAAGGTCAAATATCAATGTATGCCTACTGGGTGGGTGGGTGGTCGGAACTCGATGTGGAACCACCACCCCGTGGTGAGTTCTGGGTTATTTGCGTACAGAGCAAAATAAGCGAAGAGTTGCACAAAGAAAATCGTGTTATATCAAGGGCTATGCCCATAATCATCGTTAACGTGGCATTCCAAACAAAATCTGGACATTAATTCCAACAACTGAGTAATATGGCTGTACTTTAACTCATAAACATTTTTAAATTATTTACAGGCATTGCTACAAGTTTCTTTTAATAAAATAATTGTATTATAGCCATCAAGTAACTCTAAAAACGACCACAAGTAGCTTTTCTATCATTAATGTTATGCGTGTTGCCTTACCAAACACTTGACAAACTTTAAGTAAGTTGGGGCTGGGTAAGGGGTTTTCCAAATATATATATATATATATATATATATATATATATATATATATATATATATATATATATATATATATATCAGTAAGATCGGTACCACTAATGGCACGTTTTCCGCACTAGCCGTCATCGAATTTCCAACAAAAGTGCAAAACGCTCCCTCCTAATGCAGAACCTCGTCTCTGTACCTCTGACCATTGATAGACCCAGCATCTAAGATGTGCAGGTCAGTACGACCATTCATCATAATGCCTGCCCAGACCAGTAATCCACTACCACCATATCGATGCCATTCCACAATATTTGTGGGGTATAAGTGAGTTACCTGTTCGCGCCAGATCAGAGTGCAATGGGAATCGCTCTAGGAACTGTATCGGTAATCATCAGTGAACATCGTTGGGGGTCCACTGGTAAGATTCCCGATATCACTGTAAACGGGCTCTTTTGTGTGCCTGAGTCAGTGGAACACATATTGCTGGTTGTCGGGCATACAGACGACTGGCACGCAGTCTCCTACACAGGCTGGCGTAACACTCGCACCCCTGAGGCGGCTGAAAGCTCCGCTTACAGTTGTCTTGCAGACAGGGTCCGGTTCCAACGCGCAGTTATGGTTAAGTAGCGGTTCTGTTGTGGAGTTGTAACCCGTGGAATCCCCCACCAGGCCTACGGCGGCAGTCTCCGGCGTGCAAAAACTGTCTCCACACCCTAGACACGACACTTTGTGGAACATTGATGGCTTGTGTTACTGCTGTCTGTGTGTCACCTTTTTCCATCCAAGCGCTAGTTTTCGATTTTTTTCCCATAGAGGACCTGGCGAACGTTTGCCATAGCCAGTTCAATGCTTCTCACAAGCAATACACGCCACCCACCAAAACTCCAGTGGTCTCTATGACCTTCCCGCCTTTTACATGCAACTTCTTGCATTATGCTTAAGTTTTGGACAGGTATATATATATATATATATATATCCACGTGTACTTAATAACAACTAAGAAGTAATTCATTCGATTCCAGAAAATAAAGTCATCACAAATTCTGACAAGAGGTGACAATTCTATTGGATTATTGATTACTACAGAAACGTATAACAAACATTATATCAAATAACTTGAATAGCATAAAACTGCGTGTATTTGATGTTTTGCTTCATTTTTCTTTATCTTTCCTTCTATTAATTATCTTATTTAGCTTTACAAGTGTTCGTCTGCAGAGATATACGATTCGTCGTCCGTCGTCGTTGGATGCATACTAAGTAAATATTTTACTTTTTCTAAATGTTTCTTCCTTTTCTTTTTCTGTTCTCTTATTTCCTTTTGCATTATTTATTTATTTCTATTTCCTTTTCATTTAATTCGATTAATTATTTTGTATATTAATAACATTAAAATCCAAGTATCTTTTCCTTTATTTGAAGAGAAACATAGTTTTGGATTATCTTGTATTTTATTAATTGTAAACATTTCATAATCCTATTAGCACTGTTATTTGCTTTCTGATACCTGTGTTCGCCATACTAACGCAAAGAGTAAGAAACATAAGGAATAGATGTAAGTTAGTTTAAGAAGTATCAGCGTAAGTTGTATTAGCAAACATGGTATAATTATCTCAGAATTAAAACTGTATTGCAATCAGTGCGAGTTTATTTGACATGTACCATAATATTATTACACCTATAGGGTCATTCCATCGTCACGTGCAAGACATTTATACTACATTTTTTATGCTTTTAAGTTGTATATTTCTAAAAGCACAACATAAATTCTGCTAATTGTATGATATATGAGCAAGGGCTCCCATCAAAGGGGGCAAGGTGGGGCGCTCGCCCCCCCTAAGAGGAAATTGTACTTGGGAATATTGAAAACCCAATAGAATTTTTACATTAGTTACAGCAAAATTTGAAACTATATTTGAAACGTCGCTTATACTTGTCCCCCCCCCCCTTTGGGAATCACAACATGGGGGCCCTTGTATATGAGCAGTACAGACTTAGGAGTATATGTAGCTGATGTTTTCAGTACTTTTTCCTGTTGAGAGTAGAAAATATTAATTCCTAAACGTCTGTCACGGGCGGGGGCAAAAAAGAGAAGTGACTTTTGACACACCAAGTGAATGTTAAGATATTCTGTGAATTCTTAGCTCATGTTTTTTTCTTTAAACGGAAATATATAAAGGATGAATGTTTTAAACAAACTTCACATAAGAGAAATTTGCCAAATATTTATATTAATAAAAAAAATAAACTTTACTGTGTCATGGGCAGGACACATTTAGAATGTTAGAAATTTAAAGATTTTACACGGATGAAGCTCTGATTTAAAAGTTCGACGAACTACCAAATTTTCGCTGTCAATTTGAGGAAAAAAACTGTTTTGATTGGAGACATTCAATTGACAAGAGCATTTTTCCGTCTTTTATTCAAAGGTTTTTTTTTTTTTTTTTTTTTTTAAATTTCTGCAGATGATAGTAGTAAAACAGATATATTTTGAAACGAAGAGCTTAAAGCTGCTACGAAATCAGCAGCACATTCTAAAATTACTTTCTTTTGTTTCACACAGTTCCATACTGGCCTTTTTGTACGTACTTCAATCCCATCCACTTCTCCCTTGAAACGAACGAAAAGGTGACGCTAATGATAATATTTATATGACACTTATTTTCAGTTAAAACATCATACTGAGAGTACCGGTAATAGATAATCCTCTATTTAAGTAAATGGATTGAGTATAGCCCGCTCCCCCCAGTGATTTTAAACGAATCATAGTGATTCTGACGATTCATATTAGTTCATAATGAATCGGAATCTCTTGTTATAAAGAGTTAGGATGTAAATCTTGTGGTAAAGAAGTTTTAATATAAGTAGTAGTAGTAGTAGTAGTAGTAGCGGTAGCAGTAGTAATAGTAGTAGTTAGTAGCAATAGTAATAATAGTACTAGTAGTAGTAGTAGTAGGAACGGGTTAGAAGCCCCGCAGGGGGTAGGTTGGGTTCTGTTCTCGATATAAATAGTAGTAGTAGTAGTAGTACCGGTAGTAGTAGTAGTAGTAGTAGTAGTAGTAGTAGTAGTAGTAGTAGTAGTAGTGGCAGCAGCAGTAGTAGTAGTAACAGTAGTAGTAGTAGTGACTTCCAGTTCCGGGACAAAGAACTGGGGGGAGCGGGCTATACACAAGCCAAGTAAATAATGTTCATGCTTAGAAAACTTTATTAAGTACACATGGAATCATTTTCTATCATGGAAAACCAATGTACACACACATTCCCACCAGTGGCATGCCCACTGTCACGGGCAGGACAAGTTTTCAAATTGAAATAAATCGAAATATATTATTAGCGTTAGTCCAAAATTTGGTAAATGTGAAGTACACATGCAAATTGTTACTTCTACCAAGTACGAACCACATTCTCAAATTTAGTAATTCAGTACAATGACTTTTGGTAGTTTTCTGTTACGGGCAGCACACGCAAGTTGACGTTTATATCTTTAATGATATTATAAACAATTTTTATCCTGTTAACAATTTTACAACTGCAGCTTGTAGCAAAATGAAGCACCTTGAATAGCTCGGCACAATATACCGCAAAATGTTGCCGATAACAAGAATAAAAAATTTCCTCGCAGCTGACATGTTACAAATTCACCACTTAGACTTAAAATTTTACGTGAATTCTAAGTATAAATAAGTTTTTCTTTGTGAAAAGTAAATTTCGTTCTATTTACTTCATGTATACGTAAAAATGCATTGGTTTTGACAGTTTTCGAAAATTTGGGTTCAGGCTCACTTTCGCGTGGAATAGCCCTATAATGCCTTTATAGTAAACTTGTATTGATTTCAAAAGAAAACACAGAATTCAGAAGTGTTGTATCAAAAGAAGAATACTGAATAATTATTTCAAGTAATTTTCGTTTAAAGTATCAAGTTGATTATAATCTAAATTTCAGTTAAACACTTAACAGTTTTGTGGAAAAAGTTTATCACCAAATTACAGTTCCAACTTCACCGAAGTTTAGCACAGGTTTTGCGATATTAGGACAAAGAAAACTCGAATTAACGAAAATGTTATTGATTAATCATTAAAACTGCTATTTTACTCACCAAAAGATTTAAAAGATAATTGACTTACGGCTTACTAAGTGAGTTACGTTGCTGACTGATGGAATATAGCTTCCTTTTTCAACTAACTTTAATTTATTTCTTTCTTTCAGTCACCTCCCTTACGGGAGATTTATAAAGGACGTCCCAGCCATTAGGGCCTTGTGGACTATATCACTATATTTGTTTTTAATTATAAATTGTTTAAATAAGTAAATGTACTAAAATGGCACGAGCCAAGATGGCCGAATTGCCTGTTTTAAATGAAATTGTTTATCACACTATTAATGTAATAATACTGAAGGATAAGCGGCGCATTAACATATTGAAAATGTATATAATATATTAAAGTTGTAACAAATAATAAAATTGTCCACAGTAATGAATTGTAAAGAGTTAAAATTGAATAAAAAATGAGAGTAAAGCTCTCCAATACTTATTGTTTACAGCGCCATCTCTTATCTGTAATTTATTTTTACGTGTTTGTTCTTGAAAAATCTGTTTCTCCTCTTGTATCAGATGCAAATTTTGATGCATTTCACCTAACAGCTATTTAGATACCGTTAACTTTGCGGTACAGATTCCGAATTTGATGGCGATTATAAAATTAGATAATTACAAAAGTAAACGAAATATCAGCTAAATGATATAAATCAAATAACTTTAAAACAATTCAATAACAATAAATAAGAAGAAATGGAATAAATATTATTAAACGAAACTGTAATGCATGTCAACGTGTAATGGAGCATTACACCAGACCGATTTGAGGAGAGGAAGACGCAAGTACTGGACTGTTCGGCTCAAAGTCCCGACATCAACCCTATTTAGTATGGGAGTACTTGGAGCTCTGGTTGAGGACCAGGCCCATATCCACGGGGGGTTAAGAGGGCCGGGACTCCCCTAAACTTTGGCTGGCCCCCCTAAAAATTTAACGGTAGGCTTATAAATGAACTATAATATGGTGATGAAGTAACATATGATTGGGTCGGACCCCCTAACTTCTACCGGGCCCCCCTAAATTGTTGGGCTGGCTGCGGGCCTGTTGAGGACCAGACTACAACGTTCCAAAACCATAACCTCAATTGTTTTGCAGGATTGGAAAGTCTTCCTAGAAATGTAAAGGTTGTTACCATGGCGAATGGTGGACATATGACGTACTAATTCCTAATCAGTGCTAGATGAACAAGTTCTAAGTGCTGTCCGGTCATTAATCACAATGTAGAATGTATGTAAGTTTTGTTTGAGGCATTTTATGATTGATGTACTCGATTACAAATTTGTAAGAGTAATATAAATAAAGCAGTGAACGAACGTTTCAATAACATTATTGGGCTTATATTACACAAATAAGTTGTGTAGTCAACCACTAGGAACAGAGGAAGGAGAATACGACGGTAGGAGAACACAATGTATCATGTTTGTGGCCTAATGCACACGATAGAGACATAATATTTACTTAAATAGACAAAATAATATTTTTTGCTACATGGTGTAAGAGGGTAAGTCAATAAGTATCTGCAATCAGTTTTTACTATTTATTACCACAATAGTGCAATGTTTTTATTCATATTATATTTCAACAGTCACCCTGTTTCCAATCCACCTGGTCCACCGTTGCACAAGCTTTCCGACACCCTCTGCAAAAAGAGGTTTGTGGTTATGCAGTAAGACACGAATGCATCGTTTCCATCAGCTGTTGACTGAAGCTGAATCAACGGGAATGCGGCGTAGGATCGAAACTGCGTAGCATCGAAACTGCGTACGATCGAAAAATTCAGCTCAAAACCTGTTTCGATCCTACGCAGTTTCGATCGTACGCAGTTTCGACGCTACGCAGTTTCGACCGTACGCAGTTTCGATCCTACGCAGTTTCGATCCTACGCAGTTGCCCTGAAATAATTTAAGTTTTAATCATGCGCTCAAAAAATATATATTTTTTTCTCTCTCTTTAATTTGTTTAACCTGTGCAGCTATAAATTAGGGTTATATTCATGGACTCCACACGACCTAAACTGCGTAGGATCGAAACTGCGTACGGTCGAAACTGCGTAGGATCGAAACTGCGTAGCGTCGAAACTGCGTAGGATCGAAACTGCGTACGGTCGAAACTGCGTAGCGTTGAAACTGCGTACGATCGAAACTGCGTACGATCGAAACTGCGTACGATCGAAACTGCGTACGGTCGAAACTGCGTAGCGTCGAAACTGCGTAGGATCGAAACTGCGTAGGATCCACACTGCAGGTAGAATGGACAAGTTACAGGCGTATGGATTGAGAATCAATTATGATTTGTAATGATGACTATGTCAGAAGTGTAATACTAACTTTGAAACAGCTTCGACGGAATATAATGTAAAATAGTTATGTAATATGAAGAATTTAAAGTAATGAAGAATATGATGTATAATGAATATTGAAGGATAAGAATAATAATAATGTTTAACGAATATTTCGATTGTAAAGATATTATTTCTAAAGGCTATCAGAAAGTTAGAGGAACAAAAGTCAGATAAAGATTCATATGCTGTTCTGTGTGTACTTGTCTGCGTAATATGAATGAAAATTTATATGATTTTATGTACAGCTTAACGACCTAATCACCAGTTATTCATATGTATGTCAACAACGTTACAATATTGTACTTCGCTTTGGGAGTTTCTCATTTGTACGCTGAATCTCAAATCGATTTATAATTGGAACACGTACCCGTGGGGGTAGGAGCATTTCAATGTATTCCGTTACATTTTACAAAAATATTTTTAACCGTAAAAGATTCGAAATTAAACTACTATTCAAATAGAGAATAAAATTACGAAAGTTTACAACTATTACTGGAAATCAATGCTGTCATCCATTTTGAACATTTTAAAAGAACATAGTTTCTAATGTATTGAAATTTCATTTCTTATGAATAGTTTGAAACGTTGTAAATAGTTGTAAAGAACCTGCAGAAAATTCGTCAAAATCCTCCTACAATGGGGAAGCCGTGTTAGACATGGAGTTAGTGGATGCAGATGGTGGCATTGGAAAAGTCCGGGTCTCCCGAGCACAGTGGTGATATCAGAAACCGGGCCCCAGCCATGAGGCTCCAGAAAAATGGGGTCCCGAAGTTTTGGGCGCGGGTTCTTTCTATACGCCTATTAAACATGGAATTGTATGTGGGTAGGTGGTGAAGTTTTTAAATGTTCGGGTCGTCTGAGCACAGTGTTAACGTCAGAAATTGGGCCCTTGTCTCAAAGGTCCAAAAATGGTGTCCCGAAATTTTGAGCTTGGCTTCATTATATTTTTCTTTTAAGCATGGAGTTATTGGATACATATTGTGGTGTTGGAAAGCTCCGGGACCTGAGACTCCAGAAATGAGATCCCAAAAGTTTGGGTTCAGGTCTCTTTTATTTGCCTATTTAACATGGTGTTGTACTATAGTGTTAGCGTTTGAAAGGTCGGGGTCGATTAACGAAAGCGGTAATGTCAGAAATTGGGCCCTGGCCTCGAAGCTCCAGAAAATGTGGTTCCGAAATGTTGGGCTTGAGTCCACTCTATTTCTCGTTTCAGCATGGAGTTGTTGCATACAGATGGTGACGTTGGAAAGATCCGATTCTCCTCAGCACAGTGGTGGTCAGGAACCGGGCCCCCAACATGGGGCCCCAGAAATGGAGTCCCAATGTTTTGGGCATGAGCCCCTTCTATACGCCTATTAAACATGAATTGTTGTACGAAGGTGAAAAACTTGTATCTTCGTAAAAAAAAAAAAAAAAAAAAAAAAAAAAAAAAAACTTGTATCTTTCTTATAATTATTAGATAATAATCTCAGCTCCTAAACACGTATAAAAGATACCGAAGTTATATTTCAGCAAAAAACAATTACCATAAAACATCTCTTTGCATGTGTAATGACTGAAATGTATTATATTTTGCTTCCCTTCCAAATAAATAAATAAACGATTACAGTCGATAAGCGTAAATCTGGCAGAACCTATTTTCCGAAATCTAAAACAAATCACGCAGATTGTTTATTGCTTGTTCGAGATTGTCCACATTACATTTTCGGTCGCGATTGTCCACATCACATTTTCGGTTTTTCATTGTATGTAATTAACTATACCATAACAGAAATTCCCGCTACGAACAAATTACACGTTAGGTATACGCCTATGTGTCTCGTCTCGAGGACTTCCGGGCCGCAGTGGCTTAGTGGCAGAGGGTTCACACATGGTGCGGGGCCCTGGTTTTATACCAACTTGCGCAAAGTGGGGTTTGTGGTGAACAAACACCGTGTGTGAGGGTTTTCTCGGAGTTTCCCTTTCCCACAACTCTTTCATTTCACCATTCCTTTTATTCTCATCATCTGCGTCTCCTTTAGTCTACCCAGGATGACAGTCGGACATAAAACTTAAAGATTGCATTTTCATTTTCACATTTGGAGACCCTGTATCTGTGTTCCTTGAGTGCCCCAAATGCTAAATAATAATGGGTTGGAAGACCCATGAAGTTTAGTACCTGGTACACTCATTATCTCAACATGCCCAAAAAGTTAAGGGCTCACGTTAAGTTAACGCCCCAAAACTTTGATTTTCACACCTTATTAACTATATTGGCCCAAAAGATGAAATTTGTTAGCCCATCGATCTTTATCTCGACTAGCCCAGGAAGTTGGGAGGCTCTGGTGAAGTTAGCCCCCAAATTTTCGGCTCCTATATCACATTAACTATGGGAGAACGAAAGCTGAAATTTGGTAGCCTATCCAGCCCGTAGACAGTACTATGTAGGCCATTCATTCTCTGGACCAGCCCAGAAACTTTGGGGGGGGGGAGGATCACGTTAAATTAGAGCCCGAAATCTTTGGCGCGCATATCTCATTAACCCTTTCGGGACAAAATCGATTTTGGGGTTTTTGGTAGACTTTCAGTTAATGATTTATTGCCCAAACACTGTTATCCCGATTGATATCGTTTACGTCTTGTATTTTAGAAGAGGGACATGGCTATTTTTTTGGTGTAAGTTAGATTGCAGTGTTGGTAACGGGAGGGATTATTGAAAAAATGTAGGAGTGAAATTTAAAAAAAAAAAATCCCTAGCCGAATTTCATGATTTTTTCTAGCTGGGAACACCGAAGCCACAGGGGTTCAAGTCACCTAAAAAGAATTTTCTGGTATGTTGACAAGGTACAGTAAAAACCTGAAGTCGCTGGCTGCCATACAAAGAGAGAAAGAAAAAAACTCTCTCATAATACACATCAAATTTTGGCACTTCTTACGCGTCAGAAGCAAAAATCAGCATACATGGTGGTTCACCGTCTTCCCTAATTATCCAATCGTGCTCCTCTATGGTGCGTTTTGTAGGCCAAGAATGATTCCAGACAGTTGTACGTTGGTTTGAATATAGCCAAGGACACTGAAATAATAGGGGGGAAAGGATAAACTTCCCAAATTTTTTACAAACAATTACAATTAACATTTTCTGTAGCTGGCAACATTGCTACCACTCAGAAGCAAACAATTTTAAAGTAATCTTTGCCCCACCAATAATATATTCAGCTAGTATCATGATGATATCTCTCAAATTAAGCATGTAATTTTAAAAAGTATATCATTTTTCCTAGAAAGTCACTATTATCCTTAAAATTATGTAATATGGTATACTGTAAGACCGGAATTGTAGTGTCCCCAATTATCCAAGTGAAACTTTTTATAGTGCGTTGTGTAAGCCAAGGATGAGGCTTCCAGAATCTGGTATGTTCGTTCCAATGTAGCCAATAGAAGAGAAGGAAATAAGAGGCAAATTTTAGAAAGGAAAAAAGGAAATTTTTACCAAAAAAAGTCTGGAAATAAATAGTTCTATGGCTGGAAATACTGCTAAGAGACAGATGCAACTATCTTCAAATAAACCTTAGCCCACCACTAATATATCCTGAAAGTATCATGTCGATATTGAATAAACGAAGCTAGTAATTAAAAATTAATAGATTATGGTAAATATAAAAGTGAGAAAAATCAAGGATTAGAACCTTAATACGAAAATGAAATGAAATGAAATCTTTTAGTTTCACGTCCTACGGTTATGCCGGTTAGGCTAAAGTAGACGCTGATGATGAGAAATGAATGAAATGGTGGAATGAAAAAAGTGGAAGGAAACGGGAGAACCCCGATAAAACCCACACACACGATGTTTAGAACCTAAATACGAATTTATGGTGCGCCTCCTAATTATGCAATTGCAACGATCTGTGCCCAAGTTTGTTCAGTAAGGACCGATGTTTGACTGACGTAGTTCACTTGCGCTCGGACGTATAGGTACGGCATTATAAACATAAACTTCGAAAATTGACAAATCTGAAAATACTTTATCTTCGCATTGAATTTGGACCCCTCCTCCAAAGTAAATTCATGCGTATGGTACGTACCACATACTACGATTTTTAATTTCAGTAAAAATCCCTTTGTTTTCTTGCCCCCAGGATAACTATATACTCTGCCAGTTAATATGTTTAAAACATTTGGAGTGATGTATCGTCATGTGTATAGATTAACCTCTTGCACACAGAGAATGTTTCTTTTCCAAGATTTAAATAAAACTGAAATGTTTTCCATTTCCATACAGAATTCAATTCACCTAAGATGTCCAAAGTTCACCTAAGATGTCCAAAATTCAATTCACCTAAGATGTCCACAACAATTTTTATGGAGGTAGTTGGAGAATACTTTATATCATAGGCCCGAATACGTGGACCAAACAGATGATAATCGGACGGGGCGAGATTGGAACTGTATGCAGATTGGAACTTTTCTCATCCTGACACTTTCGAATTGTTCAATCTACTGGTAAACATTTCTCTGCGGCAACACATTGCTCCCGTATTGTGTTCAAAGTCTTCTGTGAATTTAGGCTCCGGTTACACCTTCAGACAAATGGATGATAGAACGCTGTTCTTCTTTGGTATACACACAGAGGGGCTGGGTATCTTTACTTCGCAATAGCCCAAAGCCACTGTCTTCTCAATTACATCCCATGGGGCTACATTCAGTGGCCGCGTAAGGGCGGGGCGAGCGGTGCCCCGTCCCAGGCCCCACTTTGCGGGGGGGCTCCTGACGGTAGGTAAAAAATAGTTACTAAGAAACGTTGTTAGCATGAGCCGTACAAGGGCCGTCAAGGTTTATAATCCACACCTTCCCTAAATGTAAACGCAATTAATTGTCAATCAATATTATACCAAATAACCGATGAAACAACACAAATATCTCTACTAATAAAGCTAATCAGTGCTGGATTTCGGTAAAAGCTAACAAACTATAGCTTATGGTCTCACTTTCTTGGGGACTCAAAATAAATTTAAAGAAAAAACTGAATGTAGATTAAAAATAAATAAAATAAAAGTTTCATGATCTTGGAGGCTCCCAAAGAAATTTAAAAGAAAAGCTCTGAATATAGGTGAAAAATAAAGTAAATGTTTCATTTACTTAAAGGAATTTTAAAGGAAAAGACTGAATACAGGCGAAAAAATAAAACAGACGTTTCACATTCTCAGGACCCCCAAGATTTTTTTTTTTTAAAAGTTGAATGTTGGTGAAAAACAAGTAAAATAAAAGTTTTACTCTCTTGGGGAGCCAAGGGAATTTAAAGGGAAAAAAATGTATGTGGATTAAAATATGAATCAAATAAAAGTTTCACTCTGTTCAATGCCCTCAGAGAAATTTAAAGGGAAAAGCTGAGTGTAGATTAAAATATAATGAAAGTCAAAGTATATTGTGTTATTTACATTTTAAGGTCTTATGATGCAAGTAATGGGGCCCCGTCTGCTAGCCTGCTTCCTAAACTATCACTATTTATTTATTTATTTATTTATTTATTCATATATCAGTTCAAGAGAAGGGTAGAAAGAAGGGATCAACGTATATAATGCTTTTTTAGGGTACTAGCATTCTGTTCCTAATTAAAAGCTCTTTGGTGCAAACGCTATAGTCGCTGATTCACTTGTTTTCCTTCTGTCCTTATTCTTTTGTCCTTTACAAGTAGAATTTTAAGCGAGCGAAACCCTTTTGCTTAGTTGGTTTCCCCATTTCTGCTCTTGTTTTTTGGCGTATGAATTTACATTTCAGCCCACAAATTTAGAGTGAAGAAAATGTTCAATAAGAAAACAAGTGTTCAAATAACCAAAATACTTCAGCATTATATTTAATTCAACAACTGATTGTTCTCATATGGAACACTTGTCACAAATCATTCGATTTGTTGGCATACAACGGGATTCTGTTCAAGTTCGGGAAGCATTTATTGATTTCATCTCTGTCGAAGGAAAGACTGCTGAGAGTATTTCTGCTGAAATACTGAAGTAACTTCAATGTGATAGGCTTGGTATTAAGATTCCAGAGGCCAGTCTTGTGATAATCAGGCTACAATGGCCGGGCAATATTCTGGAGTTCAAACATTCGTACGGAATATAAGTCCTTTGGCCATTTTCGTTCCTTGTAACAATAATTGTGGCTTACATGCTGCGCACGTTAACGTTCTAGCGGTGGCTTTATTGGGAGCAATGGAACGTTTGTTGGTATTCTCTAGATCTACTCACCGATGGAATGTGCTGCAAAATCTCGTAAAGATTGGTCTGAAACGTGAAAATGACACTAGATGGAGATCAAAAGCAGAAGCTTTAAAGGCACTTTCTAGTCAATTGGATGAAGTAATTGATCCGTTGGAAGATCTGCGTAACACTTCGATTGAAACGTTTGATACTACAGGAGATGCTGGTCTTCTTCTTGCAAGCATCCAGTCATTTAACTTCATCGCTTTACTATATTTCTGATCTGCAAATCTCTCATATATTGGTCGGGTCCAAAAATGCCTTTAATCTCAGGATATGAGTTTCAATCAAACTCTTATTCAGTTACAGAACCTGGTTAACACCATTAATATCTGGAGACTTGACCTGGACAAGGAAATCATATCCACAGCTGAAAGAAGTTGCAGGGCATAGAACATAACTGTGGATACACACAGTAGAAGGAGATGCATGCCTGGAGAAGCAAAGAATGAAACCTGACTCCACAGGCCTAAGTGAAGCGCTCTATCAATGAAATTCTAGATGTGAGACAACAAATGATCATTTTACTTAGATGCATGGCCTGAACGATAGATTTCGATTCCTGTGTTCTATGGCCAACTTTGTGCAGCAGCTAGATGATGAGAGCGAGGAAAGGCTAAAAGCATGTTGCTCTGATTTGACTTTGTTCTACCCGAATGACCTGGATGGCTTATTATTATTTCAGGACTGTAAGTATTTAATCCGTTCACTAAGGCGTGCTCAGAAAGCTAAAGAACAACTTGACTTTTCACCACAAGGTATCCTGAAATATGTATCTTCAATGGGGCTTGAAATTTACTAAAGTTTGGCAACAGCTCTTCAGATTTTGATAACACTGCCCGTATCTGTCGCATCATGTGAAAGGTTTTTCACCAAAATGAAATTGATACTTGCGTTCCACAATGAGTCAGAAAAGATTCACGAATCTGACCATTCTTTCTATCGAAAATGAAATAGCATCCACTGGATTCTGATAATATAGTTGAGACTTTCGCTGCTACCAAAACAAGGAAGGCATCATTCTGAATGTTGGTGGAACATAGGCTAATATGGTAGTGGAACTACTGTCGAAAGTAGTTTCATGTTTCAAGTAAAGGCAATAAAAATAGAAACGTACCAAAAGAAAATGAAATCTTTGTTTTACGTCCCACGTTATGCCGGTTAGGCTAAAAGGGACGGTGATGATGAGAAATGAATGAAAAGGTGGAATGAAGAAAGTGGGAGAAAAAGGAAAACCCACGAGCACGGTGTTTGTCCACCACAAAGTCCACTCAGCGCGAGCTGGGATCGAGCCAGAAACCCCAAGCATCGGCGATGAGCGCTCTACCACTGAGCCACCGCTCCCCCAAAAGTACCAAAAGAGTAATAAAAAACTGTCAAGATGTGTCAATTCATTGGTGATAGGTAGAATTCTGTACTCACATATTTAATCTATAATATCTCCAATTATTCAATACATTCAGGATTTTTTGTTATAATATATTCTAATACTAAGTATGTAATGGTAATGGAAATAGTCATAAGCGACAGAATATAAACATGACTGAATTATTAAATACAAAATAATATAATCATGAAACAAGTGCGAAATCTGGAAACAATAGTAAAAAAGACAAGCAGGAGAGAAATATTCTAGTGCTTAACTATTCATTGATATTTCGACAAAAGCAGCGGGACTAAATAGATCGTACATGATCACTGGAGAGAAACCGAATGTTAAAGTGAATCGGGCTAATTGTAGGAAGAACAATCTAATCAAATAAAACCCATCTAATGTAAATTCAGACAGGTAAGAAACTATGAATAAACTCAACCATATGAGAAATTGCGCAGGAGAAACACCAAAGGCGGGAACCGAATAAAAATATTCTAGAAAACACAGAGCTTACATTTAAAAATCGAATCGGTTATATTGTTATTTGCAATTTTTGCAATATCAGTTCATTGTTACGTTTTGTACGTAAATTTGTCTCTAACTGTATTATTAGGAGCATTACTTCCACTATTGCATCTAATTACAGTACGCCTTGATACTACGATAGGTGTAGGATAAATTCTGGATTCTTGATTGTTACGTTTTGTTTGTTTTTAATTTTAATTAATATTTGTATTCTAATTCTACTGTTTATTAAAAATTATTTATTTTAGACTCTTTATTACAAAATAAATACAAAATAAATACAAATATTTCACCAACAAGAACTAACAAAGTGTCCAATATCACTACATGGGTGAAACAAAGAATCACTAGTTGGACTAATTCTCGCTGCGATGCTCTTCTTTATCGCCACCAACGACCCTCCAAACCTCGCCTATCAACAGATGCAATAACCTTCAATACGAAGAGTATAGAGAACAAACTTTCCGACGGCGATGTCCATGGAGCAGTCAGACTCCTCATATCTGATGACACTTTGGCGCTTCCAAATGCTACAGTGCTAGAAGCTTTACGGAATAAACATCCTACACACAGTCACACCTTCACACCTCCTGCACTCATCGAAAACGCTCCAGCTCTCCCTAGTGTTTCTGTCATGGAAGTCCAGAGAGCTCTTCGATCCTTTCCTTCCCAGTGGATCACGGAGGTCTAGGTATCCGTCGAGCCCTTGATTTGGCCACTCCAGCTTTCCTTTCTTCCATTCATAGCTCTATGCCATTGATCTCTTCTCTTCTTCGCCAGGATATTCATCAAGATTCTGAAGCTGAGATTATTGATTGTATCTCCCAGTGGACATCGTGTGGCGGACTTGCTCTACCTGAGCTTGATAAGAGAAGTTTACAATCTTCATGGGACGCTTCTCTTATAAACTCCAGATTTTCTTCTCTTCTTCAGTCCTCCACCAATCCTGAGGATAAGGCACGTCTTCTAGCTACTTCATCCCCTGAAGCAGGTGCCTGGGTACAGGCTATTCCATCTCCATCCCTAGGGCTGCATCTTCCCGACGAAAGTTTTAGAATCGCTTGTGCGTTACGTTTGGGAGCAGATGTCTGCGAACAACACCGGTGCCTTGCTTGCGGAAGTTTAGTGGATAAGAAAGGTATACATGGCCTATCATGTCTCCACAGTGCTGGCAGATACTCTCGCCACTCCGATGTTAATGACCTCATCATGAGAGCCCTCATCTCTTCTGGAACGCCTTCCGTGAGAGAGCCAATGGGGTGTAGTCGTTCTGACGGCAAGAGACCTGATGGAATGTCATTGGTGCCATGGAAACGAGGGAAGGCTTTAATATGGGATTTCACTTGTGCCGATACTCTAGCCCCCTCTAATCTTCCTACTTCTTCCACAAAAGCTGGGATGGTCGCAACTCGTAGAGAATCTGAAAAGAGACGAAAATATAAGAACCTCTTGGACAAATACCACTTCGTCACCATCGCCATCGAAACTTGTGGGTCCTGGGGTCATGAAGGACTAAACTTTATTAAAGAAGTTGGACGCCGAATAACTCTCAACACAGGCGACACTCGAGCTTCAGTCTTTCTTATACAGAGATTAAGTATGGCTGTGCAAAGAGGGAACGTAGCAGCGATGCTAGGAACGCTTCCACCGGGAAAGGCACTGGAAGAAATCTTCCTTCTGTAACCACCCTTCTCTCACCAAACTCACGGAATTTCTGCTGATTATGTTGCATATTATATAAGAAATTACGGACAACCATTCTTTTACTATATGGTTAATTTACCTATCTGTCTGTAGTCTAAATAACAATATTATTACTATAGGTGCAGCATATAAAAACTTGTCAATTGTATGGAAAAAAAATATATAAATACATTGTTAATAGATGTTAAAAAAAAATTAATTACATTAAAAAAAATTTAAAAAGTAGTTAACAAGGAACACAGACAGTATGATAAGTCATCAATTGCCGTTGATTTCATTTTTCTACTCGTTGCCATAACCTAGACTTTTGGGTAATTCAAATTCTGGTCGCATTGTAATTTCTATGGATGACAACACTGAAAAATCTTCCGATTCATATTTTCGGGTGTAGAATAACATTATCTATTACTGTGGTTAAGTTACATTTCATTATCACTTTTCACTTACGAAAAACTGGCAAAAGATTTTTTTTTTTTTTTTTTTTTTTTTTTTTTTTTTTTTTTAGCTTTTGAAAAATATTTAGTAGTCTGTCCCCTTAAGATTGTTATTTCTGTTGTGGGTTGTAGTTTCCGTTACACTTGTATCCCTAATCATTTTTCTATCGTATCCTTTGTTTAAAAATGAATATAAAAGAAAAAATATGCAACGATAATCGTGGTCCAGTTTTATTTGTAGATACCAGCCTGAAAGGGGTTGTAAGCATTTAAAAAATAGACAGGAATGCTGAATGTCAGCCCTATTTGTTTAATATATCCCAGATTATAATGATCTAAACACACACGCCAACGGGAAAGAGGGAGGAGCAAACAGAAAGAATGATTATGTAAATGAATGTCAAAAATAGAAAAGTATAAATCACGATTGTTGAAAAGGGGCCCCAACTTATTTCACTGGCCCCGGGCCCCAGTTTGTCTTACGCCGCCACTGGCTACATTTAGGTTCAGCCGTGACGTCATAACGAGTAGGTACAAAGACGACAGGTTATTGCGAGGGTGAACGAAACTTGTGTGGCTAGATAAACACTGAGAGCGTATTTTGAAAGTATATATGGTGGTGTTAAGTGAATTCTTATCTTAAGTGATTATTTCTGTTTGTTTTAAGTGTTCATAATTCGTAGGCAAAAATGCCTTTTACTTATGTCCCGAACTGTAAAGGTAATTACCGAAACGGTCCAAAAGTCTCTACATTTAAGCAGTCTTGGGAAGTAACGTAACGCGTTACAAGTAACGCGTTACTTTTTAAGTAACGTTTCCTAGTAACGCGTTACATTTTTTCCAAAGTAACTGTAACGGTAACGCGTTACAAATTTTTAAGTAACGTACCTAGTTTGCGTTACTTTTTTCGCGTTACATTTCGGATGAGTAACTACAATATATATATATATATATATATTTATATTTATTTCGGAAACAAATGTTTCTTCCCTGTAAATGGATTTCTCAGAAGAAAACAATCATGTATGAGCTACGTATGTTAGTGACCGACAGTCACAGACACATAGAGAAACATAAGTTCGTAGTGCCACTTGCTGTTTTTTGAAGATGAAGACAGCCTTAGGGAAATCAATTGTACTAATTGCAAGGACCTGGAAGACTTTGTCGTACATTTTGATAGCTCCAAATCAATACATTCAGTGAGTGAACTACGAGTGCAATGATACCGATAGTCTATTTTACTTTGATTGGTGTTGCTTTTATGAAGATAGAGAACGAAAATATTTTACTGTTCAAAGATTTGAAAGCATATTTTTTTTTTTTTTTTTTTGAGCTAAGGATGATGGTGGACAAAATTTAATAGTAAAGTGTGTTTGAAGTGCCCCGACGAAAAATATTTATCAACAGCTAGGGTGCCATAATTAACAATTTACAGTAAGGAGTTAATATGAATAAACTGTGTTCTGATGAGCAGGCCTACTTTATTACTGGAACATAGTTTGCTGATGGTATGTAATATTGGAATTCTTTCAGATCAGTTTGCTTATCCTAGAGTCCCGTTGATTATAGAGTTCGAAACTAGCTTTAAAAAGCATGTATCGATTTTAGAGTTATTGGCAAGTTTTGATTCACTCCCAGTTCATGTGTTCTCATTTTATTAGTTGTAGTGTAATGTTTCTCTATATTTTGTATTTTTAATTTTACATAACATTATTATTATATAATTAGTTTAGCAGAATAATAATAAGCAACAATTTTTTCTAACGCATAGAGATGAGCACGAGTCAAGCTAAAACTAGACTCGACTCGAATTCAAGTTGAGTTTCGAGTCAAGTCAAAGGTAATATCCTCGAATCGAGTTCCGAGCCGATTCAGTTTTTCACGTCGAGTTTCGAGTCCAGTCGAGTTTGATACGTGGCTCGTTCGTTTTAACTCGTCTTGAAATCATGGCCTGATTACACTGAAAAACGAGTCATGAGAAATGTAAACTAAACAGTAATATGGATTACTTTTAGTTTTGCTCACGAGAGGGGACACTGCTTGCATCTCGTCTCGTCTCGATAGCGAGACCACAAGATATTTTTTATAACAGGCTCAGCTCGGTTCGGGTCGATAGTGAATGAGCTGTGAGGCGAGCTGCTCGAGTCGTTGACAATTCTAAACCCGGGCCGAGCAGTTTTGAAGATATTTGGCCAGTGCCCTATAACTTTTAACAGTGTTTGGCTCGAGCCCAAATACTCAACCTAGACCATCAACCCATATTCAGAAGCTCGTGTTGAACAATGTACTTGACTCCTCCACTTCACGACTACCGAGGTTGGCAATCAACTAGTTTTTTGGTATTCAGATACAAACTGCCTTTCTTTCATTTTTATATACAGTGTTGTTATAATTAATAATAATAATAATAATAATAATAATAATAATAATAATAATAATAATAATAATAATAATAATAATAATAATAATAATAATAATAAAAGTTGTAGTATAGTAGTGTCATTGATAATAATTATACTGTCTATGTAATATACTTGAAGAATGTACTCGTAACTACACACCGGATTTGGATCGACTCGACTCGAAACTCGACCCCAATTCGAGTCGAGTTCTCGGGTCAGGCTCAAAGATGTATGTTTCTAGTCGAATCTAGTTAAAAAGAAAACTCCCTCGAACTCGCTCGTGTCAATCCCTACGAGTAACGCAGTATGGCATTTTATCAATGTTACATTATATGAAAATGTTCTTATATCAAGTAAAAATTTGTCCTTGCATTTACATCAAGCGATTCAGAACGTGCAATAATAATAATAATAATAATAATAATAATAATAATAATAATAATAATAATAATAATAACGGTAGTAATAGTAGTACAGAAAATTGAAGTCATATTTTTTCACATTTTTAAAGTTTCGGACCTCGAAGTAAAATAACAGTTACTTTTTTGGGGCAAATAACTTCCATTTTAAGAGAAAGTAAAGTAACTTGTAACGCGTTACATTTTTACAAATAACTTACCCAACACTGCATTTAAGTTTCCAGTTAAAGAGAATCTACGACAAAAGTGGCTCCATAAAATTTACTACAAAGACTTCATACTCTCCCAATCCAGTAGGGTAAGGCTGTATTTTTTTCTGAAGATAGTTCGTAACAATGATTCTTAAGATATAATCTAAAACAATACATATCGACAATACACGGCAATCAACCTTTTCAAAAAAAAAAAAAAAAAAATGATAATAATTTGATTTTGCAAACTTTTAATACTGATACTATGTGTATAATCGGGAAATGTAAATTTGGTTAATTTCATAGCGAAAGAATTATAAATATGAAACTTATAATGAGTAAAATATAATCTAAAACAATGGTTCATTTCATTTATTTATTTACTTAGTTTTAAATACAATATTAACTTACTTGTTTGCAGCATTATTCACATACAAATAACGTCAAAGAACTTTCAGATTCTTCGTATCCTTAAAATAGGTAGAATTTGAACAAATTGTCTGTTCAACAATTCAGAAACTAGTAATAGTGTTTGAAAAAGAACTCCCTATTTTTAAGTATAAATTTAATTGGAAAATGAATGAAAACTTACATCAATGAGTACATATCATGAAAGAGAGTTCCTTCAAGTTTTGCTTAATGTTTTTAGACTTCAACGTGGGATCCATTTATGGCTCTGCACACGTCGAGACGATATTCCACTTCTCGCCACGTATTCACCAACATTTCAGGTGTAACTGTCCGAACCGCCGCGACGATTCTTTCTTGTAAATGATTGATGTCTCTGATCCTTTCACTGTACACATTTTTCATGTGGCCCCAAAAGAAAAAGTCCAGTGGGGTTAAGTCTGGGTTTCATGGTGGCCAAGGTATTGGGCCAGCCCTGCCTATCCACCTTCCTGGAAAGAGAGTGTCAAGAGCCACGCGCACATGGTTACTGTAATGAGATGCCATCTCAAGGTCAAGCAGACCTGCCAACGGCAGGGTAGCCAAACTTGGAGAGTTGATGAATCAAAAACCACAAGCTATTACAAAAGTTATTAATCTGGTACTGATTTATTGATCTGGTACTTATCATTATGATCATTGAATCTGAGGAATATGTCAATACATTGTACTGTTGCCTACTTCCAGAGAAAATTATATTATAGAGTGTGTTTGAAAAAGAACTCCCTAGTTTTAATGTGTCCTAGAATCTGTACAAAGTGACATACACTATTCTAGTTTGTTATATTCCCGTTTCACCACAGAGGCCCTATTCCATATGTATTTATAATCCAATTTGTATTTATAGAGAGTTTTTATCGAATTTGTCTACTGTATCAATGGCAAAAACGCCAACCATGTAACTGTGAGGGTGCTCCACTGTTCAGTGCTCCATTTTTAAAAAAGGATGGTAATTCAATTTTTATATATGATGGACAACCAACATTTTTGGACAATGGACAGGCAACAGCAACATTTTTTATCATACATTAATTATAAAAAGAAGCAAAAGCATCAAATATGAATAAGGAGCCTGTATTTTCTGGTCAGAATACTAGAAAACTTTCAATGAGTGAAATCAATCGTAAAAAGCCACTCGTATGGCTAAGAGCTCTATGGTGAACTTCATCATGGCTAACCGCTTTATGGTGAACTTAATCCCTTTTCTGACAAATTAATTTATCTTCCACATGCAGCTTACATTTTTTCCCTACAGCTTCAAATATAAATATGCAAACGTTGTTTTACGATAAAAGAGCAATTATGAATATTTTCCCTTTCACCTGTCCCAAAAAATATCCCCAGTAATTTGATGATCCAGTACGGGATTTCAATATTAAGATATATTTATATATATATATATATATATATATATATATATATATATATATATATATATATATATATAACGGAAGTATTTATCGCATACTGGAGATATTTACCACATGATCTGAGTATTCTAATTTAAATTTATGTAACCTCTCTGTAATAAATATCTCACTGAAGAAATAATCATGTCTCATTAGTATTCGTTAATCAGGGATTTCACTGTAAGTTATAAGTTTTTCATTTGTTAAATTAATTTTTAAATATATATTTTTAAAACGAACAAATTTGATAATTTATTGAAAATTAATTGGAAGATAACTCAACTGGAATTAAAATAGATATGATTAGTATTTTTTCAGTTGAATATAGATGTCTTATTTTTTTAAAAAAAAAAATAATTACACGTTATACTACTTAATTTACATTTTGGTATATAAATTAAGCTCTCTCTTAGCTCAACTTCCATCCGGTAGAACTTTTCTCGGTAAAGCGTTCTGTACAATACTTTCCGTTATCAGTACATCGTTTCATACTTAAAATATAGATATATAAATATAACTTCCCGATATACAAAATCATGTGGTGATTGTGAGAGACATGGAAGAAAGAGAGGTAAAAAAGAAAAAAAAAGATAAAACGATGGTGCGTGGAAAAGAAAGAGCGAAAATTATATAAGAAAACAGCAAATTCTGTATAGTTATAAATGGAAAACTTCCTCTAATAATTTGCCAGGAGGTAATGTACCTAAAATGGAAGCCACATTGCCTCGCTGAACTGCTATGCTGATACGTTGTATCAGAAAAGAAGTAGCTCGTTTGTCCCCAGTAACATGTGCAATACGTTAGCCTACTGTTCCTTATCATTATATTTATCTGATGATAATATTCAGCTAAGGCTGTAGTAGTCTTTTAACAATATTTACTTGGATTTTTCTTTCCTGAACAGTTAGAAACACATATGTATATCTTACTTTAACATCCACCAACGGACTTCTCTGGAACTGTGCAATAGAGTGTACTGAAAAAACGTTGTTTTCGAAATCTTGTTACCCTTAGTGATCATTTTTGGCCAAATGTGGTTAATAAAACAGAAAAACAATCACATCGATATCTTAATGTTTTGAGGTACCGCTTGAAATTAATAAAAACTGATCAAATCGTAGATTTTTAAGACTATAAGTGAAATAGTTATAACTTTATACTATGTTCCAATTACGTTCTAATAATTGTTCTCCAGACAATCCCAATATAATGTAAAAAGATTTCAAGACTCTACTTCAATTTATTTATTTTAATTTTTTATTTATTTATTTATTTATTTTATTTATTTTTTTTTTTTTTTTTGAGTTGACGCCATCCCCGCAACTCTGGGGGAAAAGTCAATAACCTTGTATATTAATGTATATTTGTAAAAATTCGGCAAAAAATATTTAAACATGTAATGATTCTTGTGTCAGGTATCAGACACAATGGAGTCAAAAATCAATAAAATGAAATGTATTCAAGTATTTATACATTTGGAAAACGTGTGACATTTTGAAAGTTGCAGAAAACTCACTGAGATATAACATTATAGTTCCTGCAGCTCTTAGCTTATTTCCAAGTAGATTTCTTGCATTGGAAATAACCCAGAACTCACCACGAGGAGGTAGCTGCAGTTCGAGTTCCGTCCTCCCTGCCACTCCCAGACTTATCCAGGCCCGTGCTGGCCCACCGGGACACCGGGACACCGGGACGTGTCCCGGTGCGCCCTCCGAAACATCACAGTATAAATAAAGGTAGAAGTTTTTAGTAATATATTCTTACAGTTGTATTGGTAAAGAACGCGTGAAAGGTGCAGCGCGCCCTTTACACTAGGCGCCCTTGCGAAACCACATCAAAGATGAACGATGTCATTCACTCATCTGTATACCACAGTTCTGTACAATAAATACATACAGTTACTGTTGGTAAAGAACCCGTGAAAGGTACAGTGCGCCATTTACGTAAGGCGCCCTACATAACATCACATTATAAATAAGTGGTTTTAGTTATCCTGTGTTCCAGCTAATAAATTTAAATAGTGACTGTTAATAAGGAACCTGTGAAGGATACAAGGCGCCCTTTACATAAGATGACCTGCGGAAGAAAGAAATTTAATTTTATATAATTTTATTCTAATATATTATATAATTTTATATATAATTTTATTCTTCCTTATTTTAGTTTTGTATTATAAATTCATAGTTGCTATTGGCAGAAAACAGGTAAAGAGTATAATCAGTTACAAAAATATTATAAAGTCATGTAGCTATAAAACGAAGCAATGTGATACACCAAGAATAGTTCGGATAGTCAAACGTACGATGCATTCATGAAATACTACATTGACACTAGTCTCTAATTTACGATTTTTACAGCATCGAAGCTTATACAGTCGTAATATGCATCCATATATCCGAGCATATTGATTGTTCCTGTGTGTTTTAAAGAAGTGTTAGGGAAATCAGTACCTACTGTATTTCTAAAATATAGCTATATTAATTTCCGTGAAATGTGGTCTTCCTGTCACCACGGCATGGCGCGTCCTCAGGTTGCAGATCGAGGAGAAGGCATCTAGCTATAGAGGTTAGCTGCGAATATACTGAATAAGCATTCGCGACAAAGGGTGGCCCTCCAGCTTCGGGATTTGGTATGAGGTTAACAATCTCATTCTGTAATAATAATAATAATAATAATAATAATAATAATAATAATAATAATAATAATAATAATAATAATAATAATAATAATAATAATAATAATAATAATAATAATAATAATAAAAGATTGTTCAGATACATTCGCAGAATCCTTGGATCAGAACTGATAACTTGGCGCGACCTCAGCAAAGTAAAATCGACATGATAGTTGGAATATGGAATATAAGAAGACTCTATAGGGCAGGCGCGTTAAACTTTGTAACGAATGAGTTTAAAAATAGAGGATGGACCTAGTGGGATATCAGGAAGTTAGATGAGAAGGAAATGGAGGAGTCAAGTCGGGAAATTTTACGTTCTTTTACGGGGAACGAATTAAAAATTACCACCTAAGAACAAGGTTTTTCATTCACAAACGAATACAAGCAATTACATAGGTGGAAATTGTTAATAATAGATTTTCTTTTACTTTTCTTAAGGGTCGGTGGTGTAATATTATTGTTTTAAATGAACATGCCCCAAACAGAAAATAAGGATGACGATATAAAAGACAGTTTTCACGAAAGAATAGAACGGGTATTTGATCATCTCCCGCAATACCATATGAAAATTCTGTTAGGTGGTTTCAATGCGAAAGTAGGACAAGAGGGTATTTTCAAACCGATTATAAGGAATAAATGTCTGCATAAGGAAGGTTGTAACAACGACGTTAGACTTTGTAACATCCAAAAGCTTATCGTGAAGATTACAAAATTCCAACATCGCGACATTCATAAATATACTTGGACTTCATCAAATGGAAAAACACATAATCAAACTGATCACGTTTTAGTAAACAGAAGAAAACAGTCTAGCACAACTGATGTTCGGTCGTTCAGAGGAGCTGACTGTGATACTGATTACCACCTGGTAGCAGTGATAATAAGAGAGAGACTATCGTTGAATAAAGGAAATACTCAATATCTGAAAACGCAGAGGCTTAATTTAAAGAAATTAGAGGAGAATCAAATGAGAGGTTAGCCAGATTGAAGTGTCGAATAGATTCTCGGTTTAAGAAGGTTCGGGGTGCACTCGTTCAAGGTACTTGGTTGAAATTAGAGATAATATTAAAATTTCAGCAAAAGAAGTATTGTCACGCAGAAATAAGTAGCAACAAACCATGATTCAACCAGGAATGCACTAAAGTAGCAGAGAAGAGAAAACAGAAGAAACAGCGTTGGATACAAAATTCGAACGAAACAACTTCATAAAATTTGTCATCTGGCGGAAAACTTCCAAAACTTTTAGAACAAAGAAACGCGATTTTTGAAAGCTAAAATTAATTAACTTGAAGATAATAGTAAAAACAAAAGCATTCGTAACATGTATAAATGCATCAACGAACTTAAGAATGGCTATCGACCTCGTGCTTATATATTAAAGAAAGCCAACGGAACAGTTCTCACTGATCAGGAAAGCATCTTAACCTTTTAATTGGCAAGCATTGATAGCATTACCATTGAAATATTTATTTGTTTTATGGTTAAACCATGTCTTCCTGATCATAATTTCGTAATTTTTAAAGTATTTTTGTACTTTGGTTACAAAATACAGGATGTTTATTTCAAAGCAACATTGCCATAAATTAGGTCTTTTGTGAAGCTTCAGAGCGGCATTGCCCTATTATGGTCAAATATCATAAGAATACTCTCAGTAATTACCAAAAGTTTCGTTGAAATATTTTCCTACCCTCATGAAAACTTTTGAGAAAACAGGCAATGTACAGTGCCTGTTTTCGCATGTTGTTGCTCATGTGCTACGGGTGTCACGTGTAAAGTAAATGGTTTGGAACAGAAACAGGCACTTATCCGGGAAATAACACCTGTTTTTGAATGTAATAATTCTTGTCCTGACATGGAATCACATGTGTGCACTGTACATTGACTGATCAGTACCTGTGCGACGCGCATGTACTCCCATGCGCAAAAAAAATTGCGCGTATACTGTAACTCACGATTTTCCGTATTCATTCCTTTTTCCTTACGTTTATGGGTAAAATTGAGTTATTAGTATGTGGAGATAATAGAGAGCAATGCATCTAAGGAGATATTTCCAAAAAATATAATAAAATAATAAAAATATAAACAAAAAACAAAATTATGCTCGGTTTTGTGTATACTGGCAACGATGATTTCTAGGGATTTTTTTAGTAGTACAGCACGATTGCGGAGGGAATTCAGTAGGGAAGTCGAGGAGATGGATCAAGGAACTGGATACTGAACTAAGATGTTGCATTTATTGGTTAAAACCTAGTGTGTAGATTGCCTGCCAAATATAAATTAGCTTCTGTAACTAAGATGTCGTACGAAAATATAGAATTAAACAGAAAAACTCTTATGTTAAGGTCCGAAGCGATACGCACCATGGTTATGAAGATTATTTCTTAAGGAAAAAGAACAAACACAACGTAGCCTCTGTGGTTAGGTGGATAGAGTGGCGGACTCGTAGTTATTTTATTACTTGACACCACATCGAATCCCATCCTATCCCAATCTTTTTTTTTTTCAAAACATTATAGTTTTCATGTTAATAAGAACCCAAGCAATATACTAAGGACAACTTATTGATATCCAGGATTACAGTATTATTGGTAATAGCTATTGTTTTCAGTTCATGTTGTTGTATAGCTTCTCTCACCCTGTTTTCTTGGGAAAATAACAATTTTGTCTCCAACAAAATGTAAAGGATATATACGGACAGAAAAAGACATCTTAATATCAAACGTGATTTATCGTGATGAAATGGACTAGTTTGCCATTATTTTAAAAAAAAAAAAAAAAAAAAAAAACTAAAGTAAATTACTGAAGTTGACTTCCCTTTAGCTTTTAGCTAAAAAAATATTTTTTTCTTTATAAGACTATACTTTATGAGGCAAGGTGTGTGATCATACCCACAAATTTAGCTAGGGAGTGAAAGATAATCGTTTATACAAACATTTTACAGGTTTAGGTGCGTGAAACACCAATACACAATGGTCTCGCTTATCCGACCATCCTTTGTTACACATACCGTATGATCCGATATATCATTGCAGAAAGCACCAATCGGCAAGAAGAATTGCAAGTTGTGGTCTTAATCTATTTTTCATGCTCTGGAGTATATCGCCTAGCGCGCCCGTCTACACGTTGACTCATACATCTATCATTCAGTGCAGACTCGTATCCAGGTTTTCTATTCGGAGGGGGCCCAACACGAATCCTCGTAAGCACGTGATTCTAATGTTTTAAAAATATCAATATCAATAATAATAATAATAATAATAATAATAATAATAATAATAATAATAATAATAATAATAATAATAATAATAATAATGCAACAGTTCTGTATTTCTCTTAAACTTTTTCCTACTTTTCATTTATAAACCGGTTTACTTTGGAAACTGCATTATAGCACAAACAAAATGAAACATATTTTCGAGAGAAATGTAACTAAAGAAAACTGTCTGCTACGTATATCACATAACAAAAATAGCAAGAAGACATTGAGTGTATCGTTCTAATATATTAAAGTTAAAAAACAGAACGGAAACAAAATGTTAATCCTATTTAATTCCTGTTCTTTAATTCCAAATGGTATAATGGCATTAATGTATGTTCTTAGAATTATAACAAGACAACAGCACATTGCCCAAAGTTTGGACACTGACTATTAGTAAACTGATATAAAAGAATCTCAAAAGGGTAAAAGCATGTTTATTAAAAAGTGCTTGAGTTTCGGAGGGGGACAGCCCTCAGGCCCTGACGCTGGATACGTCCCTGATTCAGTGCAGTGCAGTTATTTGTTATAAAACATTATTATTAGATGTGTAATATGTAAAATTATATCACAAGTTTTACTTTTAACAGGTCTTTTCTTAACACATCCATATTATCCAGCGTTCTGCCTGCCTGTTTATGTCGGATAAGCGAAATTCTACTGTATTTCCGAAGCTAGCATATACATGAACTAGAATTCTATTGTCCTAGAACAGACAATAGTGTGAAATGCTTATATTAAAAGGCTGGAATAAAAAAAAAAAATAAATACTGTTTTGGTAGCGTGAGAACAAATTGAAAACAATTCAATATATTTCCTAGGTATTAGATTATCATCTTATTGTGTCGATATGTATTCTTTTTTTAAACATAGTTTTAAAAGTCATACCATTCTCAATATTCCTAAGGAAATCGAAAGAAAAACTCCTATGTGCCTCTTGTGGCAAAGCAGCTTAAGTGCGTGGTCTGAAACGTTAAGGTATAGATAGAGTACCCGTACTTTAAAAATGCAAATCCGGGACGCTACTAAATTATGAGAATCTTTGAAATGCTTAAAATTGAAAGAAGTGTTAAATACTAATTTACTTTTCTCCATTAGATAGAGTTGTTCAAGCATTACGTTATCACATTTTTATTCCTTTCACTAGACCTTCTTCCAAGAGCGCCGATTTCTCTGTATTTTTTTTTCTGGGAGGGCATTCAAATGCAGACGATATATATTAGGATTTTAAGGCAAATTGCATTCAAATTATGCCGAATATTGTATATTCATAGATACAAAGGGGACCTACATGAGCTTTGGGGGGCCCGGCCCCCTAGGATCGGCGCCCTTGCCTTCTTCCTAGTTAAGCAAACGTAAGCAGATGATTTATTCCCTTCCCCTGGTAAGCAAAATTGTTTTTGTTTCTCAAGATTTGTTGTGTTTCGTGAAATAACAGCAGGAATTTCCAGATTACTTAACCATCTAAATGAATGTTTTCACTTAGAGCCATCCCGTCGATTCGCTTTGCCTAGGGCTAAAATAAATTAAGGATCAATAATGAAAGAGACATGTGGATCGAAGATCTTTCTTTGTTCGAACTTTGATTTTTTCAAATCCATGATGGGAAATTATATTATGTGTACAATTTTCGAAATTAATAGTATACAATCGTAAAAATATCTTACAAAACGATGGTTTATTGCAAAATACTTTGACTCAAAGAATAAATTACAAGTAATAAACGTGTTACTTTTCCTGAAGAGTCTAAGTCTTGAATGAGACAGAGGCTCTTCAGCGTAGTGTTTGGAAAGATTGCCTCACTTGTTCTATCTTCCCGTGACTCAGCCTTGATTCGACTTGATCCTAAACGGATTATTCAGAAGTCGAAGTCGGAAGATGTTTCCCATTTTTCCCAAACACTCTTGGTCGATTACAATCTGCCTCACTTGTGAGGGGACAACCCCATGCCGTAAGCGTCGGTGGACTACCGATAGGCAACTAGCGACATGTCCCCAAAAATTGGTGGTCCCGCAGCCAAAACTTGGTCCCACTTCCGCTTTGAAAACTATACCACCACTGGCAGAGAAGCGACGGAACGCCAACGAACCACAAAATTGTTCCACTAAAATACGTTAAATCGCCTTTGCATTAAGGTGAGTCTACAAACATTTTTTAAAAAAGTAAAAATAAAGTGCCCTGAGCTGGGCGTGAACCACCAACCTTAGGGTTATGAGGTGCGTGTTCTTCCGAATTCGCCACGGAGGCGATTGTGAAGACACAGCTTGTAGAGTGATAAATCGTTGAAGTATTTTTAATATTTCTAATTAGAGTGCTCCATTAACCGTGTATATTTGACGATAACTGTTTGGAATCAGATTAAATGCACTCGTCATGTAATTTTATAACAAAATGGCAAGCGTCTATTTACTTTTTTCATAGTTCTCCCATATTCACTTGCTAGTGATCGGCGACAGTTGCCAACTAAATTCATACAATTATACGCACCCATCTCAAGATTTTTCACTTTATGATGTAAAGGCAGGAGTTACTCTTGACCCCCGGAGCTCAAGTATTGTCCTTATAATAACAATTCGTCAGGGAAAAGTAATATATAATAATAACCGCATGCACATGACTGGGATAGTTCGTGTTGGTCCCTTTGCGATTCTCCGTGACAAATCAAAGGAGCGGGGATCAAAATGAAGTCCCCGCTGTTACGTGGTGGTAACTTCAATATCCCCGATTCTAGATATCTGCTTCGACTCGACGAATCCCTGCCACTAGTGGCACACTAGCGGCAATCCTTCGACGCGTCGCTATATTGACGATCGCCATTTACCAGCAAGTGGGCCACTAGGTGTTGGCGACGTTTACGGCATGGAGAAGCTAATAAACAAACAAACCAATAAATAAATCTAAAACCTTATAAAAATGTTTTCCCAAAATTTACATCTAGCAAAATCATTTGTTGGTATTCCAGAACTGCAAATTCACCTGTATTCATAAGTTACTTCTATCGTAGTTTTGATATGAGAATGATGTGTCTGAAACTGTAACACAGGTCATTAAGACTTTTTTTTTTTTTTTGCTTTAGTCAGATTTAGCAGTTAGTCAATTTGGATCTGTGATTTTAGAGTTTTAGAGATTTCCTTAAATTTTTCATTTCTACAACAGTTGGCAACTAACACCATTAACGTATCTCTTTCGGTATTTCCATAGGCAATGGCTTGGTCACTCCCAGTATATTTCATACAATGAACTACGGTGTCTTACTCCATTAATCCGAACTACATTTAATATCCAACAACTCTGTACATTTTCCCTTAAATCTGCAAACTTTCTACTAGGTTAAAACTGAGTATTTTCTATTTTCTTCCTTTCTTGCTAAAACGAAAGTGTTCTTTAGACAACCTGAAATGATGACTCTATATTACATTATGTTGCATAGGGCTTATCATTTGACAGTTGGACACTTTCTTCGTATATTGAAAGCAACAGGGATTAAGTCCTTCTACACTTACATGAGAAGTAAACAAACTCTTTTTAATTCGTGGAATTGTGCCAATGCACTAGGTCCAGAGAGTTTTTAATTTAAGATTATTATTATTATTATTATTATTATTATTATTATTATTATTATTATTATTATTATTTTATTGACTTAGGTTTTCCTGAATATTAAGCAATATTTCACAAAAAGCTGGTATTTTTAAACAAATGTGTTCGATATCAAGTTTTCATAAAGTAGTCACTCTCTCCTATAAATAATTTCAGAGGGGCCGCGGTGGCTCAGTGATAAAGCGTTCACCTTTGGTGCATGGGATCCTTGGTTCGATCCCAGCTCGCACCAAGTGAATTTTGTGGTGGACAAACACCATGTGCATGGGTTTTCTCGGGGTTCTCCTGTTTTCTCCCACTTTCTTCATTCCACCATTTCATTCATTTCTCATCATCACCGTGTCCTTTAGCCTAGTCGGTATAACAATGGGTCGTAAAACTTAAAGATTTGATCTCAAATAATTCCAACCCAAACAGTTGCAGGAAGTATGTCATTTCGAATAAAACAAACTACTCTATAAAATTCTGAGTACTGTATTATTATTTTTTAAATATACAATTCTAGCGGACCTTATTTCTAAATCGAAGGGTAAGAAGACTAAATTCACTCTTATTATTATAGATTAATTTCAATTGAAGCAGTTAAAATAGTTGGGGAAAAATTAGAAAGCCATTCCCTATATTCCAGTGTGCCACAACCGGATAACAGGCACACTGGCGTGTCCAGCAAATTACAAGAATATTTGTCGAGTTTATTTTATTTATTATTATCAACGATTCTCCCATGGATCAGCTGTATACAGTTAAACAAGTATCACGTTGAGGGAATGAGTGTAATTATTTACTTTAATAGTAATAGAAAGGTATATTTTCTACCGGGAATAACTGCATCCGGTCTAGAAAGCTGGGGCTAACAACGAAGGAACCCGATGTGCCAAACACACACCACTCTATAGTCATGGGTGCCACAAGTCCTTTTCTACGTCTTGGCACCCTAAAGGTTGTTGCCTTCAAAGAGAGAGAGAGGGAAATAACTTAAGTCTATTGCACTTCCATGCTTAAATAAATACATTATGTAAATAACTGTTTCGTTTTCTGTTTTTATTATTATTATTATAAATTTCTTAGGAAGTTGACTGCCATATGTATGCACACTGCTCTCCCGTGCAGCGCCTCGTGTATAATTTTCCATACATAAACTATATATTCCAAGTTTGTTGTGTTCGTTCTATAGGTGTGTTTGTAATTAGATGCATATGGCGTAGAAGTCAAAATTTAATGTCCACGCTACGTATATGCAAAACCATAGACAAAGAAATTTATGAACAAAGACATTTATGGCGCTAAAACAAAGGGCAAAAATAAAGAATTACTGGCGGATTGTTGCCCGTTGTGCACAGGTATTAACGGTTAACAGTGTTAAATTTAAACAAATAGTTTTAATTAAGCACGAATTTAACTTATAGAGTACAGTGCGGAAAGGCTGAGGAGTTTGCTAGGATCGTTACAATATCGAACCCCGTAAAATGTACTGCAAACCTGTCCGCAAGCTCCCCGTAATGTTCAACAGATGTTGTGCATTAATGCTCATTTCAATGCAAACCTATATAGACCTACGCACTTCAATACTAAACGAAGGTGCAGAGACTATTCATGAGTTCCAGTATTAAACTCTCTCACCCAATGTATTCTCCTAACATGTCTCCCAGCGATTACAATATTTTTTGGTATCTCAATCACTTCCTAGTAGGATAGCTTTAACTAGAGACCACTGATTAACCTGGTATTGGATGTTTCACTTTCTTACCTTTGGAGTTGACAGTCATGGGTTGGACTTTTACACGCAAATATCTAATATTAACAACGTTTCTTCTAGAATTTCGTAATATTGTATTATTTCTTTGTATTATTCATTAGCTTGGTTAGACTTGTTTAAACACTTTTCTCTTTGCACCTATTCCTTAACGTTGGATAAAAATACACTAGCTCTCACCGGGAATCAAATCCAGAACCAATGCACTTGAACCATTTGGCCACAGCAAGGCACATTTAAAAAGAAGTTTCGATTTTCTTAGGAAAATTGTGATTGGGTGTAACATTTAAAAATATATTTAAGAATGGGTACGGATGAAACGCACTGAATTTTCTCGCTCGAATTTCTTAAACTGACTCGTGTTAGGCTGCAGCTATTACTGAAACATTTATTTGGGAAATGCGAATAAAATAACGTGTTTTAGAAAACTTTGTTCGAAGCAACTTACGTCCAAAAGTAAAGTACCCATTCGTCATATTTCTGTTAGAAATAACTTATGCCATACATTAGAATTATTAAGCAGATAATTGTATGTGAACTATGAGCAAAAGCATTTGAGTACTTTCTGAGAAAATCGTTAAAAAAGTCATCCCCAAGAATAAAATATCCCTTGTATATCTTTTCAGGACAAACGAGTTATGCTATTTATGAAATACGAACAAAATTGCCAGAGTAATTATCGACAAAATCGTATGGTAAAACTTGCTCCGAAAAGTAATATACCACTTCTAGCTTTTTAGGATGATGGAATTATACCATATCGTTAGGTTATTTATGTAACATTTATTTATGAAATATGAACAAAATTGGGTCAGGCGTTAAGGGGAAAATCGTCGAAGAGTAGGCTAAACTACCTCTTCTGAATGTTTACAGGACGAACGAGTTGTGTCATATTGTCAGGTTATTAATGATACATTTATTTATAAAATGTGATTGAGAAAATTGTTAAAAAAAATGCATCCCATACAGTAAATTACACCTTACGTATTTTTTCAGAGCAATGATTCATACTATATTTGTAAAAATACAAACAAAATCTTTACAGCCGTTTTTGAGACAATTTAATGATTTTAAATTTTCATCCTTCAGTAAACTACCCTTATTTTTAGGTGTCGGAGAATATAGAATTCGAAACGATAGTGTTATGAACACAAATCTCCGGGTGTAGATGAAATTCCGGCTGAGTTAATTTTAGCTGGAGGCCAAAAATTGTGGAACAAGATACACAAACTCATTCTCCTTATATGGAACAAGGAAGAATTGCCACAAGAGTGGAAAGGATCAATCATTGTTCCAATTTACTAGAAAGGCGACAAAACTGTAATAATTATCGAGGCATTTCTCTTCTGTCAACATCCTATAAAATCCTTTCAAATATCCTGTTAGCAAGACTGACCCCATATGCAGATGAAATTATTGGAGATTATCAGTGCGGATTTAGACGAAATCGATCAACTATCGACCAAATATTTACCATTCGCCAAATACTCGAAAAAAAGTGGAAATACAATACCCCGGTACATCGACTATTTATTGATTTTAGAAAGGCGTACGACTCGGTTACGAGAGAAACATTATACAACGTCCTTACAGAACTTGGAATACCAAGAAAGCTAATTAGATTAATTATGATATGTTTAAATGAATCCCAAAGTAAAGTCCGGGTAGGAAAATTTTTGTCCACGAGCTTTCACGTCGAAAATGGCCTGAAACAAGGAGATGCGTTGTCGCCATTATTATTTAACTTCGTTCTGGAATGCGCTATAAGGAAAATCAAAGATAGCAACTACGGCCTACAGTTGAACGGTATTGACCAGGTTATGGCATATGCTGATGATGTAAATTTAATAGGGGATGATAGGAGAACAATAGAAAGAAATGCAGAGATCTTATTAAACTCTTGCAGGGACATGGGTTTAGAAGTAAATGCAGAGAAAACTAAATACATGGAAGTGCGTCGGGACCGGAATACAGCAAATTATGGATGCGTTAAAATATTAAATAATACTTTTGGTAAAGTGGATAGTTTCAAATATCTAGGATCAATATTAAGAGAGGGAAATCATATTCACGAAGAAATTAAATGTCGACTCAAAGCAGGGAATTCGTGTTACTATTCGGTTCAAAATCTCTTGTTGTCGCGAATTCTGTCGAGGAATTTGAAGCTTAAAATATACAAAACGATTATTATGCCTGTTGTTCTGTATGGCTGCGAAACATGAACACTTACTCTGAGGGAAGAACATAGACTGAAAGTATTTGAGAACAAGATCCTGAGACGAATATTCGGACCCAAGAGGAACAGGAATGGGGAATGGCGGAAACTTCATAACGAGGAACTACACAATTTATATGATCTACCCAACATTGTTAGGGTCGTCAAGTCTAGGAGGTTTAGGTGGGCGGGTCATGTAGCTAGAATGGAAGAAAGTAGAAATGCTTTCAAAGTCTTGACTGGAAGACCAATCGGAAAACGACCATTAGGAAGACCTAGGCGCAGATGGGAGGACAATATTAAGATGGATCTCGCAGAGATTGGAATACAAAGTAGAAACTGGATGCAGTTAGCTAAGAATAGAAGTCAGTGGAGAGCTTTTGTGAACGCGGCATTGAACCTCCGGGTTCCATAGGCCATATAGTTAGTTAGTTTTTTTTTAAAGTGTTATAAAAACTTCATGTCTAGAATTCGGTCCAGATACGTCGAACAGTATGGCCTCTATTTGAATACATGAAAAAGCGTGACGAACCGACGGACGAACAGATGGACAGACGTCAAAATTACTTTTTCGATATGTGGGGGCGTGAAACTTGAATTCATTGAAATCTCGAATTCGATTTTTATCACTATTACTACAATTTCTTCTTTCGTCGCTCGAACGTGAAAACGAATAGGAATACAACGACACGTAAGGTGATAATTTGTAATTCCCAAAATTTAATGAGTTAAGTTTAATGTGTTGCCGTGCTAGAAAAAAAGCTTATGACTGTTTGTTATATCATTTTAATATCAGTTTTTCACGCTATTATATAATGTAGAAATATGGTATGATTATCGTTCATATTCATGCTATCTTTTGGAAATATTCGTGTTCCGCATACATAGATCTGTATAATTTAGCTTTGTTCAACGAAAACATTCCTTACACCGACTTATGATTGCATTTTGAAATCGTGTTTTTGTCGTCGTTAGAATTTAGTAAATATAAGCATAACACTCAAATTAATTTTTGACTTTTACAGAAAACCAAATTTCTGTACAAAAAAAAAAAAAAAAAGCCCAAAAGAAAAAAGTTGCGGCTGACTTAATCCCCACCCTCCTTGTGCAGTTCATAATAAAACGCAAGTGTTATATAAATTATCCCCTACTCTCATTCGTTGCCGCTAGCGCAAATTATAAATAAAATTAAAAAAAAATCATTCCTATAAATCAAAAAGGCCATCTAATCAAAGTAAATAATTTTAAAAAAATAAAAATTAAAAATAAAGTAATTGTTTTTAAGCACTCAGGTTGTTAAATATACAATTTGCTTGTAGTTTACTTATTGTATATTATTTGTTTAATCATAATACATAATACTCGTAATTTTAATCTCACGTTAAATTCTTAGCCGTAATCGCTCGTAACTTTACAGTGTATTATAAAGATTTATAAATTATTTGTTTTAATTTTTTTTTATTCATTATCTTTACGGCAAGCACTTTTCTCTTCCCCAATATCTTTTCAGCGGCCAGTGAAAACGGGAACTGCTTATATAGTTTATAATGACCTTTTGTGCCACAAAGCCAAAGTTTAAAGCAAATGGTTAAAAAATGTCGTCTGTTAGCAATCCAAAATAAATCGTCCTATTCCCAATAAACCCACAAAGGTCGGTCATAATTTCTTGCAATTGTGGATATGAAAAAAAGAGAGAGAGGGAGAAAGTCAATACTCTGAAAAGAAAAAAAAACACAAGCACACACACACACACAAGCGATAATTTGATATCAGCTTTTTCCTTTCTTCCTTTTTTTCACGACAACAAGCATCATTCGATGTAACGTCATGTCGATATAACAAGGGGTAAACTTGGGAAGACTGTCAAGGTCGCGTATGTTATTTTTCCTGTTCTTGACACACAAATCCGAAGTGAGTTGTCTGCTGTTCAAGAACGGGCAGGTAACATACAAGACCACAAACTGAAAACAATAACTGTTGGCAATAGTACACGTATTCTAATACTGAATAAATACGTCGATTAAAGGATACTATCAATAAGTTATTTCCTTATTATACTGTTTCGGTTCTTATTAACATCAAAGTTATACACTTCTAATAATGTTTTGTTAAAAAAAAAAATGGGATGGGATAGGATGGGATTCGATGTGGTGTCAAAATAATAAAATATCCACGAGTCCGCCACTCTATCCACCTAGCCACAGAGGCTACGTTGTGTTTGTTCTTTTTTCTTAAGAAATAATCTTCATAACCATGGTGCGTATCGCTTCGAACCTTAACATAAGAGTTTTTCTGTTTAATTCTATATTTTCGTACGACATCTTAGTTACAGAAGCTAATTTATATTTGGCAGGCAATCTACACACTAGGTTTTAACCAATAAATGCAACATCTTAGTTCAGTATCCAGTTCCTTGATCCATCTCCTCGACTTCCCTACTGAATTCCCTCCGCAATCGTGCTGTACTACTGAAAAATCCCTAGAAATCATCGTTGCCAGTATACACAAAACCGAGCATAATTTTGTTTTTTGTTTATATTTTTATTATTTTATTATATTTTTTTGGAAATATCTCCTTAGATGGATTGCTCTCTATTATCTCCACATACTAATAACTCAATTTTACCCATAAACGTAAGGAAAAAGGAATAAATACGGAAAATCGTGAGTTACAGTATACGCGCAATTTTTTTTTGCGCATGGGAGTACATGCAATGTTTAGAAGAAAATGTTGCGGGCTGCAGACATGTGCAGATCAGCAAATGGAAGTTCATGTGTAGCACGTGGTGTTTAGTGAAAACGTGTCTGTGTATGTAACGGTACCAACACATACACCGTACTCCACCGATTTTGTAAACATGTACATTTGCGTTCCAGGCCAGCAGGTATTTTAAATGTTGAACGAAAATTTTTTGCACATTACATATAATGTGTTCCGTTTTTTAACGTGATTTTTAGCTATGCTGAATTTCAAAAGAAATCTGCTGTGAACATGAGCTGTTTTTTCCCTGTATTGCCGAATGTTCATGCAGGTTCCAGAAAATTGTTCATCTAGCAGGAGTTTGTCGTTTACATGTCTGGTACATGGTATGTTTTTAATACGGAAAATAGGATTTCCAGGTGGTTTGTTTTAGCAGAAAAGGGTTGTATAAACATGAACTGTACATGGTATGTAGTGACAGCATGTATTTGCAGGTTACAGAGAAACAGTACACTGTCTGAAATATAAAAGAAAAATGCCCGGTAGACAGAATGTTTTAAATCCGAGAAAAGGCCATTTTCAGATGGGTTTCTCATATAAAAAAAAAGGAAGCTGTTTTGTTAGATGTATGTTGCTTGTATCAACATCATGTACATGCAGTGACCAGCCACATGTTGATTTCGAATGAATTCTTGAATTTCCAGCAAAACAGACTAATCTCGACAATATTGGAAGGCTCACTGTGTGGGTAGAAATTTACAGGTACGAATTTATATTTTTCTGCGCAGCAGATACTGGT
This sequence comes from Thermobia domestica, assembly GCF_964235325.1. NCBI lineage: Eukaryota > Metazoa > Arthropoda > Insecta > Zygentoma > Lepismatidae > Thermobia > Thermobia domestica. Next base: position 152,091,438 of record NC_137468.1, read on the forward strand.
ATGTTTAGAAACACTGTGTTGCTGAAAATTCAGTCTTGATTCTTATTCCTTCAGCAAAATTTCGAACTCAAGTTTCATTCAACCGTGTACACATTTTACAATTACCACAAAATGGAAAATAGCTAGTAGGTCTAAAGACCAGGGACAGGTTAAAAAAATGAAAATTGTGCCCTATAGTGTAGATGCCCGCTAGTTTGAAATAATGGCTGCCATCTTGAAATTGGGACCTGTGCATTCAGTGTTAACTAATCGAAAATGTAGTGTTCGTATCGTCTGAACCGCCTATTTCCAGTTCCCCTTTCACTGCATGTTTGCGATCCCTGTACGTTGCATGTTCAGTGCTCTCGAACAATACTAGAATAGCACTGGTCTTCTTTCTTTTACATGCAATGTTCAGCGGATGATCAGCTGCTGTTGAAGAGAAAACACGTTAAGATCAGTTGCAAAACATGCAGTCCACAGATGTTCCGTTCGGTTATAGGTACGAAACATGTGTTTTCCAGGTACAAACCAGGTGTTCACTTCTTTCTTGTTTACCTGTGTTTTTCCGTTTCCAGGGACTGAACACGCAATGTTTTTAAAAAACATGAGCACATGATCAGGCGTAAAACAGTGTTCCAATTTCAAGGGTTTTCCAGGCGCATGTTATACATGCGCATGTACGGTACGTGTTTTTTTCTCCTGGGTACAGAGCAAGAAACCACAAATTAAAAAAAAAGTAAAAAAAAATACTTTAGCGGAACGTAGGAGATAAAGCTTCTGCAATACTAAATGTGGCTGTCCCCTGTTGACGAAGATTAGAAGTATCTAAAGAAGCGACCCGCAAATCATGTATATGAATATGTAAGAAAGCAATAATGACAATTAAATGATCACTGAAGTTATAATTCGTGCGAATAACGCAATAGAATGCGATGTTGCTTGAGAGAACTTAAGCAGACCAGAGAGATTCCAGAACCTAACCAGACGGAAATAGTAATCGCTATTAAAAAATTAAAGAAACACACATGTCCGGGTGTAGATGAAATTCTGGCTGAATTAATTTTAGCTGGAGGGGAAAAATTGTAGGGCAAGATATACAAACTCATTCTCCTTATCTGGAACAAGAAGGAATTACTACAAAAGTGAAAAGAATCAATCATTGCTCCAGTTCAGAAGAAAAGCAACAACGCTGATTGTAATAATTATTGAGGTGTTTCTCTTTTGTCAACATCCAATAAATCCTCTTAAATATTCTATTAGCAAAGTTGACTCCATACGCAGATGAAATTATTGGAGGTTAACAGAGCGGATTTATGTAAAAATCGATCAGCTATCGACCAGATATTTACCATTCGACTAATACTTGAAAAGAAATGGAAACATATCTCGGCACATCAATTTATGACTTTGGACTCGGGTAGGAGGGAAACATTGTACAACATGCTTACAGAATTTGGAATACCGAAAAAGGTAGATTAATTAAGATGTGTTTAAATGAATCCCAAAGTAAGGTTCGAGTAGAGGAATTCTTGTTCACGAGCTTTCACGTTGAGAATGGCGTAAAACAAGGAGATGTGTTGTCGCCATTATTATTTAACTTTGTTTTGGAGAACACTATATGGAAAATCAGAGAGAGCAATCAGGTTCTAGACCTGAATTGAATTTACCAGGTTATGGTGTATGCTGACAATGTAAATTTAATAGGGAATGATAGAACAATAGAAAGGAATGCAGAAATCTTAATTAACACTTGCAGGGATATGGGCTTAGAAGTAAATGCAGAGAAAACTGATACATGGAAGTTTGTCAGGATCTAAATAATATTTAGTTTCGACAAAGTAGATACTTTCAAATATCTAGGATCATTATTAACAGATCAAAACCATAATCACTACGAAATTTGATGTCGACAGAAAGCAGGGATTTCGTGTTATTATTCAGTTAAAAATCTTTTGTTGTCGCAAATTCTGTTGAGCAATTTGTAGCTTAAAGTATAAAACGATAATCACGCTTGTTGTGTTGTGTGGTTGCGAAACACGGTCACTGACTCTGAGGGAAAATCGCAGACTGAAGGTATTTGAAAACGAGATTCTTAGACCAATATTCGGACTCCAAGAGGAACGGGAATAGAGAATGGCGGAAACTTCATAACGAGGAAGTGCATAATTTATATGTTTACCAAACCTTGTTAAGGTCATCAAGCCTAGAAGGCTCAGATGGTCAGGCCATGTAGCCAGAATAGAAGAAACTAGAAACGCTTTCAAAGTTCTAACTGGAAATCCAAATAGGAAAACGACCATTAGGAAGACCGAGGCGCAGATGGGAGGGCAATATTAAAATGGTTCTCGCAGAGATTGGAATATGAAGTAGAAACTGGGCCCTGTTGGCTAAGAACAGAAATCAATGTATAACTTTTTAAACGCGGCACTTAACCTCCTGCGTCCATATGCAATAGAGCTATATTAAGTTGTTGATATATTTAGTTTCTTTTTATTTGATAGAAATGTTATTACAGGAACTAGAAAGTTTTTCTCTAGTAAAGAGGATGTCGATTCGAGGTTTTCACAAATTAGCTATTTACGTTAATACTAAAACAAATTTGGTGGTGATTTTGATATAAAATGGCACCCATAGTTTCTTTCAAAGTATATATATATATATATATATATATATATATATATATATATATATATATATATATATATATATATATATAATTCCGTTTATATGGGCGCCCTTTTAGTCGACTTGTCCACCGCCCTCATTAATGTCCCAGCACGGGCCTGGACTTATCTTTAATTTTGTATTTGCAGATAACTGGTTCTGAAATGTTGCAGCTAATTTAGGTTCAGTTACTCATTTTTAATTTATATTCTGATTTCTTTGTGAACTGTAGTACCAGCTCCTAAGATTTTAAAGTTGCCAAAAAAGGTCCATGGCGAGCGTTTTCTGTCACTGATTTTATCATGCGCTCTATTGCAAGGAAAAGTTGTTATTTCTTCACTTGCAACCGCGGCAATCTTAATATTATGTTGCAGCTTATTTTTGCTTAGGTGTTGTATTAGTGCTGGTTCCCTCAAGACACACTCAGATCAGTTTATCATGTCAATGTATTTTTCTGCGTCTAATTTGACCTGAAGAACTTTGAATTCTCTCACATTGACAGATAAGGATAATGTTCTTGCTTTCAAAATTCTTCTCCAACCGAGCCTTCTTATGTTCGCATCTGTGTCCGATATCATTGCCAGAAATAAATTCTCGGGATACTAAACCATGCATTTCGCTTTATCACTGGATCTATGATTGATTTAGAATCTGAATCCATAGATCTAGAAGATGACATAAGTTTCCATAAATGTTTAGCTCCTCGTGTGCACGATGGTTCGCTTTTAACATAGAACCATATAGGAGCATAAACATTCATTATGTAGGAAACCATAGCCTTTAGCTCTGTTGACGGATTTTCCGTTCCGATATAAAGGCGCAAAATTCTACTAGCAGTTGTCACCCATCTCACCTGATGTAACTTTCCAGGATTTTGACTAGCCAAACTTGCAGAACAACGACCCAATGAAACAGCTTGACAAATATTCAGAAAGTATTTTTGATCCGTGTTTAAATTGAAAGCACTGAAGTTCTGAATCCAGTGAACAGATACAGGTTCTAAATCAACAAGTGGTAAAACTCGCCATTCCAATTTGTCTTATAAAGCCATTCCAATTTGTCCTTTGTATGAATTCGGCCCCGTAGTCTTACCACCGACTTCATGGATTAAATGTCTAAGTGGAAGTTCTTTGTATCCAATAGACAAATTATTCTTTGAAGTGGCTTTCCTAAATAATTTTCAATATTGGTCATTACTCAATTTTTCTTCCAGCATTAAGTGGTCCATCACAGCCTAGAAGAACAAGTTTTGACGTGTCAAGATTTTGGTCACTGAAAAATTGAGCAATGGCTAACTTGGTGCTGTCTCCCCTCCCTGACAATGGGCATACGTGTCCGATATACTTAGACTCTGGCTATTGAACTAAAACGATATTTTCTTTCTTCATTATCCTATGTGGTATGCCAATTTATTTCGTTCAGCACTAGCGTTTGGTCTTGCTTTCCATCAAAATACAACCCTTTAATTTCGGAAGTCTTTAGAAAAGAAGTGGATCCTTCAGTGACAGTTTTCATGAAGGCTTTTTTCTCCCTTTCAATTTTGTTGGGATAAATAACTTTCTCCTTTCACTGAGAAGAATAGAATAGTTTGAATACGGCAAGGAAAAGGGGGAAGGTAAATTCTATTGTTATTTAACGAAATAACAATACAGTATTTACTAGACTACTAGACAGCTAGTATTTAAAGCCAATTATAATCAATTTCGAATTCCAAAATTGTATATAGATACTTTATAATTAAAATTTCGAATTTTGAATTTATGTATAGTTATTTCATACTTACTTTACTTCTATATAAGTTGTATTTTAATTTAAAATATCGTATTAAAATATTTGAACCAAAAGTCACCGCGTTAACCATTATGTTAGTCGGGTTAATCTTCTTCCTAGAACTTCTAAGATTATATGTAATAACACAATGATTAAATGTGTGCATACAGTAAATTAGAAATTTTATAATGTAAAATTCAATTAAATAGCAATCTACTTGTAATTATAAACCCAGCATTATATCCACCTGCCATTTCGTCTTCTGTCAAGATGTCCACTCGCCACTTCCTCCATTAGTTTGGGCTGAAATATTTCCTGCTCTTTTGACCACTCTCAATAATATGTTCTTGTTTTTTTTTTTTTTTTTTTTTTTGTTTTTTTTCTGTGTAAATCATAAGAAGTGACCTAGAAGAGACCTTGATACCGTATGGTATGGTGAAATTAAGAAGTACTGAGAAATGATTTGAAAGATGGTTGCCTAAGATGGAATGTTCTGGAGAAATATTAAAAGATCTTTATCAAACATTGGGTTGACAACGGTTGTAAATAATAGTTATCATGATTTTACATAATATTTTTGATTCCCCAGATAATACAGATAATTCAAATTAAACAGAGTGTTTAGATTAATTTTCCATCTAGTATAAAATAACTTATGAATAAAAATCTATTGCCATTGCTTATAGCCTACCTAATTTGCAAATATATTACAGTACAGTGTTTTCTAGACGCTCCCTACTTAAAGTTGTAGAATTCCTCCAAAGATTTTTGAAAATACCTGCAACATAAGTTAAAAAGTCATGAATGTCCCCTAGAGTGTTAGATTCTCGTCAAAATTAACAAAATCAGACAAAACACTGCTGGTGGTTATTTTACAACTTTATCTCACAACGCCTGAAGAGCTTTACATAGTTCATAGAAATGAATAGTCATAGTTCATTTCTATGCTAAACGTTAATGTTCTAATTTGCATACTAAACCTAATACTGCAAAATTCTAAACTTCGGAAATGAAAAATCAAGTAAAATGTTTTGTTTTAAATAGATTATGTATCTATATCTATCTACATTATAATTAACAGCATTATTAATTAATGCGCTTATCGTAGTTCCAGTATTCGGTTGCAGGGGCGTAAATAAGGGCCCCGCTGACCCCGCATTGTGGGAGCCCCACACCATCAGGGAGCTCAAAATTGTGAAATGGGACGTAGAGAAGGGGTCCTACTCCATGCTGTCTGCGGGAGAGTCCCAAGCATTAGGTGCCACTGTTCGGTTGAGCCATTTGTTTGTATGGCTGGGGAAATCAAATTTACGTCAAGATAAATTTGACTTTCAGCCCTGGTTTCGGACAGTCGCTTGAGTAATCAATCACATTGAAATTAAGATCAATGTATTAAATACTATGAGGTCAATTCGGAAAAGGACTGCCATTTGATATCAATGGCACACACTCGCAGATACAAAATGTTTATTATACACATGGGAAAATATCATATTCGTTACTTTTCAACATATTCACCATTCAAATTGAGGCACTTGCATAACGTTTTATAAGGTTTGAATTCCTTCTTTAAAGAAAAGTCACAACGTTCTTTCACAGCGTGAAGCTTAGGGTTATTGTCATATATATATACAGATGGTGATCAAAAAAATGGAAACACCTGTAGTTGGCAACACGTCAGATGTATGGGTTGGCAGTGGTGTCGTGGCGCCCGCAGCGCCGGACCGCTGTTGGTGGTGTGTTAGGTCGGTCTCCATACTACGTCAGGCGCAGTGGAACAGCAGTGTCTAGTGGCTGCAGCAGACGGAGGTAGTGTAAAATGAGAGACCTCTCAGATTTTCAAAGAGGGCAAATTGTTGGTGCGCGGTTATGTGGAGTGAGTGTGACGGCTTTGGCTACTGTGTTAGGTGTGTCGCGTGGGACAGTGTCGAAGGTGATGACGGCCTACACAACACACGGTAAAACCACATCGGGGAAGCGGAACAGTGGGCGGAAGAAAATCATGAGTGACAGGTCACGCCGGGTATTAAAGTGCATTGTTACGCAGAACCGTCGTGCCACTGCGGAGCAAATGACGGAGGAACTCAATCAGCACCTCCCCCACCCTGTTTCGACAATCACAGTCCGCCGCGAATTACATGATATGAACTTACGGGGTCGTGTTGCACGGGCCAAACCGCTCATCAGGGCCCATAACGCTTTCGCACGTCGCAAATGGTGCCGCGACCATGCAACTTGGACCGTTGAGGACTGGAAACGTGTGATATGGTCAGATGAGTCATCCTTCACCCTATTCCCAACCACGGGCCGTGTTTATGTGTGGAGAACGCCCAAAGAAGCTTATGACCTGCAGTGTCTCCGCCCAACTGTGAAACATGGCGGCGGCTCGGTGATGCTGTGGGCCGCCATATCATGGTTTCCATTGGATTCGGTGGTCACACTTAGCGGACGAATCACTGCCAACGATTATGTCACAATTTTAGGAGACCACTTGCATCCTATGGTCCGGATGTTGTTCCCGGACAATGACACCATCTTCCAGGATGATAATGCACCCATTCACACAGCTGGCGTTGTTGCAGCGTCGTTTGAGGAACATCGGGATGAAGTTCAACACCTCCCCTGGCCCGCCCAATTCCCAGATCTCAACATAATTGAACATCTGTGGTCCGTCTTGGAAACACGACTCCGGCGACGATTTCCACCTCCATCCTCTCTCACAGAACTGGCCAATGCCCTGCACGAGAAATGGTGTAAAATTCCACTTGCTACCATTCACGACCTCTATGCCTCCATCCCACGTCGCATCAAGGCTGTTCTGAAGGCGAAAGGTGGCCCGACACCATATTAATCTGGTAAGTTGCAATTTCTTTCAGGTGTTTCCATTTTTCTGATCACCATCTGTATATATATAGTCATATGTAGATCTACTATATATATATATATATATATATATATATATATATATATATATATATATATACAGTGGACTCTTTTTAATTCGAAATCCAAGGGGACACGAAAAAACCTCGAATTATCCAACAACATTCATTTTCACATATATAAGAACAAAGAAACCAAAGTACTGTACATCAAAAACATATTCATATGGTGTAAACTTTACCTTTAAAGCAGCTTATTATTTGCGTGATCGAACACTGCAAACTAACAAATGGCATTGACTCCACATAATTCAAATTACGTGTACAATGGAAAATATATTTACGTACGACACTACAGCATACGTTGAATAGCCCGAAAATTGAAAACCAGTAACAATTTTAATATTCTCTTCTCACTTTTAAGAAGTCGTAAACCTCATTTGCTTAAATTTGATTGTTTTTGTACGATCAATAAATCTAGAATTTCATGTATTGCGTGGACTACTACACTGTTAAAAATACTTACTTAAAAATGAGTAAAATTGACTCAAATTTGAGAACATTGTGTTCTCAGAATAGCTCCGAATACATTGTTCTCAAAAGTGAGGAAGTGTGGGTGTTCAAAATATAAGAACAATATGTACTCAAATTTGAGTAAATTTTACTCACTTTTGAGTAAAAATTCTCTTAAAAGCGAGATAAAATATTCTTAAATAAAATGAGAAACTGCTATTATTCAAAAATAACGAGAACACATTTTCTCAAAAATGAGAGAGTTAACCGTAAAATGAGATGAATATAATCAACATTAAAAATTCTTTGTTCAAAAACTAGTAATGCTCTCCTCACAATTGAGAACATGTATACTCAAAATCGAGTAGAAAAGTATTCGAAATGCTCAGATAGCCGCAAAATTGAGAAACACACGTTCTCAAAACTTGAGAATAGTTCCTCTCAAATTTGAGAAAAACTCTTCTCAAAAATGAGAAGGTTTTTTTTTTAAAAAAAAAATGAGTAAAAAAGTACTCAAAAATGAGATTTTATTAGTATTCATAAATGAAAAAGAAAGTGCTCATTTTGCTGCCTTCCTGGCACACAGAAAATTCCCGGAACTAAAAAGGTAAATAAATGACACACTGCACTAGGAAATTTATAGTTTACTCCTTTTACATATTAATATTGAAGTTAGACAATTTTGTCTTCAAAGCTGGAAAATAGAAGTAACTTTTAAAATACTTTAGAAAAAAGTATTTTAAAAGTTACTTCTATTTTCCAGCTTTGAAGACAAAATTGTCTAACTTCAATATTAATATGTAAAAGGAGTACTTAACTATAAATTTCCTAGTGCAGTGTGTCATTTATTTACCTTTTTAGTTCCGGGAATTTTCTGTGTGCCAGGAAGGCAGCAAAATGGGTACTTTCTTTCTCATTTTGGAATACTAATATAGTCTAATTTTCAGAGTACCTTTTTACTCATTTTTGAATCTGCGAAGTTACATTTTCATCTTGAGAGCTGTTTCTTTTCATAAATAGCATGGACAAACATCATGTGCGTTGGGTTTCTTTATGTATTCCCGTTTCCTCCTACTTTCTTCATTGCACTACTTCATTAATTATCATCACCGTCTTGTTTAGCCTTGAAAGATAATCGTGCGACGTTACACTGAAAAGAATTTAAATGTATATATATATATATATATATATATATATATATATATATATATATATATATATATATATATATATATATATATATATTTGTTTCGTTTTAATTAAAAGAAAATATGTCGCTACATTGTATGTTTTATTTGTCAAACTAAATCTACACATTACATACTTCAAATAATTTTCATGGAGATATTCGTAATTCAATAAATAAGACTTTTGATATTCCATCCGTGATAATTTTGTTCGACTTATGTTTCAAACGCACTTACTACGTTCATCATCAGAGTTGTACTAATTCAGGGAATTGTTATATAATTATCGTTATATAATTTTAATTGTTACATGCACTAGAAGAGAGCCATAAGACAATATTTTAAAATGCGCAGTTATATGCAGATCCACTCATGGATATAAAAGGTTATTAAGAGAAACAATAGAAATTAACTTGAATGATGGGGCATTGAATAGGGGATGGTTTGAAACTAAGTGAAATTTGGAATATTTTATTATTATAAAAAAGGAGAAAACGAAAGCAATATTAATAACATTGAAGAAAACTGTTAATTTATAAATTTGAATCAAACTGTAATATCTAACCATATTTCTTTGTTAAATATTTAAATATAAAATAATAATGTAAGAATTAAATTATATAACAATTCTCCAAATTAGTACAACTCTGCTGATGAACGCAGTAAGTACGTTGAGACATAAGTAGAACAAAATAAACACGGACGGAATATCAAAAGTCTTATGTATTGAATTATAAATCTATACATCTTTGAAGCATATTAGTTGAACAATTTTAAACAAAATTATGTAATATTTAAAACAAAAGTTATATTCTAAATAACAAAGAAATAAAAAATATTACAACTGAAGGAAAATGTAATTATCTTTACATTTTTGAACAGTTTTCTGATTATATATTACATTTGCATTTTGCAGTACAGTTTTTACATGTTATCAGTAATACCTACTTATTATTTGTTGAACATCTTTTGTATCGGAAAGCAACATATAGTGTGTCATCAAATTGTTCATATGATTTACGTATACATAAAGGATAATAGTTATACAAGTCAGTTATTCTAGAAACTCCCACGTCCTTAGTCCCCTGAACAACATATGAATGATAATGCTCACTGAAGCCTACAACTTTGAGAAAATTAAACACAACAACTGGCTTCTCATTCAACAGCAGAATATCAGTAATTTTACCAAACACAGGTACTTCTGTCTCATCACTATATTCAACAAATACAACCACATATCTGACCAGTTATCGTAAAACTGCACGTAAGAGTATTCATTACTGTGAAGGCTACTAGGCTTGCAGGTTCGTAAATAACTTTGTTTTTAATTCTTGGGTGACAGAAGATACCTGTGCTGTGGTGTCAATTTTGAAAAAGCATTCGTTGAAAAAGTCCCAAACGTTTTTGCACACGGGGCTGAACTCAATGTTTAACACATAGCACAGTTTGAAGGCAATGTCAGCAGCTTTCAAAAGCGACTAACCTCCAGTACACGATCCTCCACTATGAGAAAAACTTGTACCGGTGTGTATCGGTTGCCAATGGACAATATAAACGACTGTGTTCGAGATCCTCCCAGAAGCCTTTCATTTTCCATAAATGTATCTATGCCTTCACCTTCCTGGAAAGAGAGAGATTATGTAATTAATGACAATAGAAATAAACATCAAATTAAAGATTTGTAGACCTGATTCTTCTATGACGATGTATCGAATAATATTAGTGTTACTACGTTCTAATACAAATTAGTATCAACTGAAATAAGAAGATATAAACTCTAGTAAAGACAGTAAAGTGGACCACGCAATATTTCTTCAATTAATATTGAAACCAGAAGTTGTAGCAGATCTACCACTTAGTGTTTTAGTAGAGTGGTTAGAGTGGAGATAGAATATATTCTAAGGACGCTTAAACGATTAAAAAACCGCGTCTCGCTATCTTTTACCGTTTGTACTCTTCAGCGACCAACATTAAAACCGGAAGTGGCTGATGTCTAATACTTCCGATTTGATCTCTCAAAACTGGTATCTTTTCTCAGAAGGCCAATTTAATTACTAAAAAAGAACGCTTTTTGTTATCACTTATGTTTTTATTCTATGTAGATCAGTATTAAAACCGGAAGTTATAGTATATTTCTACCATTTACGACTTCGGTACAGAGCTAAGGTTGGAGATATTCTTGGTACCGTACTTAACTGATTGCATGAAAAAGCTTGTTTCTATCTATTGCTTCAAGTAAGTGGATTACATCCATTAACTAAGATAATTATCTAGTTATTGATTACAGAAAACAATTTAAAAGTTATCTTTTGTTGAAGAGTTATCGTGCGGAGTAACGGACGTACTAACCAGAGGTATTCACCCTCGCGAGGGTAAAACTCTCAAGAGCGTCCTCACCCTCAAATTCTCTCGCCCACAATAACGAGGGAGATGACGCGTTTCGACAGGGAGGGCGAGAGCCAACTGTCACTGCGAGGGCAAGGGCGAAGGCGATGGATAACTCTCTTCGCGAAGGTGAGGGTGAACGAGGGCGAAGGCCAACCAGCACTGCGAGGATGAGGGTAAGTAAGGTCGGAGTAAAATGAACACGTATGGGACTAACATTACAATATTATATATATCCCACCTGCGTGATCCTAATAAAAATCAAATGAAAGAGTTGAAGACCTGATTCATCTATTGCGATGTTTCGAATAATATTAGTGTTGTCACGTTGTGAAAGGAATTAGTATCAACTGAAATAAGATTATAAAAATAAGGAAATTGAAAGGTAACCAAAAACATTTCGACCTATTTTATTTATGCACTATAAGGAAACAATAATCGCGAAAATTAGTTATTTCCGCTTATGTGTGACGGGTAAAAGTTAGTGGCGTGTTCTAGGGGAGCTCTGAATCAAAGCTTGTTCTGGCACACTTAATTCATTTACCCAAAATCGAACAGTTTTAAGAAAGAGCATGAGTCACCAACTAAGTAAAATCCTTTCAAGTTTCCTTCACGGTTTCCCTTCCAGGGGAAAAAAATCACACTACAAATTCTAATTTCTGTAAAATTGCACTATTACTCGATTCCATCTTTTTAAGCAATTGTCAAACAACAATTACTGGAAAAATTGGGGAACTGTAGCGTAACTAAGGATGGGATGTCCCCCTCCACCAGCGAAAATATCAAAAGGGCCCTTCCTCTTTTCACATTCATTACACACGTAAGAGTTGTACAGCAGTACAATTATGTTTTCATCTGGCAAGTCACTACTTGCTCATATACAAAAATTGCACATTATTATTATTAGCAATTACATGGAAGTAGAAATGTTTCTTAAAAGAAATAATTTCTTCCTAAATAAATTAATAAAGATGTTCACATTACAACTAACACATGAAAACTCGTCAAAACTTGTGAAACTTGCTCACATATTCCCAAACAGCTTTTTTTTTTTTTTTTTTTTTTCCGAAGGGGAATTCGCTTACTACCCTTTTCAATATCAACCACATTCTTCGCTTTCAGTGCTCAGGATTGGCAAAGGGCTCAACCAGTTTCGTACTTTTGCACCGGAATGGAGCAACTGTCCTCCCAATTAAGCTTGCAGTTTATTGAGAGGACCCATTTGAGTTAAAATTTTCTTACTCCGTATGATACGATGTGAACAGGAACTTGTAAATGAAACTTGGAACAGATTTACCACACCCCAGAAAAAAATACTTAAATGAAACTAAAATGTATTCTGAATCTCATTCAGTAAAATGTGTCCTATTAGAGCCCCCAGATATATATTTTTGTAAGGCTTTGAACTGGGTGAAACAATATCTCATTTATTTAAGTTGTGAATCACCATACTATTTCCAAAAGTACTGAAAATAAGTTAAGGCGTTCCTGCTGCCCCACCATGTGAACAAAATACATTCTTTTAAGATGAAATATAAATGTAATCTGGGTCCTACTTTAGTAAAATATCATCTGGCACCCCTAGAAAGTATCAAACACGTTTATTAAAGATTTCACTTTAAGGAGGGGGCACTCTTCATATTTCATTATTATTCTAGGGAACCTCAACTTTATATATTTTAGAAGGTCCAAATATTAATGCTTGATCTTCCAAGAAAAATTTCAAGTTACGGAGCTGAGCTGAATTTCATCTTCGACATTGTGCTACGAATATACGTTTTGCTGGCTTTTAGTGTACCGAATGATCGCTCAGGATTGGCCTTCGTCACAGGCAAAGTGACATACAGTTGCAAAGGAGTACACAAATTCAGAACACTACTAACATTGACATTTCTCTACGACAAAATATTTGGCTAATTCATTCCAAGTTGAAATTTCATTAAATTGTTTCTTCATTCCTCGTCGGAAACTTGTAAGTTGTTGCAACAAAGATGATACATCTTCTGAGTAGAAGTTACAATATCTATTAAACAATATCTATGTGTCAATGACAAATACTCTTGTGTACATATTTACACATGGAACCTGAGATTTGATAAATATACACGAAAACTTGATCTTACTCTAGTAAAAGCTTTAAAAAAAAAAAAAAAAAAAGTTATCACTGACAAACAGAGGACACTGAAAACAGGCGGATCTACAGCTTAACTTGGAACGCGATCTACAAGAGCTTCCACCCGTAATTGAGGTCGAATTTGCCACACCAGTCTCATACGCTAACCATAATCACGAAGGAACATCTCAATGTGGAGTATGCAGCCGTTTTTCTTACTACGATCAGTATGTAAGATTAATATTTCATGATCATGCTCCGAGGAAAAGTGACAGTGAAAAATGAATGGAAACAATGAAGGAAGAGGAAACCAGAGAATACAGAAAAAAACCCTTTGTAGGTGATGATTGCTTATTACACAAGATCAAATAGGGAAAAATAAACACCAAAGATGAGTGTTTACAACTGAATCACTGCGGCTGTTTTTTCTTTCTTTTTAAATCAACATGAATATGTCACTGGCATCGCGCTACTAAATAAAACTATCTTTCACAACACAAAGGATACGATGAAATATTACGTTCCTAACTAATTGTACAATGTACTTACTTTCTGCCGTAATTTCCTGTGTCAAAGTATGCTTCTGAAGGAAATCGTTAACTACATCCTCTGCACATTTTCTGCCACAGTTCCTTGCTTCTAGTAAAAGGTAGTCAGCTATGAGACCGAAGTTCAAACATAAAGAGTCGCCTGTCTCGCCAAACAACTTTTTAAATTCAGCGTCGATCTGAAATATAAAGGTTTAATTCTTATACAAATATATTCTATTAAATAATATATTATAGCTTGTTCTAGTAATGAAATTCTAAAATAATTCGTTGTCATACTGTTTTACATACCTGAATAATGTGAAATATGTCACTTTATTTACAACTTATAAACAGCAATTACATATACTCTTGTTCAGGCAAATCAAACTATGATAAAACCAGGCAGCTCCTTTTATGTTATTGGTTGTACATACAACTAGTAAGGCAGATATTCCCGAAATTAGTACGACGAATTGCTACCTAATAATATTTATTTTTATATTAATTGGGTATCTGATAAAACACTGAAATAAGACTAAACTTTCCAGCAAAACGTATAAACCTGCTCTTCAAAAAGTCTAAATATTTTTAGTTTACATCGTGTTCTTTGGTATATTATATTCATGACATTTCGGTAGCGCTTGCTACCTTTTCAGATGGAGTAACTCACATGCAAAATATTACACCTCTGACGATGTCATCATACAGTTTTGAATACATGCTTTGCCTGTTAGTTACCTAACTATAATGAGGAAGGTAGAAGGAGCTACCGAAATTATCTTAATTAAAATGCTCAATACTATAAAAGACGGAATGAAAGACAAATGTTAGAAGTATTTTGTTACTATTACAAACCTTGTGAAATCATATCGCTGAACAAAACTGACATGAAGCAAATGAAATGAAATTTGCAGTATTATGTCCTACATTTATACTCCGCATGCTTCAGAAAATGGATATTCATGAAAGTGAACGATTATGAGAACATTGGTGGATCAATAACGTGGAAGAAATCGGAAAGAATTCCGAGTAAGCCCACGGATACGATGCTGTCCCCAAACCAGGGTGCGAAATCATTAGTCAAAACTGGGGGAGGAAGAGAATTAAAAAAAAGAAAACTTCGCACTGAAATGTTTTTCGATATAGAGAATAGAAATATTTTAATATAGAAAGCATCAATAATTATTAAACTATAATATTAGAGATACCAGTAACCAGTAGTTCATCCATTTAATTACATATGAAATGCATGTTACATATGAAATGTATTACATACGAACTACTGCATTTGTTTTATAAACTTCAGTACTATTTAACTTTATTAACTATTTAATTTAGTATTAATTATTTAACACTATTTAATAGGTGCCCTCCTGTCAGAAACGAGCGCTCTACCACTGAGCCACCGTGCCCAATATATATCAAATGATGTTTACCAAAAAGTAATAATCCAGCACAATAACAGTAAAATGCTGTGTTAAATAGGTACTACTTACTATTGTAACATCAAGCAGTCTGGGCCATTCTTCAAAAATTTCCTTGACAGTTTTACTTTGCTTTGCAATTTCGAATCTACGTCCGTCGAATGTGTCTTTCATGAACTGAAGTATATTATCTTGTGGAAAAGTATTTTCTTTTAACCACTGTTTTTTCTGTTGAAATAAAATTGAGAAGTCTGCTTCGTCAGGTAAGCAACGAAGTTTGGTGCAACAATCTCTCTCAGGACGGCCTTTCTGCTGCTTCTCTATTGTAGTTACTTTTCGAAACCTATGGTTCTTTATTCGCTGCACAATGAATCCTGAGGAAGGACTACCATGTGATCCAGCACAAAACCACTACTCCTGTACGGGGAAAGGAGAAAAATAAGAATATACCATTTAAACACTGAGCTATTGTTTGTGAAATACCAAACCGAAGATAGTACAATGTATTTAATCTTACATTTATCCGTGCTATTTAATATTTTGGTGAAGTCTGAATGCTTATATATATGTATACAGGGTGTCCCATCCAACTTTGCGACCTGAAATAGCCTATTGTTGAAACGACCTAAAATGTGACAAATCCAGTAGCGCAGGAATGTACCCATGTCAAGGACGTTACAATTTCAAGTTGGCCTCCGGGGTTCTATGGTGGAAACCCTGGATGCACCTGCTGTTCACAGAATTTTATTGGCCCCTGACATGGTTACATTCCTGTGCAATAGGATTTACCACACTTTGACAATATTTCAGGTCACAGAATTAGGTGAGACACCCTTTATAGAAGGGGACTCAGAAGTAGAGATGGACGGTCCCGAAAATAACTATATTTTTCTAACGAAGCTTTTCCTATGCATTTGCCTGGTAAATATGGGACTAAACACTTTCAACCATAATGAAGAAGTAATAGTACATTCCATCTTTCTTTACCCTTTATAATTTTTTAAAAAAAAAAAATCTGATTACTGTATTCTACAGAAAAAACGACATGAAACAATTCAGAAAGCAAGGAAAATCCCATCGATACAAAGAGCAGTACTCTGGTTGAAATGAGTTCTTTAGTTGCTATTAATTATTCCTAGAGTTATTAGAGTAATGAACAACAAACAATATATTTTAGTCAAACATTTAATAGCGCTTGGAATAATGGTTCTCAAAATGCAATAGTTCTTATTTAGATTTCATGGAACAAACTTATTTTCTTGCAATTTATGCCTGAACTAATTCTTCCCTTAGTATCATTTTTGGAGCTGAAGACACCGTTTATGTAGGAGGTTAGGCAGAAAAGATTATTTATACACAGAGTATTTCGAGGCGTTAAAATTCAAGCGAAGAAGATTAAAAACGCTATACCCAAGATTCCTACTTCAAATTTAGTAACGTGGTACAACACTAAAGGAATAACAAATTGTGTAATGAACTTTTACTTCATTATACTAATATCATACTCATAATGGCTGTCATGGTTTACATTTTGTAAACTGCAATTATATTAAGTTCTAACAGAATATCTGAATCTTACAATAGTGCTTCCCGAACGGAAAACGATATGTAAGCAAAATTCTATACCGAAACAAAAATGGATTCGTATTTGTTTCTGGGTTTATCATAATGTTTCCTTGTCTATCAGGTTAAATTTAGGAAACCAGTACGAAACACATGGTAGGATGTATAACTTGGAGGAACTTGATAAAGTGGCTACTCAACCAATAAGACTCTTTTATGTTGGGTTACATAACATACTTTTGACCTCCAATGAAATGTAAACTTGAAAAGCAATTAGATATCAAGTGAACACTATGAAACACAGGCAGTAAACACTCCAGAAAATTTCACTGAGGGGAGTGTTCAAAATAAAAGGGGATATATTCAGGATAGTGGTATATATTTTTACACAAACTCGAAGAAGGTAATATAGTTTGTTATGCAACTATCAGCGAAAATAATTGGTTCAATGTATCCCCACGTCCTCGCAACTTTCATTCATGCACCTCAACCTGCTTTAAAAAAAAAAAAAAAAAAAAAAAGCTGTAGTTGATATATTTCTCGGAAGGGACCGTAACGTCTAGACGGAAAGAATTTAGCGTGTTTCTTTCTTTTGTCAACTGTCGTGAAGGCCGAAGTCCTGAAACAATGAGGTCGTGTGTTTGGTGAAGCTGTACATGAGAATGTGATTACTAGGCTCCGGATTCTTAGGTTCGAACCTATTTTATTCCTGTACAGTGAATGCAAAAAGTTCGTGTTTTCTTTACATACAAGTTGCTATAAGTAGAACTATATTAGTTTTATAGGACCTAAAATGTCCTAATTGGGGGGTTAGGACCTAAAAAATCCTAAATTAGCTTTTAGAACCTATAACGTCCTAAATGATTCCTTATAGTTATTTTTAACTTGAAAAATACTTTCAAACACGTAGTCAACCAGTTTTCAACAATGCAATAACAAAGTTTCCTTCACACAGCATGTTTCTTTGTAATTTGCGGCTGCGATTGTGAATAAGCGATTGTGAAAACATGAAAAGTGCCGGAAAAACAATATTTGAACATTCGTATTTCCTCAGTGTATCGTTAGAAAAGTGAAGTGATATTTGTGGTGTTGTATAAAATTTCAAATATAAGAAAACTGACAAAAAAAAAAAAAAAAATACTACTACTACTACTATAGTACGACAGGCCATACATATGTTAAACTATATTTCAGCTATCAAAAAAAGTCAAAGGTAAGAAGAGTTTTATTATTTTTATTACGCAGAAGACTGGTTAGCATAAAGCTTACTAAATTAAGGTTACCATTTAAGTATGAAATAGCTAACAAAGTGTTTAAAGTGTAGTAATATTCCGTTTTCAGTAATATAACGCTAAAAATCCTAAACGGTGTTTTTAAAAACCTATAAAATCCTAAAATGCACTCTTTAAAATCCTAATTTGAATTTTTGGGGACCTAAAAATCCGAAGCCTAGTGATTATTTCGTATCTTGAAGGGAAATAAATAAAATCAGAAGAATATTGGTTTCTTCCTAAGCATAATTTTGTTTAATTGAAGTAAAAAATATATATGATATGGATTGATAGAATTGGATTTGGAGGACGAATCCTTTTCCATCCAAGGGTGTAGTAAGCAAATTCGGGGGGGAGGGGGTTGGAGTCCTCTCTGAACACAGTACTCACTGTGATTCCAGTACAAGGAAAACGAAGGTGGTACTTAAACAAAAAATAAAAAATAAAAAGCTTAGAAATTCAGATTGTTTCAACATAGAAATATTCATACCATAAATTCCAAGACCATCCAAACAGCCATCTGGTATAGTCAAGTGAGTTGCGATTGCGGTTTCACATTTGCGGTAACAAGAAAATCAGTTGCATGTTAAACGATAGCTTAGACTATGAAAGATAGAAATAGTTTCAGTATTCTCTAAATCATTATTCCCTTATTTAATTTAGTTTTCCTTAAACAAACGAAATTATAAGTTCTACGTCCCACTTTTATGACAAGTATTCTAAAGGGGATAGCAATCATGGCAATAAATGAAATGGTGAAATGCAGAAAGTTGGAAGAAACAGGAGAAATTCGAAAAAAGCACGCACACGGTGTTTGTCC
Source organism: Thermobia domestica (assembly GCF_964235325.1). Taxonomy (NCBI): domain Eukaryota; kingdom Metazoa; phylum Arthropoda; class Insecta; order Zygentoma; family Lepismatidae; genus Thermobia; species Thermobia domestica. The sequence goes on from NC_137468.1 coordinate 152,110,545, forward strand.
ACCACAAAGCCCACTTGGCGCGAGCTGGGATGGAACCAGGGACCCCACGCATTAGAAGTGAACGCTCTATCACTGAGCCATCGCGGCCGCCTCGTTTTCATTAGATTCCAGCGCACAAGCAAGGAAGGTGAGAGTAGTCAACCTTAAACTAAATTAATGGAAGTTAATTACTAACATAATGTTTCTGACTGTACCAATGTTCATGAAAATAAATAAATAAATAAATAAATAAAAAACCAAATCATTTCTACTTACTATTCCCTCTCCATCGTTCCCTTTCAACACGGGGAATGTAGACACTTTATTCATTACACCATTATCGTCCACCTAATTATCATCTCCCACAGTTTTGGTGCATAAATGTGGAAAGTTAAACTGAAACCATGCATGCTTAACCTTTTTTTGGTGCTGGTGGGAGGGGATGCTCTGTTGAAAACAGAAATCTAGAATCTTTACTTGATCACAACTATTCTGAAATTAGAATTTATAATTTCGATTGAGGCCAAACATCGCTAAAACAACCATTCAATCAATGAATCAAAGAAAAAGCATCAAAGTAAAAACAACAACAACAACAAAAACAATAGTATCGTGAACATACCGACGTATCATATTCTTTTCTAGTATCAAGGCAGCTTGTAAATTCAGAAGTATTCGCAATATATTGAAAGAAAAAGTCAAAAGGACGATAATCTTCGAAACTACTGACTCAATTACTTCTCGATTTAGGCCTACAATAATAATAATAATAAAAAAAAAGATGTTCTGTGCTCTACCGAGTTTTGAAAAAACGCTCTTCATATGAAAGATGGCTCTATTAGATGTTATTTTCCGCCGGCAGTGTACTTCTGCATAGTGTGCAGAAGCTATATTTTATGTTTACAAGTGGAACGTTACTAGTGTAAAGCAATGGCAAGTGCTATTCAAAATCGCATATTTGCCAAAATCCACTTCTTTTTAACTGTCCATGCTTACGTGTATACCCACCATCGCTGACGCGCCTTCTCCCTTCGGACGCTTACCCGCGCGCGGGTCCACCAGGCACTTGTGCTTTTTATTGGCCATCTAGCAGAGGTTGGTTTGTGCTTTTGCAATAGTTTTTTATGCCATACATCCGGAAACCCTATTTATACGCAAATCGAAAGAGAATTGTAATTTTTTACAATTATCTCTGGTGGTCCCCTTGAATCTATGCCAACCGAGATATTTTCATATCTCCCAGCGCAAATCTTTTAGGAGACAATAAGAAGTAAATTAGTGAAAGAACTACAATTTTTCAACAATTATTTTTAAAAATCTTTGTTTTACGTCCCATGGTTATGCCAGTTAGGCTAAAGGAGACGGAGATGATGAGAGATGAATGAAATGGTGGAATGAAGAAAGTGGGAGAACCCCGGGAAAACCAACGAGCACGGTGTTTGACCACCACAAAGTCCACACGGCGCAAACTGGGATCGAACTAGGACCCCAAGCACCGTAGACAATTATTTTTAGTGGTGCGCATAAACTATACCTAAACGTGATCTTTTGTAAAAAAAAAAAAAAAAAAAAAAAAAAAAAAAATGCTTGGCCTCCTCAAGCCGACATCACCTGAAAAAAACCCACTTTAAAACCCTCCTGGGTTTTTGACCTATTTGTTAGTATATTATTGATACAACTAAGGTGATCACATTGTAAGTGATTTTTATTAGATTTTAGACTTTCCTTGGGCGAATTGGAGGCTTTCACATTAAGGTATATAACATCATTCAACATAAGACCTTTATCAAGTTCTGAATGCACTAAATGATTTTTTTAAACTTACCTTAGATTGAGATAGTTACAGAACAAATTAACGTATGGATTATGCTTATAGCCTATTTGAAGTAAAATAAGCAATTTTGTACTTTAGAAAATAATTTCCGTGAATGGTATGCTCGTCGACTTGGCGACACCGATGGACATAATCACTCAGACTTTGACGGGTTTAAGGTCATAGGTGCCGGGACTAATAGTACATATCAAATTAAATTGTCAAATTAAAGAAGCTTAATGCTCGGGGTTCCGAAGACTATGTAACGCTTACTATTTCAAGTGCTGAGTTCAAATTTCCGTACTAGTGGAAGTTTTGATGTGAACGCCGTGAAAGAAGTGCTCGGGAAATTCCCGAATTAAACGCAGAAGGATCGGAAATAAACACTTTAACAATAAAACTACTTATTTTACGCTTAAGCCTGCTATACGTCCCGTAAGAAACGGGAATGTCAAGTTTTTGGGCCCGAGTGTCCCGCGTCCCCCTAAATTTAGTTGGTACAGGGAAATGTCCCGTATTTTGACTCCGTTCCATTTCTGCTATCAATATCAGCTTATTCGAAAAGTGAAAAACAAAAAATTCTGACTGGCTGGGAATCCTGTAATTAGTGAATGAACAGTATGCTGTTGCATGTAACAGTTTCGAGGAAGTTATAACACCACCCTGTTCGACTTGATAGCGAGCGAAATTTGCAATGCTAATTTTTCCATTGCATTTGATGAAAACTCAAATACTCTCCGGAATATTAAAAAAAAAAAAAAAAAAAAAAAAAAAAAAAAAAGCTTTGAGTGTTTCTACATTTACAAACACAGGGAAGCTGACTAACCTTTTCTTCAGCAACACATTAGATACGTCAACAAGAATTTTAATCTTTTTCAGAGGCTAGAGGCACAGAATTGTGCTTTGGTCCAGGTCTTAGAAAAATGTAAATCTGGTTCTGACAATTACACACAACACAAGGAGAAAAATCAGCTTTTCATGAGATTAAACTGACGAACGTAATTTTGGCAGATACAGTCATGTAAATAAATATTGTTAAACGCGCGAAAAATATTGAAAGTAAATTGTACGGTACCAATGATTTAAATAATTTGCATATTGCTTTCCTGTAAAGCATTTTTATAGCACATTTTAAGTTTTTAGGCATATTCAGTCCAGGGATGTAATGGAGGGTATACGTGAGTATACAGCGTATACCCACCTCTAATTTTTGGAAACTATCGTATAGCAACCTAAAATTTAGGAAGTACGCGGATATACGCTATCCATAGTATACTCACTTCATTGGAACAAACAACAAGCAACGCGTAGTGTACGAGACATGAACCCACTACCGGGAGCGGATATCGATTCCGATCACAATCTCCTAGTGGCGGAAGTGCAAACGTGGTTAAAGTCGATCAGAATAAATGGGAAGAGAAATTGAAAATGGAACGTAGAACGAGTAAGAAATATTGACACCGCTCTGAAAGAAGAGATTAAACCCGAAAAAACCCATATGGGCTCATGTGGGTAAGTAATTGCTAAGATATTACAATACTTTTTCGATATGTTTATAAATTCGGCTTCCGGATGCATGGCATAAGAACTAGTGCAAAACACAAACCAACCTGTGCTAGGTTGCCACTAAAACACGGTAATGCTTTCTAACCGAGTCAGCGGAGGGCGAAGGCGGTGGGCCTGCGAGGCAGGGCGGAAATGCGTCCGAAGGGAGCAGGTGCGTCAGCGATGGTGAGCATACGCGTAAGCAAGGATAGTGAAAAGTAGTGGGATCTAGCAAAGATACGAGTTTCAATAGCACTTGTCATGGTTTAATAGTAAGGCTCCATTTGTAAACATAAAATACAGCTTTTGTGCACTGTGCAGATATACACCGCTGTTGAAAATAACATCTAATAGAGTAATCTTTCATATGCACTCACTTATTTTATCCATCATAAAGCACTTGTCATGATTTTACACTGGCAACACTACATCTGTAAACCTAAAATAAAGGTATATTACTTTGCATAAAATTCTTTCGCCTGCAGAAATGTGTTCCTTATGTCTTTTCGGCAAATATTTAGCAGAAAGGGTCCAACTCTTTTCACTTAAAAATTTTACAATTTTGTTCTTTTCATACAAAGTATTCAACTTTACCTCTAAACCTTCGAAAATGTGGTCCATCAAAACTAGGCTTACACCACCACCGGATTTTCAAGTATTAACTTGCTTTAAATTAGCGGGATTAATTAACAACCCGTTATGTCTTAACAAAACGCTAATTGCCTTCTAGTATCTACCATGGAACAACTAAGTATCCTCCAATCAGAAAAAGTCATATATGTCATATACATTTTTACTTGCATACGACAGGTGCAAAATTTATAGCTATTTCCCGACTTGTGGCCCCAAGCAGTGGCGGCAATTGGACGTTAAAAGTGGGGGGGCAAGACATGATCTGAATATTTGGTATCAATGTTAGTTTTCCTGGTTGGTTGTAACACTTTGTTTGACGAAAGGTTGTATAACTATTAGGATACTGTATTTTTCAGTTATACCGTATATCTTGTTTCATATTTTATTAAGTAAATTGACAAAAGCAACGCAAGTAGACACTAGCCCTTTGTACTCCTAAACAACGAAGGTGTAAGAAGAGATTTGATTCCTTGCTCATAAATATTTGTCTGGAAAATTGTGTGATCAGATTATTATTGTGATTGTGTGGTGCCTATTTAATAACAAATTTGCAAAACAAATAAACAGAAAGGATAATATTAATCAAATAATTATAGTAATGAATAATGAGGCTTGTTTTGCAAAAGTTATATTGAAACTGGAAATTAATGAACAACTTATATTTTTAATTCCACGAATGCTATTATATGTGTTATTACTCTTAGAATGACAGTGAATACTATAAGCATATGCTACGACATTTAAAGAAATACTTTTGCAGCATCCCGAAACATGTTCGCTTCCATTAAGTACAGTTTTCACTTTCTTGGAATATATCAAAACTCAGCAATACTTATGGGGCGTTTACACTTGGTCGATTTAGTCGCACGACTAAATCGATTCGCTGCATTTGCCACTAAATCGAAGCAACTAGGCCGAATCAGATCGATGGATGTGTTCAATTATTTCAACCACAGAAAATAGAACGTCTTTCAATTCAGTTGCCAGTCGATTAGTCGCCTTCGATCAACAAGCGATTAAGTTGAAGTCCCGTTTACACGGTCGATTAAGTTGAAAGTGACGTCAATTCAACTGAATCGAACGCAAATCGACTAAGTGTAAACGCCCCATAAGAGTCACTACATATTTCAGTTATACAAAATAACACAAACCTCGAATTATGCTGAATTCACTAAATTTAATTGCATATACAAAATTGTATATGTACACCCCTAAACTCGTATATTACACTGCAAAATTAATATTCCTTACTGAGCTCCTTTGTGGCTAAGCGGTTATTGTACGCGCCTTAGACGTGGGAGACCCGGGCTTGATTCCAGGGGGGAGCTCACGTGGTTCGGACTCCACGTTGATTATTAAGTCCACGTCTCATATAACTTCGCTGCTCAACAGGATGCTAAACTGATAAAATCAAAGCAAAGAAGAAAATACATTTTAGGAACTGTCGATTTTTGTGCGATTAAAAAATAACTTTTGAAGGGCTTCTTTTCTTGCGAAATGTTATCTCAATTAGTTCCAGAGCGGCTGACTAACATATCGAGCCCTTGCAAGAAGAAATGAAAGTACGCTCGAATTGTGGCGCTCCAATAGGTTAATTTTTGGGCCATTTTAGTGGCAGTTCAAACGCAATTCCTGTAGCTTTGTTAATTCCAAGGAGAGACAACCAATACGTACTCATAAAACGACAAATATTTTATGGCACCATTTTTATTCTATGAACCAATAATACCTACAAAACTTTATGTTTCCAAATGAAACTATATACATTAATGGGTAATTTCAAAAAAGTGGGGGGCAACTGCCTCCCTTTGCCCCCCCCCCCGAATCGCCGCCCATGGCCCCAAGAATGCGAGCCCTCCCGCTGGTATAATGGCATCGGCTCGATTTCAAAGGGACGCTAAATTCTAATTAACCTAACAAACGATAGTGCACAATTTACAGAATGAATTGGAACGTCGCATATCACTAACAGAACAAACATATAGAATGACTAGAAGCATAGAGTGAAGATATATCAGTGGCTAGAAAGATTGTTCATGATTTTCGAAGGAAAAACTGCACCGCCAATCGATTACAATGTTCGTACACAAACAAGGTTGTTTACACAAGGTTTTCATATTGTTTACACTTAAAAATACACACATATTTCATTATATAGATATTAAACATATATTGCAGGTAGTACTTACTCGCAAAGTCTTCTATCAGGCTTGTGAAGCCTATTTCTACTAAAATACCTTCCATGTTGATCGAAAACTGCCACAATTTCTTCCATTATGCCTCTTCAAATTTTAACTATACCCATCCGCTAAGTAGTTCCTCCATCAACCAGAATGAGAACATATAGTTCCAGGATTATAAGGAAGTTTGTGCTCTTATGTTAGCTCGTTCGTACTTGTTTTCCATAGCCTTGCATTTGCAAACTGTCTTTTATATCTCACGATATTCAGTGATATATCTATATCATAAAACAATATTTTTTAAGGGTAAGTCTTTACTTTGACTCCAACTGTGACTTTAATCGGTTCTTATAGGTTCAGTTACTTCCTGGAACTGTTTGTGCGTGAGTCACTTATTAGAACTGTTCGTGCCTGTGGTGTGACGTCTTAGTTCATATTTTTCCCACTAGGTGTCTGTGTAGTCATATGGTAGTTGGTTAGTAGTCACATGTTCTGTGTGCATGTATGTGTGTGCTGCATGCGGGAAGCGCGTAATTGAATTGGTTGAATTGAGTTAGAGAAAACCTATCATAGTTGTGGTCTAAACTGAAGATATTTTCGACGTATTGTAAAAGTGGACGTTTATTGGTTTCTTGTTTGTAATAATAGCAAGTGTGCTCGGTTTAATAAAATGACGTGTGTGCGGAAAGGAACATTTTTCAGTAATGTAGAGTATTGTGCATGTGTTCTTGGTATCTTATTTTTTCGTGTGTGGAATCAGCAGTTATTAGTTCATTATTCATGAGTGTTCTCCTATGGCGAAATGGTGAGTGTTTTCTTTTTTTTAATTCATATTATTTTTATTCTTGATTTGTTTTGCATTTGAGTATTAGGCAAAGTATTTGGTTTGCTGCTGCTTGTCCTATTGTCTTGTTGAGATGTTTTTTTTCTTTGTCATGCACTGATTTATGATTAGAGACGAGTGTTTTTTTTTTTTTTAAATTTTTCCCTTCTTATCTTAGCTTTATAGTAGTGGTGTGATTATTTATTATTATTTTGGTTGTTTTTATGGTACTTGAGCGGGGGGTTTGGGAGGCGGTAGCCCCCCATTTAGATCTCAAAATTCATAGTCACCGCTTCACCTGAATTGATGTTTAGTAACATTGTGGCCCTAGTACTTATAGTATAATTCTTAACTTAGTATAGTAACATTGTGGCCCTTGTACTTATAGTATAATTCTTAACATCGTATAGTAACATTGTGGCCCTTGTACTTATAGTATAATTCTTAACATCGTACATTACTTTCACTGTGTTAGTAATTGTAATCGATTCATGTGATCAGGTTCCGGGAGCAGTTTAGGAATGATTCCTAAACTGCTCCGGGAACCGGATCACATGAATCGGTTGAAGTCACAGTTGGAGTCAAAGTAAAAATTTGCCTTTATTTATTTATTTATTTATTTATTTATTTTGCGTTCAAGAGACCACAGTATTGTACATTTGTACATGCGGTATAGAACATGTCAAATTCTATTATTGTCTATATAATAAACTACTACTATACTACCTTATACATCACTTAGTCTTACAACATGATACATATATGTACATAGAAATACCATACCTTATCTATTCATCTACCTGATTTTATTCATAGTGCGAGAATCTATAGTTTTTTTCTTTACATTATGCTATCTTCATTTAGTATTTAGGAAACACGTATTCAATATATTTGATTATAATAATATATAAATAAATATGACTATTCATGTAATAATAAAATAAAGTACCTTACTATTGATTCATACAACTACAAGTTTCTAGCTTGAGCATGTTTATAAAATTCCGAGACAGTATAAAAGCAGTGCTCTTGTAGGTACTTTGTTAGTCTTTGTTTAAAGAGGTGATCAGATTCTGAGTTTTTTATGTTGATGGGTAAGTTATTATAAATTTGTATTCCTGTATATTTTGGACCTTTTTGGTAAAGTGCTGTATTATGAATGGGAATTGCAAAATCGCTTTTGTTTCTGGTATTGTATGTGTGAATGTCACTGTTGCATTTAAGAGACGGTTTCAGGTATTTTCTTATAAAGATTGCCGTTCGTAATATATAAAGGCAAGGCAGTGGGAGAATTTTAAGCTCACGGAATATTCTTTTGCATGATACTCTTGATTTTGTACCTTTCATTGTTCTCAGTACTCTTTTTTGAATCTTAAAAATTGTCTTACTTTCTGCTGCGTTTCCCCAGTGTACTATTCCATACGTAAGTAGACTCTCAAACTGACTATGATAAATTACTTTTAATGCTGATATGTTGAATAATGTCTTCACACTTTTTAAGGCATAGTGCACTTTACAAAGTTTCTTTTGGAGTACAGATACGTGCCTATCCCACGTTAGTGTATCACTTACCCAGAGTCCTAGAAATTTCGTTGCTTTAACGTTATCTATAAATTTATTTTTAATAGATATGATAGGATTATTTACATGTGTATTTCGAGAGTGATGAAAGTTTATTACTGTAGTTTTATCGGTATTTAATTTTAATTTATTATTTTCAAGCCATGAGTTTAATTCTTCTATTGTTTGTTCGATACTAACTTTCATTTTACTGTCAGTGTATTCAGTAATGGCTAGACTTGTATCGTCAGCAAACATGGTTGGTTTGGCTGTTTTTATGTAAGCTGGAAAATCATTGATGAAAATTATAAAGAGAGTAGGACCTAAAATAGAGCCTTGTGGCAAAATAGAGCCTTTTTAAGACTACAGTATTACTCGTTTTTGAGAACCAGTCTCTGACTCAAATATGCAACTAAATTTCCTCATTCTCATTTTTTGAGTTATTTTCTCGTCAAAATTGAGACAAATTTACTCAATTTTTTTTTTGAGTACTAAAATGTATTCATTTTTGAATAAATCATTTTTAACAGTGTATATTAATAATATTTGGCTGACTTTATCAATAATTCATCTTAAATTTTCAACCTATTCTGAAACAAAATGAGATTGACACACGTTCTCTATCTTTACATCTTCCCCAACTCACCTTCATCTTTAACATTACATACATTTTTTATTTATCTTTTGTATTACTCTTACCTATGGCTGCATCTGGATAACTGAAAACACATTAAAACTGTATTTCTTTGTTTACATCTGTCCAACATTAAAAATTTTCAACTGTATTTACTTCGAATTATCCAAAACATAGGTTCAGAAGTTCGATTTATCCACGATTTTTTACTATTGTTTTCAATACAGTTTTGAAGGGGAATGGACTTTTGTTCGAATTATCCAAGTTCGAATTAACGAGACTCCACTATATATATATATATATATATATATATATATATATATATATATATATATATACTAGATGACTTGGGTCTTATTCCGTAGCTCATTGGATTGAGTTCACCGTGAGTTCTCATGGTGTGTGGAGGTGTTTTTGAGCGCTCCGTGAAAACATATCTTGAGTTTCTTTTTTTTTTTTTTTTGTTCTGTGCTTAGGACTGTATAGTGGTGTTAATTACTGGAAATTGTGTCAAGTAGTAGTACGTTATGGATACTATTCGACAAAATACGTTAAAATTTGAGTTTGACAAGAATTTCAGACAATTACGACCGTCACCGGCTAAAATACACATATGGTTAAGTGAAAATTTTTCCGATCTGATGAACAAAGTGATTGCAATTCAATTACACAACGAAGACTTCTGTGTATATGTTAAACAGGATACAGCTCTAAATTTTGAACAAGCTTTACGTACTTTGCCAAACTCTGTTCCCTTCCGTCATTCGACTGGTGTTTCCTAAGTGGTGAATACATTGGATGCTATTACTAACTATACTAAAGTCCGTATTTTTGAATTACCGTGTGAACTTAATGATGATGTAGTACGTGATACCTTGCGTGAATATGGTGAGATTAAACAAATAGTACATGAAAAGTGGGGCGCTCACTTAAAATACCCTGTGTTGAATGGTGTTCGCGCAGTTTATATAGAATTGGGAAAACATATATCCTCTAAACTTCACTTCATGGGTTATAAGGCTTCAATTGTGTATCCTGGACAGCTTCATACTTGTTTCCGCTGTTTGAGTACGGATCATCTAGTTTCCCAATGCAAGGTACCATCTCGTCAGTTACCTCGTCCTCAACACAAACAGGACGACAGTAGTAATCGCATGACTTGAGGACACTTTTTGGCCCCTGGGTCCCTGCCTCAGGACCCATGGTCCCTGGCCGGGGTCAATGACCTAGGGGTACCTAGGACCACCCCCTAAAATTTGGCAGGGGTACATAGGACCACCCCCCAGGACCCATGGTCCCTGGCCCGTGTCAATGACCTAGGGGTACTTAGTACCTCCCCTCTAGATTTTGGCAGGGGTACATAGGACCACCCCCTTAAATTTTGGAAATTGCCAAATCTAAAAATTTGGTATGGTAGCCTAGGACCACAGTATGTACCTCTATCAGTATTGGGTGTCTATGTCGTTCCCTTTCATGAGTAAAAAATTGCCAAAAAAAGTCAAATTTCGGGGTTTTTTGACCTAATTTATCCCCTTTGATGAGGTATTATTACCCTATATGGTTATATGGGCATATACAGGGGTTCATTACCTTTTATAAGACATGGGTATATTGGTGCACCCCTTGAAATTTTTGGGAGGTGTACCTAGGCCCACCCCTTCAATTTTGGAAATTGCCCAATTTAAACATTTTGGTACAATAGTATAGAACCCTAGTATGTATTACTGTAAATTTGGGTGGTCCACTTTGTTCCCTTTTAGGGGTACAAAATTGCCAAAATATAAACGGTGTACCTTGGCCCACCCCATCAATTTTTGGAAATTGCCCAATTTAAACATTTTGGTATAATAGTATAGAACCCTAGTATGTATTACTATAAATTTGGGTGGTCCACTTCGTTCCCTTTTAGGGGTACAAAATTGCCAAAATTTTAGTACAACCACATGTTTGGTTTTTTGGCTCATTTTATTCCCTTGGATGAGGTCCTATTACCTTATATAGTTATATGGGTGTATACAGGTGTTTATTTCCTATTGTATGACATAGGTACATTTGTGCACCCCGGCAGGAGTGCCTTGGCCCACCCCTTAAATTTTGGAAATTGCCCAATTTAAACATTTGGTATAATAGTATAGAACCCTAATATAGATTACTATAAATTTCGGTGGTCTACCTCGTTCCCTTTTAGGGGTACAAAATTGCCAAAATATAAACGTAAGCATTACGTTGTACCACGTGTTTGGTTTTTGACCTAATTCATTTCCTTGGATGAGATCCTATTACCTTATATGGTTATATGGCCATGTATAGGAGTCCATTCCCTATTATGAAACATAAGTACATATGTGCACCCCCGGGAATGGTACCTTGGCCCGCCCCTTAAGTTTTAGAAATTGCCAAATGTAAACATTTGGTATCATAGTACTGGACCCTAATATATATTACTACAAAATTTGGGTGGTCCACCTCGTTCCCTTTTAGGGGGGGGGGCATTTTGTTCCGCTTTAGGAGTGAACATGGATACCTTGGAATCGTCCCGAGTTTGATTCTTGGAAATGTTGAATTTAACGTCCCCGCGAAAAACTGTGATAGACCGAAACAGGGAAAACATGAACTTACTTGACTGAGGATTGAAGCAGGGACCTCATACAGTAGAGACAAGCACTGAGCCATCGTACACGTGTGTTGATTACTATGCAATGGTCCCGAGTTTGATTCTAGGTGTTTAGTTTCAGGAAATGTTAACGTTCCCTTGAAACGATGATGAGAAATGAGAAACATCATAAACTTACTTGCTTGCGGATTGAAGCAGAGACCTCACACATTAGAAAAAAAACGCTGAGGCACCATGCCAACTTCAGTGCAAGCAATTTTTGCGTATGAAAAAAGAACATGAACAGATTATGTTACATTACTACACATTTCTGCTTGTTGTTACGCATAGAAGCTTGTTATTGTGAAATTGCAGAATCTGCTTATACTACATCAGCATTTTTTCTCAGCTGACGGACTTTTAAAGCTCAACTTTACATTTATGTCAAAGACAGTTTCGTAACATATCGATGAGTGTTACATTTTTTCAATCAAGTTTAAGAAAAATGAATCACATTTTAGATGTGGTAATTTGAATGTCGTAAGAAACTAACGAGTCAACGGTATGATGTCATTATCAAAATTGCGATACTAGATGTCGTAACGATTGATGTGTAAGGAGAAAAAACGTGAATAATGTCACAACCAATCAGATTGCTTCTTACATCACGTTTCGGCTCATGATACATGATGAAAGCTGTGTTTTCATTGGTTCTCCGTGATGTCATTGATTCATTTTCCTCGTTTCTGATTGGCTGATAGTGTTGTCACTTTATAGTTGAACCGTTTCAGACCTAAATAAATTTCTTAATTTCATTTTCAAATCCTACTTCCACGAAGATCTTGAATGAACGAAGGTATACCTCTAGTGACAGCGTGACTTTACTCCGTTCCTTGAATTTGAGGTAAGTATCGACTGCGTTTTCTTAACATCAATGGAGTGCTTTTGCATGAGGATAACATTGTTATCATTGTTTTATTTTAACACGAAATATTTAGCAAATGGAAGAATAACCCTCACTTACTTGACCGGGGATCGAATTAGGAATCCCACACATTAGAAGTAAGCACGAGAAAATTGTTGATTTTGGTTTAGCGTCCCTTCAGTAGTGGGGTGCTAGGAATACAGCTTAATGTTGAATTTGAGCGCATACTGGGTGTTGAACCCGGGCCACATCCCACACATTAGAAGTAAACACGAGAAAATTGTTGATTTTGGTTTTAGCGTCCCTTCAGTAGTGGGTCTAGGAATACAACTTAATGTTGAATCTGATCGCATACTGGGTGTTGAACCCGTGCCAGAGGAACGTAACGCTAACCACTTAGCTCATTTTCTGAAAGTAAACAAAGAAACTACGCACGAATTTGTTCCCCTACAACGTGAGACGTGGACTTGCAGTTTAATGTGGGATCTGATCTCCCGCCGAGAAACGAATTCGAGTCTGTCTTGTCTTAGCTCGAGAAAAGCAAACGCATGAGATTTTGTTTTCGTTTCATGTTCGTCATACGTTTTAAAGTTCAGTGTCAGAGGAAAAATGCTTACTACTACAATGATTCTTTCAGCACAGTTAGAAAAACAATTTCATTCATTCTTTTTATCACTACAGAAACTTAGGTCATTTACATGTTGATGTTGGTCCGGGTTTGATTTCCAGTATGACGACAATAAAACGTTTCAGTAGTAGAACTATTTGAGATATGATCATTCTTTTAGGATTGATCGTGTAGACATTTTGATAACGTAGTGATCTCTGAATTCAATTTTAATTCGTGCTTTTTTTTCTCTTTTCGTTTTAGATATTTGTTTTTCTTTGCCTATTCCTTGTTTGCTTACCTTACCTTTTTCCCTATTTGAATATGGCTACTTCTGGCTTTACTGTCTTGCGAGAAATCAATAGACATTATCGGCGTTTTAATCTTGAAGGACGAATGCTGGAAATTCAAATTAATGCTCCGACCAGTGGCACCGATATTGTGGAGTGGGTTCAGACCTCCTTTCAACAGATGTTGGATTACTTATTGGAAAACGTCGACGAATCATCGATGGTTGGATTATCGATTTTATCCCACGATGAGAAGAACAAGCCATTTTATTTATCTTTCCGGCATGCAAGTAATTTGACACTGGAGACTTTATGGGCATCCTTTGAACGCATCCTTCAAAGTAACGATAGTTTTCTCATGAACGAACCGTTCATTGTCCATTTTCATCATGTGGATGTGCCCCGTGGATTTGGATTGGTGCGTCGAGGTCTTTTATCAAACGACGAATTATTAAAGTGCAAGAAAGGCATTTTACGTGTAAAAAACACCGACAAGAAATGTTTAGCGTATGCAATTGTGATTGCTATTGGCCTAAAGAAATATAAGGATACAAATAAAAGAGTTTACGATCAATATCGCAAACAGCGCAAGTGTGTTGTTCTCCCTGACGTACATGAACTTTTGTCCAGATCATCAGTGAATTTAGATCATGGGGGATCTGTGGAAGAATTACGACAATTGCAACGCTACTTAACCGATTATAAACTTACCGTATACACCAGCTTCTCCGGAGAAGATATTCTGTATGAAGGACCGGGTGGCGAAGACAAGATTCCAATCAATTTAATGTGCATCAATTCTCATTATGACATCATCACGTCATTAACGTCTGTTTTTTCTACCAACTACTATTGTGCTGCATGCCACAAAAAATATGATCATCGTAATGCACACGTCAAGAACTGTTCGGCCATGTGCGAGAAATGTTTGCAGAAACCGCCATGCAGTAAGACCAATACGGAGAAGCAGTGCCTAGAATGCAATCGTGAATTTTATGGTGAAACATGCTATACAAATCATCTGACTCTACCATATCATAAAGGCCAACCAATATGCAAGATGGTGAAACAGTGTGCCAAATGTCTACGCATTTATTCGTTTGTCCATACAGGGGAAAGAAAACATGATTGTACAGATTATTTTTGTAATGTGTGCCATAAACACGTTACGTCTACCCACCAATGCTACATGAAGCCTGATACGACTCAATTAAAACCTGGAGTTCCATCAGTGTTACATGCCAAGAAGGCTATGATTGTCTTCTATGATATCGAAGCCACACAGGATACTTTCTTCGATGAAGACACGTTCATTCATAAGCCCAATTTACTGGTGGCCCAACAAGTATGTTACAACTGTGTTCAAGATGAAGATATACATCATCCGTGTGAAGTTTGTGGACAGCGAGAACATATTTTTCAAGATGATCCGATCAATGCCTTTCTTGCGTATTTACGTCAACCACGACCCAACATCAAACTTATTGTATCTTTGGCACATAACTGTAAGGGATATGATGGTCATTTTATTCTTAAATCTTTAGTGGAAGAACATGAATTGAAACCTACTTTGATCTTGAACGGAGCAAAAATTTTAAGCATGAAAGTGAATCACTTATCGTTTATTGACTCTTTAAATTTCATGCCAATGGCTTTAAGTAAATTATCCAAGGCATTTCATTTACCCGCGACCAAAGGATATTTTCCACACTTTTTAAATACTGCTGCAAATCAAACGTATGTGGGAAAATTACCGGACATCCATTATTATGGTGCAGATGAAATGAAAGTGGATGAACGAGAGAAATTCATGACATGGTACAACGAACACCAGAACGATACGTTTATTTTCCAAGAAGAATTGGTAAACTATTGTGTCCAGGACGTCAACGTACTTCGAATGGCTTGTATATCTTTCATGACCACTTTTGAACAAGAAACTCACGTCAATCCTTTCCTGGAGGCTATCACTGTGGCGAGTGCGTGCAATTTAGTATTTCGACGAAATTTCTTAAAACCCAATACTATTAGCATTCTTCCTGCACGAGGATATCGTCACAGAAACAATCAGTCACGGATTGCTTTGCAGTGGCTTGCCTACATGGAAGAAAAAGAGGGTCATTCAATTCTACATGCGGCCAAAGGCAAAGAAGTTTATGTTGCTGGTTTTCATCTGGACGGCTACTACAAAGATCCCGACACTAAAGAGGAACACGTGTATGAATTTGAAGGGTGCAGATTCCATGGATATCCTCTATGTGTCCCTACAGGCCGTGATCAACCCATTTATGAGAACTCCGAAGAAACGATGAACTATCGCTACGAGAGAACACAGCGTAAAATGAAATTATTACTATCCATGGGATATAAAATACATGAAATGTGG
Source organism: Thermobia domestica (assembly GCF_964235325.1). Classification (NCBI taxonomy): domain Eukaryota; kingdom Metazoa; phylum Arthropoda; class Insecta; order Zygentoma; family Lepismatidae; genus Thermobia; species Thermobia domestica. The sequence goes on from NC_137468.1 coordinate 152,126,513, forward strand.
GAATGTGAATTTCGTCAAGTGTTAAAATCCAATCCAGCATTGGCCTCTTCTTTAAGCACACATCCTTATACTAATAAGACACCATTAAATCCAAGAGACAGCTTCTATGGTGGCCGTGTTAATGCCATTAAATTGTATCACGTCGCAAATGAAAATGAAGGCGAAGAAATAAAATTCTTGGATATCGTTTCCCTGTATCCTTATGTGAATAAATGTGGACGGTATCCAATAGGGCATCCACGAATATATCTACAGGGAGATCCAGAAATGCCCGACATTCAAGATGTCAACGGATTGGTCAAGTTGAAGATTTTGCCTAGCAGAAATGTGTTTCATCCAGTGCTGCCATTTCGCTCAAATAAGAAGTTGTTGTTTCCACTTTGTGCTGCCTGTGCCACAGCATTAAATCAAGATTCTGAATGTACACATTCGGACAGTGAACGAAGCCTAACAGGAACATGGGTGTCCTATGAAATTCAAAAAGCCATTGAACTTGGGTATCAAGTCACTGAAATTTACGAAATTTGGGATTACGACATCACCGTATATGATCCAGAAACCAAGACTGGCGGATTATTCAGCGAATACATTAACACATTTTTGAAATCTAAGCTGGAAGCTTCTGGTTGGCCTGCCAATTGCGTCACCGAAGAAGAAAAGCAGCAGTATATTCAAGTGGTACAACAACGGGAAGGCATAACTTTAGATGCAGCAAATATAATGACAAATTCAGCACGTCGTAGTCTTGCAAAACTCTGTTTGAATGCCTTCTGGGGACGACTCGCTATAAGAGACAATTTCAGCCAAACGACCGTCATTAACGACCCCAAAGAACTGTATCAAAAATTAACTGCTCCAGACATAAAAGTCAACCAAATTTTACCTGTTAACGATTCGATGTTATACCTTTATTGGCAGTATGAAGATGATGTTCCAGTACAAAATCACAATGCTAATGTTGTCCTTGGAGCATTTAGAACGTGTCAAGCTCGTCTGGAACTCTACAAATATTTAGAACTGCTGCAAGAAAGAGTATTATATTTCGATACAGATTCCGTGATATTCACGCAGCGACCATCACAGCCCACAATAGAACCAGAAGTATTTCTTGGTTCAATGTCAAATGAACTGGAATCAATTGGACCAAAAGCATACATTAAAAAATTCGTGTCTGGTGGCCCAAAACAGTACGCCTTGGAAATCTACAACCCCGACACGAAATCAACCAGTTATGTATGCAAAATGCGTGGATTCACACTCAATTATACTGCAAGTCAAAAGCTAAATTTTAACAGTCTGGAGCAAATGATCATAAATCAATCGAATGAAAAAATCTCCATTAGCACGCCGCACAAAATTTACAGAACCCACGATCATCATCTTGTCACAAAACCTGAAGAAAAGAAGTACAGTTTCAACTATAAAAAACGCCGATTAATACCAGACACATACGAGACATTGCCCTATGGGTATAAAAAAGCCAGAACAGAATAACAGCCATATTTTCCCCTAATCCCACCAACATCACCTCCCAAAGACGGGGCAAAGAATCAACGCAACCCGGGACATGCTTCAACGATGCACGAGCGAAGACAAAAACTCAGATGACATCACCTTGCAGAAACCAGTGGAGAAAAAAAAAGGAATTCAGGTACGTCACATTTGCGTTTCTTTTTCTCACCTCACTCTCTCTTGATCAGTTAGTTCGATGTTAATAATCTGTTTTTCTTCTTTCACAGGAAACAAAATAAATATTACCATGTATATTCATATGTTTTATATTCTCTTTACAGAATTTGTACCCGTCACGGACACGTCTTCCTTTGAAGAAAAAAGAAATTCTGTATTCATTTTCACATGCTAAAAATAAATGTACAAAAACATGATTCTGTGTTTTATTTCACATCCTAAAATCAAATTCTTTTTCCTGTACTGCGATTTCAATTTCTTTTTTCTGAATCAGTTTACCTTTAAAATAAATCAATGTTTTGCGGGAAAAAAATCAAACTAAATTTTTGTTTCAGAAAATTTTTAGTGTACGAACAAAAACTGATTCAGAAAATTTTTGTGTACGAAAAAAAATGTTTTCAGAAAAATTTTTTGTGTACGAAAAACAAAATTCTGTTTCAGAAATTTTTTTTGTGTGTACAAAACAAAAACTGATTCAGAAAAATTTTTATGTACAAAATTCTGTTTCAGAAAAAATTTTTATGTACAAACAAAATTCTGTTTCAGAAAAAAAAATTGTGTACAAAACAAAAATCAGTTTTCATCACGAAACTGCTCCGACTAAATGAATCGATTCATTCTGATAGTGTTGGCAACACTGGAAAAATTTCGGTAAGTATCGCTCAGGCACTGAGTTACAGCGAACACAACTAGATTCGAACCAACAACCTTAAATGTCTGATTCATCTCTAAATACAGCCAACTAAACAATAAGATTGTGTGTATACGTCAATGCTAGCACTGAGTCAGCAATGTTTTCTTCAAGGTCAAAGTTGCACACGAAGTAAAAAGATGACAACACAGATCTTCTATCTTTCTATATGAAACATAAACCTAGTGTAAACTGCTCGCACTGAAATGTGTAATGTAACATAATCTGCTCGTCTTCTTTTCATACGCGAAACTGTTCGCACTGAATGGAGTACGGCGGCTCAGCGGTTGTCCCTAACGAGTGAGGTTCCTGCTTCAATCCACAACGAAGTAAGTTCATGTTTCCTCCTATCATTTTTCATAATCGTTTCAAGGGGACGTTAAACTCAACATTGCCAAGAATCGAACTCGGGACGATTCCAAGATATCCATGTTCACTCCTAAAGCGGAACAAAATGCCCCCTAAAAGGGAACGAGGTGGACCACCCAAATTTGTAGTAATATATATTAGGGTCCAGTACTATGATACCAAATGTTTACATTTGGCAATTTCTAAAACTTAAGGGGCGGGCCAAGGTACCATTCCCGGGGGTGCACATATGTACTTATGTTTCATAATAGGGAATGGACTCCTATACATGGCCATATAAGGTAATAGGATTTCATCCAAGGAAATGAATTAGGTCAAAACCCAAACACGTGGTACAACGTATTGCTTACGTTCATATTTTGGCAATTTTATACCCCTAAAAGGGAACGAGGTAGACCACCGAAATTTATAGTGATCTATATTAGGGTTCTATACTATTATACCAAATGTTTAAATTGGGCAATTTCCAAAATTTAAGGGGTGGGCCAAGGCACTCCTGCCGGGGTGCACAAATGTACCTATGTCTTACAATAGGAAATAAACACCTGTATACACCCATATAACTATATAAGGTAATAGGACCTCATCCAAGGGAATAAAATGAGCCAAAAAAACCCGAAATTTGAATTTTTGGCAATTTTGTACCCCTAAAAGGGAACGATGTGGACCACCCAAATTTATAGTAATACATACTAGGGTTCTATACTATTGTACCAAAATGTTTAAATTGGGCAATTTCCAAAATTGAAGGGGTGGGCCAAGGCACTCCTGCCAAATTTTAAAGGGGTGCACAAATGTACCTATGTCTTACAATAGGAAATAAACACCTGTATACACCCATATAACTATATAAGGTAATAGGACCTCATCCAAGGGAATAAAATGAGCCAAAAAAACCAAACATGTGGTTGTACTAAAATTTGGCAATTTTGTACCCCTAAAAGGGAACGACATAGACACCCAATACTGATAGAGGTACATACTATGGTCCCAGGCTACCATACCAAATTTTTAGATTTGGCAATTTCCAAAATTTAAGGGGGTGGTCCTATGTACCCCTGCCAAAATCTAGAGGGGTGGTCCTAAGTACCCCTAGGTCATTGACACAGGCCAGGGACCATGGGTCCTGGGGGGGTGGTCCTATGTACCCCTGCCAAATTTTAGGGGGTGGTCCTAGGTACCCCTAGGTCCTTGACCCCGGGCCAGGGACCATGGGTCCTGGGGCAGGGACCCAGGGGCCAAAAAGTGTCCTCAAGTCATGCGATTACTACTACGACCTTCGTATGACAGCTTTATCCACTGGTGATCTCCCGAAAACCCCGCATTACTCGTTAAACTCACTGTCTCCTTCTTTACGGCCCAGTGTTCCCACGAGTGTTTGTGATGTGTCTCGAGCTCCCCCTCCTTTGGTGAATGGTCCTACAGAATTTCCTACTTTATGTCATGATGTCATAGCAGAACCTGAGCCAAGTACTACGGCCTTACAAGATTGTGTTGATCCGATTCAGTGGCCTTCGACCAACTCAGTGCTACAAACTGCCCCGCCCAATCTGGCAACATCGCAGGATGATGTCCCATTGTCTACCTCTCATGTTCAGCTTACTAAGAAATCAGCTACCCTTTACTAATGCTCATGGAAATCAACTACGGCGATCGTTACATAGAAAAAGAAAAATGCTCTCAAATAAAACAGACAGTGTTAGCCAAGCAATCCAAGATAGTGTGAGTGACCCGGAAACACATAGTGGCGGTGGTGACCTTGACTCTGATATGGTTTGTAACAACTTCTCTGCTACAGGCGAGTCTCGTGAGAAGAGTGGTGAAACAGAACCTACTGCTTCGTAAGTTCTTGTGTATAGCTTCTCGTCAGCACCGTTCACGTGCTTTCGGGTTCTTATGCCATATATTTTATTTTCTGCTTTCTCTGCAGTGTAGTTGTCACGTAATGTTTACCGGATTGTTTCTATTTATATTTTTACTTTTATTTGTTTTCAAACTTCTGGAAGAGTGGTGGGGATTGTGTTTCAGATGAATGCCATATTTCTCCTCTCTCCCCTCTGTAGTGAGGTGTATTTTTGCACAACTTATTCAGTTTGTGGTTTTATTTTTTCAGATTGTTTTCTCATTTTTGTATTTATTAACTTGATGGCAGGTTCTCCGTCTCCTACTAGAACTAACGTGCGCCGTCTATGTATACATGACTCCAAAAGTGCATTACCACCTGCAATTCTCCTTTTCCGGCAATAGCAGGCAACCCAAAAAGCTCGGTGGTTGTGTTGGTTGCAAATTCGAAAGGCGGTGGATTAATCTCAATTTTGTCACAAATATATCAGTGTGGCAAACTGCAAATAAAAGAATAAAACAAATTGTTAAGAATGATAATTTTTTTAATGTAAGGGAGTTGGATGACATCAAAAGTTACAAAATGACTTACTTAAGCAGTTCAAACAAGATGAATTGTAAGCAACAGATATAAGAAGAAAGCATTTCTCTCTTTCCCCCCTCCCCACCCAAAAATATAAACTCATAAAAAGAAAAAGTTATATAATATAAAGGTTTCATATAAAAGAATAACAGCACTAAAACAAATAGCTAAACGAAACGATAAAGAGACAAACACAGGATAAACGACACCAGTGGCGTAGCAGACTTGCGGCCCTCCCATGCAAGATAAAGAAATGGGACCCTAGTTGTAAACCCCATTGTTATAATAATAATAATAATAATAATAATAATAATTATTATTATTATTATTATTATTATTATTATTATTAAAAAGTCGTTTCCTTTTCAAAATCTCTGACTCTGCCTTAGAGCATGTATGCATATAGCGATCATGTGTGCACGTTCTGTCAATGAGCGGTCCCAAAGGCCAAAAAGGGTGGAAATCTCCAAGAGAGAGAAATAAAAAAAAACTTTATGCTAAATTCTAGTTCAAAGTTCGAAGCACTTGCACGTGACTTTTTGTTCCTTTTTTCAGGGAACACAAAAGTTCTGGCGCCTAAAAAATTATACCATATAATGTTGCAAATTTGCAAGTGGATGTATTTACATTGCAATTTGTGGTAATAACAGATATTATGATTAGAAAACAATATTGTAAAAAGTAAGTTTAATTTCTTCATCCATCGCAAGTCTTTGGGGTCCCCTATACCTCGCCGCCCCCCGAATATCGATATCGAAAATTTAGAATGATATATTCATGTCCACATATTCGCGATATTGAATGTCGATATATGATAATAAAGATATCGACGATAGCGATGTATCGACATGTCAAAGGCCCAGGTCCGTGAAGTGATGCTTGAAATATACTGGAATCAACAATCAAATTCTAAATAAGTTCTTCATTTCCGTACTCAATTTTGAGAGGGAAGGGTGTGAACCCGAACGGAAATTTTAAGAAAGGAAATGTTAAGATAAAAGTAGGTTTTCCGCCAGCCATTGAATACAAAAATTAACAGAAAACTATTACTGTAAATTACTTTTTACTTCTGTTTCTGATTGTTATCACAAATCAGCGACAGTACACATACTTTACATAGTATACCAATACACTCTATAACTTTTTACAACCAAGCAAGCCGAAAGATGAATTTCCTGTGATATTAAAGTGGAATGTTCTACAAAATAGTCATAATTCATTGGCCATATATCTATCAGTACTTTGGTACGGACTAAGAGCTACAAGGCTAACAGAACTAGACATTAGAAATTTCATTCCTTTTTCTCTCAGACTAAAAGACTTCTGTATTTTCCTGAGATTTTGATTTTCTTAATATAAGTCCCCTATTCTGGGCAAATTCTGGCTACCGCGGTTTCGAGGTAATCGGTAAACGAAAGAGTAAAGTTTGTCGACTGAAAACTCTCGACAGTTTGTGAGAAGATATTTTACAGTTCATATTGTTATTTCTTCGTTAGAAAAACACTTCTAGTTGACTCTATTCATGGTAAATTACTGAACTTATAAACATTTACAATTATTGAAAAATGAATAATTATTTTTAAACATAAAAAGTCGTTACAGTTCAGTAGAATGCAGTAGTAGATGGAAGTGAATGAAAATATTGTTTATTTGTTGAGATGTGCAAACTGAATGTGAATAATAAGTGTTTCCCATTCTTTTGTCCAGAGGCGGATCTACGATGGACTTCTGGGGGCCCGGGGGTTGATAATACTCCTACTTAGAGCTACTTTTAAGAGCTCCAAACCCTGGAATGGGTATTAGTTTTACATATAATAAGAAAGATTCCCTTTCTGGGGGCAATCGCCATGATCGCCCCCTGGATCCGCTCCTGCTCTTGTGTAGCAAATTTGAAGACATTTAGTTCGTGTATGCTACTGACGATGCTGATTAGGGATGGCCACATCTGGATAATTTTCTATTCTGATATTTGATAGAAACTTATCCGGATTTGCAACATCCGGTTGACGGATAACAAAACGGATGACGGATAACGGATAATATTCGGCTGGCGGATACTATCCGGATAACCGATGACTGATGAGATCCGGGTAACGGATCACGCATAAGATCCGGGTAACGGATGATATCAGAATGACGGATACGGATAATATGTGGATGTGGGATAATATCCGGATAATGGATTTATCCGGATAATTTATAAAATGAAGATAACGGATAATGTCTGGATAATATTACATTCGGATACCTGATTATATCCGGATGACGAATGAAGGATAATATCCGGAAAACGTATATGGTTTTAAAAAGACATAATATGAGAGTGACGTATCAGTCTTTTCTGTTCATGGAGTTATTAAAAGACGATCATCGGACAGTAGTCTTTCCCTTTGAAAGATATTGTCTCTACCATTGAAAGAAAAAGTCTCTACGATTCTTAAAATGTTTCCTAGTAACTTACAATTTTCTTCTTCTTGTTGTGGGGCACGGTGGCTCAATGGTAGACCCCTTACTCTGGTCCGTGGGGTCCTTATTGTTTCGATCCCCGGCAAGTAAGTTTGCGGTGGACAAGATCGTATCGGTAGGTTCTCTCAGGGTACTCCCGCTTCTTGCCACTTTTGATTCCATCAATTAATCTATTATCATTGACTTGCTGTAATCACTGGGTACGGTGGTTCAGTGGTAGAGCGCTTCCTCTCGTCCGTGGGGTCCTTATTTTTTCGAACCCCAGCCAAGTAAGTTGTGTGGTGGACAGGATCGTATCCGTGGGTTTTCTCAAAGTACTACCGCTTCTTCCCGCTTTTCAATCCACCAATCTCTCTATTATCACTGACTTACTTTATTCATTGGGCACGGTGCACAGTTGTAGAGCGCTTCCTCTTGTGCGTGGAGTTCTTATTGTTTCGATTCCTGGCCAAGTAAGTTTGTGGTGGAAATGATCGTATTAGTCGGTTTTCTCAGGGTACTCCCGCTTCTTCCTACTTTTCATTCCACCAATTCCTCTACTATCATTGACTTCCTTTAATCATTGAACGCGGTGGCTCAGTGGCAGAGTGCTTCCTCTCGTGTATAGGGTCCGTTTTGTTTCGTTCCTGAGACAAGTAAGTGGTATGTTGAACAGGGTCGTATCCGTGCGTGGGGTCCTTATTGTTTCGATCACCGGCCAAGTAAGTTTGTGGTGGGCAACATCGTATCCGTGGGTTTTCTCAGGGTACTCCCGCTTGTTCCCAAATTTCATTCCACCAATTCCCCTATTATTATTGACTTGCTTTAATCATTGGGCGTGGCGGCTCAGAGGTAGAGTGCTTCATCTGGTTCGTGGGGTCCTTATTGTTTCGATCCTCACCCAAGTAAATTTGTAGTGGACAAGATCGTATCCGTAGTTTTTCTCAGGGTATTCCCGCTTCTTTCCACTTTTCATTCCACTAATTCCTCTATTATCATTGACTTGGTTTAATCATTGTGCGCAGTGGGTCACTAGTAAAACGCTTCCTCTGGTGGGCCAAGTAAGTTTGTGATGGACAAAATCGTATCTTTGGGTTTTCTGAGGGTACTCCAGCTTCTTCTCACTTTTCATTCCACCAATTCCACTATTATCATTGACTTACATTAATCATTGGACGCGGTGGCTCAGGAGTAGAGCGCTTCGTCTAGTGTGCCAAGTAAGTTTGTAATGGACAAGATCGTATCCGTGGTTTTTGTCAGGGTACTCCCGATTCTTCACACTTTTCATTCCACTAATTCCTCAATTATCTGATTTACCTTAATCATTGGGCGCGGTGGCTCAGTGATAGAGCGTTTCCTCTGGTGTTCCAAGTAAGTTTGTGGTGGACAAAGTCGTATCCGTGGGTTTTGTCAGGGTACTCTCGCTTCCTCCCACATTTCATTCCACCAATTCCTCTGTTATCATGAACTTGCTTCAATCATTGGGCGCAGTGGCTCAGTGGTAGAGCGCTTTCTCTGGTGGTCCAATTAATTTTAGGGTGGACAACATCGTATCTGTGCGTTTTCTCAGGGTACTCCCGTTTTATCCCGCATTTCACTCCACCAATTACTCTTTTATCATTGACTTGATTCAATCATTGGGCACGGTGGCTCAGTGGTAGAACGATTCATCTGGTTCGTGGGTTCCTTACTGTTTCGATCCCCAGCCTGATAAATTTGTGGTGGACAATATCGTATCCGTGAGTTTTCTCAGGGTACTCCGGCTTTCACCCACATTTCATTCCACCAATTCTTCTATTATCATTGACTTGCTTCAATCATTGTGTGCAGTGGATCACTGGTAAAACGCTTCCTCTGATGGGCCAAGTAAGTTTGTGATGGAGAAGATCGTATCCGTGGGTTTTTCAGGGTACTCTCGCTTCCTCCCACATTTCATTCCACCATCTCTTCTATTATCATTCACTTACTTTAATCATTGGACGCGGTGGCTCAGTGGTAGAGCGCTTCGATTGGTGTGCTAAGTAACTTTGTAATGGACAAGATAGTATCAATAGGTTTTTTCAGGGTACTTCCGATTCTTCCCATTTTTCTTTCCACCAATTTCTCTATTATCATAGATCTTCTTTAATCATTCGGCGCTATGGCTTGGTGTTAAAGCGCTTCCGCTGGTGGGCCAAGTACCAAGTACCAGACGAGGCGCTCTACCATTGAGACACCACGTCCAATGATTAAAGTAAGTCAATGATAATAGATGAATTGGTGGAATGAAATGTGGGAGGAAGCTGTTACCCTCACAAAACCTACGGATAAGATCTTGTCCAGTACAAACATACTTCGCTCACCAGAGGAAGCGCTTTACCAGTGAGCTACCGCGCCTAGAGTTTAAGGTAGGTCAATGATAATAAAGGAATTGGTGGAATGAAATGTGGGAGGAAGCGAGAGTACCTTCACAAAACCCACGGATTCTATCTTGTAAACCACAAACTTACTTGGCTCACCATAGGAAGCACTGTACCACTGAGCCACTGCGCCCAATGATTCAGGAAAGTCAATGATAATAGATGAATTGGTGGAACGAAATGGGAGAGGAAGCGGGAGTACCCTGACAAAACCCACGGATACGATCTTCTCCAGCAAAAACTTACTTGGAGCACCACAGGAAACGCTTTACCACTGAGCCACCGCGCACAACGATTAAGGTAAGTCAATGATAATAGAAGAATTGTTGGAATGAAATGTGGGAGGAAGCGGGAGTACCCTCACAAAACCTACGAATAAGATCTTGTCCACCACAAAGTTATCAGGCAGGAGATCGAAACAGTAAGGACCGAGGAACCAGATGAAGCGTTCTACCACTGAGCCACCGTGTCTAATGATTGAAGAAAGTCAATGATAATAGAGGATTTGATGGAATGAAAAGTGGGAAGAAGCGGGATTACCCTGACAAAACCCACGGATACAATCTTGTACACCACAAACTTACTTAGGCCAGCAGAGGAAGAGCTGTACCACTGAGCCACTGCGCACAATGATTGAAGAGAGTCAATGATAATAGAATTGATGGAATGTAATGTGCGAGGAAGCGGGAGTACCCTGTCAAAACCCACGGATACGACCTTCTCCACCACAAACTAACTTGGCCCACTAGAGGAAGCGCTCTGCCACTGAGAAACCGCGCCGATGATTAAACCAGTCGTAATAGAGAAGTTGCTGGAATGAGAAGCGGGAGGAAGCAGGAGTACCCTGAGAAAACCAATTGTCCACCACAGACTTACTTAGCCCTCCAGAGGAAGCGCTCTATCACTGAGCCACTGCACCCAATGATTGAAACAAATCAATTATAATAAAAGAATTGGTGAAATGAAATATTAGAGGAAGCGAGAGTACCCTGACAAAACCCACGGATACGATCTTCTACTCCACAAATTTACGTGGCCCACCAGAGGAAACGCTTTACCACTGAGCAACCACGCCGAATGATTAAGGTAAGTCAATGATAATAGAAGAGTTGGTGGAATGAAATGTGGGAGGAAGCGGGAGTACCCTCAGAAAACCTACGGATACGATCTTGTCCACCACAAATTATCAGGCAAGAGATCGAAACAGTATGGAACCCACTTACCAGACCAAGTGCTCTACCACTGAGCCACCACGTCCAATAATTAAAGTAATTCAATGATAATAGAAAAATTGGTGAAAAGAAATGTTCGAGGAAGCGGGAGTACCCTGTCAAAACCCAGGGATACGATCTTGTCCACCACAAACTTACTTGACCCACCAGAGGAAGCGCTCTACCACTCAGCCACCGCGCCCAATGATTAAACCAAGTCAATGATAATAGGGGAATTGGTGAAATGAAAGTAGCAGGAAGCGGGAGTACCTTGTCAAAATCCACGGATACGATCTTGTCCACTACAAACGTACTTGGCCCACAGGAGGAAACGCTCTACCACTGAGCCACTGCGCCCCGTGATTGAAGCAAGTCAATGATAATAGAAGAATTGGTGGGATGAAATCTGGGAGAAAGCGGGAGTACCCTGAAAGAACCCATGGATAAGATCTTGTCCACTACAAACTTAATTGGCCCACCAGAAGAAGCACTCTACCAGTGAGCTACCGCGCCCAATGATTAAACCTAGTCAATGATAATAGAGGAATTAGTGGAATGAAAAGTGGGAAGAAGCGGGAATACCCTGAGAAAACCCACGGATACGATCTTGTCCACCACAATCTTACTTGGCGAGGATGGAAACAATAAGGACCTCACGCAGCAGAGGAAGCGCTCTACCACTGACCCACCGCGCCTAATGATTAAAACAAGTCAATCATAATAGAGGAATTGGTGGAATGAAATGTGGGAACAAGCCTGAGTACCCTGAGAAAACCCTCGAATACCATCCTGTTTACCACAGAACTTAATTGGCTGGGGAACGAAACAATAAGGACCCCACGCACAAGATGAAGCGCTGTACCAGTGAGCCACCGTGCCCAATGAATAAAGTAAGTCAGTAATAATAGAGAGATTAGTGGAATGAAAAGCTGGAAGAAGCGGGAATACCCTGAGAAAAACCACGGATACGATTTTCCCCAACACAACTTATATGGCTGGCGTTCGAAAAAATAAGGACCCCACGTACGAGAGGGACCGCTCTACCTCAGAGCCGCTGCGCCCAATGATTGAAACAATTCAATGAGAATTGAGGAATTGGTGGAATGAAAAGTGTGAAAAAGCGGGAGTGCGCTGAGAAAACCCACGGATACGATCTTGTCCACTACAAACTTACTTGGCCGGAGGTCGAAACAATAAGGACTCCACGCACCAGAAAAAGCGCTCTGGCACTGAGCCATCGTGCCAAATGATTCCAGGAAGTCAACAATAATAGAAGAATTGATCGAATAAAAATGGCAAGAAGTTAGAGTACTCTGAGAGAACCTACGGATACGATCTTTTCGTCCGTAAACTTATTTGGCCGGGGATCGAAACAATAAGTACCCCACGCACCAGAGTAAGGTGTCTACCATTGAGCCACCACGCCCCACAACAAGAACAAGAAAATTGGAAGTTAGTAGGAAACATTTTAAGAAGCAATATCTTTCAATGGTAAAGACCGCTGCCCGATGGTCGTCTTTTAATAACTTCATCAGGAGAAAAGACTGATATGTCCCTCTCCTGTTATGTCTTTTTAAAGCCATACACGTTATCCGGATATTATCCTTTATTCGTCATCCGGATGTAATCAGGTATCCAAATGTAATATTATCCGGACATTATCCGTTATCTTAATTTTATAATTATCCGGATAAATCCATTATCCGGATATTATCCGTTATCCGTCACCCGTTTTGTTATCCGTTAACCGGATGTTGCAAATCCGGATAAGTTTCTATCCGATATCAGAATAAAAAATTCTCAAGGTGTGGCCATCCCTAATCAGCATCGTCAGTAGCATACACGAACTAAATATCTTCAAATTTGCTACACAAGAGCAGGAGCGGATCCAGGGGGCGATCGTGGCGATCGCCCCCAGAAAGGGAATCTTTCTTATTATATGTAAAACTAATACCCATTCCAGAGTTTGGAGCTCTTAAAAGTAGCTCTAAGTAGGAGTATTATCAACCCCCGGGCCCCCAGAAGTCCATCGTAGATCCGCCTCTGGACAAAAGAATGGGAAACACTTATTATTCACATTCAGTTTGCACATCTCAACAAATAAACAATATTTTCATTCACTTCCATCTACTACTGCATTTTACTGAACTGTAACGACTTTTTATGTTTAAAAATAATTATTCATTTTTCAATAATTGTAAATGTTTATAAGTTCAGTAATTTACCATGAATAGAGTCAACTAGAAGTGTTTTTTCTAACGAAGAAATAACAACATGAACTGTGAAATATCTTCTCACAAACTGTCGAGAGTTTTCAGTCGACAAACTTTACTCTTTCGTTTACCGATTACCTCGAAACCGCGGTAGCCAGAATTTGCCCAGAATAGGGGACTTATATTAAGAAAATCAAAATCTCAGGAAAATACAGAAGTCTTTTAGTCTGAGAGAAAAAGGAATGAAATTTCTAATGTCTAGTTCTGTTAGCCTTGTAGCTCTTAGTCCGTACCAAAGTACTGATAGATATATGGCCAATGAATTATGACTATTTTGTAGAACATTCCACTTTAATATCACAGGAAATTCATCTTCCGGCTTGCTTGGTTGTGAAAAGATATAGAGTGTATTGGTATACTATGTAAGGTATGTGTACTGTCGCTGATTTGTGATAACAATCAGAAACAGAAGTAAAAAGTAATTTACAGTAATAGTTTTCTGTTAATTTTTGTTTTCAATGGCTGGCGGAAAACCTACTTTTATCTTCACATTTGTTTTTCTTAAAATTTCTGTCCGAGTTCACACCCTTCCCCCTCAACATTGAATTCGCAAATGGAGAACTTATTTAGAATTTGATTGTTCATTCTAGTATATTTCAAGCATCACTTCTCGGACCTGGGCCTGTGACATGTCGATATATTAGGGTGACCAACCGTCCCGTAAAAACGGGATTGTCCCGTATTTTCACTACTATTCTCGGTGTCCCGAAAAATTCTCCCGGGACGCCAAAATGTCCCGTATTTACGTATATTCGGTACAAAAAACCTTTCGAATCGCTAAAACTTCCTAATTTATATTATTTTTTCTAAGCTATGTGATTATATTGGAATATGTCTAATTACTGAGCAACGTCATTACGACGTTTGCGATATTAGATGTAGCAGCTGCACTGTTTTCCCTCCTAGGCCTCCCCAATCCGCAGACAACAGTGCAAGAGGCTGAAGGTCTTATGAAGAAAAATGTAACCTTTTTTAACACTCTGGGCGCATTGAGGTGCTGTCATCGGTACAGTGCAGTGTTTCCGTGACTTGACTAACACCCCTGTAACATGTAACACTACGAAAGGAGAACAAAGGTATAGAACTATAAAAGTAAAAGTAAAAAGAAAATCAGTTGTAAGTGAAATAATGTTTAAAAGTAAGAAAATGCAAATAAAAGGAGTTGGAATCCGATGCTGAGAGTAATTGCAAATCCTGCGGTGACAGATTTGAGCGCTCATATATTTTTAGTAATGTTTTCAAATATTTCATTTTTTGTTAGCTGCTGATAGTTACTTATCTAATTAATTCCACGACCTTTTCAATAGGTTTTAAAACGAAAAAGTGTAAATTTGCTCTTTTTGTGAGAGATAGAAAGAGAGACAGAGAGAGAGAGAGAGAGAACGCAGAGGCTAAAAAATATATTTAGGGGAGCAATCTATCCAGAAATAAAAGGTGTCCCGTTTTTTCTAGTTGACGATTTGGTCACCCTACGATATATCGCTATCGTCGATATCTATATTATCATATGTCATCATTCGATATCGCGAATATGTGAACATGAATATATCATTCTAAATTTTTGATATTGATATTCAGGGTGCGGCGAGGTATAAGGGACCCCTAAGACTTGCAATGGATGAAGAAATTAAACTTACTTTTTACAATATTGTTTTCTAATCATAATATCTTTATTACCACAAATTGCAATGTAAATACATCCACTTGCAAATTTGCAACATTATATGGTATAATTTCTTAGGCACCAGAACTTTTGTGTTCCCTGAAAAAAGAAACAAAAAATCACGTGCAAAAGCAAGTTCTTCGATCTTTGAACTAGAATTTACCATAAGAAAGTTTTTTGTTTATCTCTCTTGGAGATTTCCACACTTTTTGCCCTTTGGGACCACTCATTGACAAAACGTGCACACATGATCGCTATATGCATACATGCTCTAAGGCAGAGTCAGAGATTTTGAAAAGGAAACGACTTTTTAATAATAATAATAATAATAATAATAATAATTATTATTATTATTATTATTATTATTATTATTATTATTATTATAACAATGGGGTTTACAACTAGGGTCCCATTTCTTTATCTTGCGTGAGACGGCCGCAAGTCTGCTACGCCACTAGTGTCCCCTGTTCTGTGTTTGTCTCTTTTTCGTTTCGTTTAGCTATTTGTTTTTGTGCTGTTAGGCTTTTATATGAAACCTTTATATTATATAACTTTTTCTTTTTATGAGTTTCTATTTTTGGGTGGGGAGGGGGGAAAGAGAGAAATGCTTTCTTCTTATATCTGTTGCTTACCATTCATCTTGTTTGAACTGCTTAAGTAAGTCATTTTGTAACTTTTGATGTCATCCAACTCCGTCACAATAATAAAATTGTCATTCTTAACAATTTGTTTTATTCTCTTATTTGCAGTTTGCCACACTGATATATTTGTGACAAAATTGAGGTTTATTCCAACGCCTTTCGAAATTGCAACCAACCCAACCGCCGAGCTTTTTGGGTTGCCTGCTATTGCAGGTAAAGGAGAATTGCAGGTGGTAATGCACTTTTGGAAATCGTGTATACAATCAATATCGCTGGCATTCACCATCCAGCAAAACAAAATAGTTTAAAAACTTTTGTTATGCAAAGTGGTTACGACATCATTCTTCTGCAAGAGGTCCGCTTTGAATATTTTGAATTTCTGCCTATGTACACTGCAATTGTGAATATCGGACCCAACAATCGGGGTACTGCCATCTTAATCAAAAAAGGGTATTGTCGTAGAACGCATTAAGCGACTTCCCTCTGGCCGTGGTATCAGTTTATTTTATGATGGATTTAATATTGTGAACGTTTATGGTATTTCTGGAACAGTTAAGAGGCGTTCTCGTGATCATTTTTATAACGAGGAAATTGTGCAGATTTTACCAGATAATTGTGATCCTATTATTCTGGCTAGTGACTTTAGTATACTGGAACGAAAACTCGATACCACCGGCATCTTCCACGCTAGTATCACTTTTGCCCGCCTTATCCAACAGTTGCGACTCAGGGATGTGTGGTGGAATCATTGGACGGTGCCTAAATTTACTTTTAAGAACAGTCATATGATGTCCAGGTTAGATAGGTGGTGCATAACGTCTTCTCAGTGTTCAAATATAATTGAAACGGACATATGTCCAGTTTCATTTAGCGACCATGCAGCGGTTTATTGTGTTCTTAAAATTCCGACAGGTGTCTCGCATACGCATGGTAGAAGTTACTGAAAATTAAATGCTCAACTTCGAGACTCATCAGACATTAGAATATTACTACGCTGTATTAAACGATCTCTTGTCTCAACCCAGCAACCCTCAAAATCTCAGTCATCTTCATAGGGTTAAAGCGCAGATTACACGCATACAACTTCGGGCTCTTGAACGATATCAGACGGCTTCCATATCTGCATCATATTGTAAATCTGAACGCATCTTCTTTTACCACTATATTCAATCGCAGAAGCGACGTCAACAGAATTACATTGAGGCTATTACGGTGGATGGTGCTGGCGAAGTTACGGATCTTAATTATCTTAAGACTCATGTGTATGAATATTTTTCTTCGTTATATCGGACTGGTTTAATCAATGTTACTGCACTAGAGACATATTTTCCGGAGACAATGCCCCAACTGTCTCCCGACGTATACCAACAATTAATGGCGGACATTACTCCGATGGAAGTCCGAGAAGCATTGAGCACATGTAAAGACCGCAAGAGTCCCGGTCCAGATGGACTAATTTATGAATTCTATGCCTCCTATTGTGATATTGTTGTAGCGGAGTTATGCCACCTTTTTAATGAGCTCTTAAGGCATCGCAATTTCATTGATAATCAAGGTGTCAGTAGAATTGAGGCTGGATAGATGGCCGAGTCAGCAAAAAATTATCTTGTTTTCCTAGAAATCGATACCATTTCCTGGAATTGGGAGGCAAGTTTCGACAAGCCTTTAGTTGCTATGTTCATAGCCTTTTACGGCTACCACAGAAACGCGTGGGAAAATTTTGGTTTATTTGAATCCCCGTTACCCCCTACTCCGCCTGGAAAGCCAAAGAGCATAAGCGATTAAGCCCCTTGGTCCTATTCCCACGAGATGTCTGGAGAATATGAACTGAAAGCATAATATTCAAATGAACGAAGCTTCTCAGGAGATTGTATGAAATTAGGCACAGTATATGAGTCTCAGAACGGAACACATACCCATGCAAAATCGTGTTGCTTAGCCCCTTGGCCCTATTCCCACAAAGTGTCTGTAGAAGACGTGATAGTCAAATGATCAAAGCTTCTCACGAAATTGGCTTAGTTGCTAAGGTAAATATTGTATTTCACAATTTTTTAAAGACGTGAGACATGAAACCATATATGAGTCTCATAACGAAACACATACCTATACACTCCTTCCCCCAGACCTCCTGCGAATGGATTCCAATGATTGAGCAAATTCTAATAATGGAAACTTCTCATAGCATATCATATTGTTTAAAACGTAGGATGTGAAGTGTGTTATATGAATATTCACATGATGATGTCTGCTATGACAAGTAAATCGATATCACTTCCTGTTTAGTTGTTATGTTCATAGCCTTTGAGAACATCATGTTGCTAGAAACAAGATGAAACATGCCTTTTAGGGTTACCATCAGTTATAGGTTCATGAAAAAACATGCCTTTTCTAGTCGTCTTGTATTGGTTAGCTAATTTGAATTCCCAAGCCCCGCTCTCCTCCCGCAAAGACTCTTGAACGGCTACCGGATCTTCATCAGAGTCGTTTCAGCTATCACGGTTGAAGCCTGCCAATTGTTTGTGTTTTCAGCTTAAAGCTGTAGTGTGTGTGTTTTGTGCTTTAAGTTATTACGATTAAATCCTATCAATTGATTGTGTTTTCAACCTAAAACTGAAGTGTATGTGTGTTTTGTGATACCGATCGTTCTTATTAAAATAGGTAAGTAAAATATATATATATGTGTTTTTTCTTCATTTAGTTATAAAGGCAGTTGAAAGAACAAGTGTATTCATTCAAAGTTCCGTTCATGTTCTAACATTAAAAAAAAACAGAGACACATATGTGAATGTCTGTTTTGCTAGTCTCTTTCTTTCTCTGTTTGTTAGAACAATGAACTTCATCTTAAAATGGTTTAGTTTCAAGAGCAACAGATAAGATGCCATTGTCAAATGTTTTGATGATTCGTATTGCAACGAGATAAGACTGGCCTAGTTAAAAACACACATATATAAGTGAGCTTGCATGATACTTCTGTTAGCTGATTTCTAAGAAAATGATAAGATGGAATTCTTGAATGTTTTCTGGCTTGCATTGCAATTATATATATCAGCTGACACAAGTCTTGGTGCTTTAATTTTGATAATATGATGAATACCTGTATGTCTTTCTGTCTGTAAATGAAATATTTGAACAATGAAGAGTTTTACGTCCAATAATAAAGCCAACAAGATCTCGCTGTCTTTCTGTCTGTAAATGAAATCTTTGAGTTTTATGTCCTACGATTATGCCAACAAGGTTAATGGGAAATCTTTGAGTTTTACGTTCCCCGGTTGGAAATCTTTAAGTTTTACGTCCCACAGATATGTCGGCTATGCTAATGGAGGCGGTGATGATGAGTTGATTTTAGTTTAGCGTCCCTTTTAGCAGCGAGGCTATATGAGACGTGGACCTACTGATTAACGTGGAATCCGAATCACATGAGCTCCCGCCGGGGCGGTGGTGATGAGAAATGAATGAAATGTTGGAAAGGAAAGAGTTGGATTAAATTCACGTACACGGTGTTTGTTCACCACAAGTTCATTCTGATTGGAACAGGATTTTGAAGCTACGACCTTTCATGTAAACGGTGTTTGTCCACCACAAAGTTCACTTGATGGGAACAGGATATTGAACCTACGACCTTTCGTGTATACGGTGTTTGTCCACCACAAGGTTCACTTGATGGGAACAGGATATTGAACCTGTGGCCCCATACACCAGAGGTGAACGCTTTACCAGTGAACCACCGTCAACCCCAAATCACCTACGAGCTAAGATCTTGGATTAAATTCACGTACACGGTGTTTGCCAACCACAAAGTTCATTCTGATTGACGCTTTACCAGTGAACCACCGTCACCCCCAAACCCCCCGAGCTAAGATCTAACGAGAGAATCAATGAAATGAAATCTGAGTTTTACGTCCCACTCTTATGATGAATAGGCTAATGGGAAATCTTTAAGTTTTACGTCTTACAGTTATGTCGGCTATGCTAATGCAGACGGTGATGATGAGTTGTTGAGTTGAGTTGATTTTAGTTTAGCGTCCCTTTCAGCAGCGAGGCTATATGAGACGTGGACCTACTGATTAACGTGGAATCCGAATCACATGAGCTCCCGCCGGAACGGTGGTGATGAGAAATGAATGAATGAAATGTTGCATTAAATTCACGTACACGGTGTTTGTCCACCGAGTTTTACGTCCTGCGGTTACGTCTACTAGGCTAATGAAGGAGAGGTGATAATAAAAAAATGAATGAAATGATGTAATGTAGAAAGTGGAAGGAAACTGGTGAACTCCGAAGGGAAATCCACGCATACGATGTTTGTCCACCACAAAGTTCATAGGGCACGAACTGGGATCGAATCAGGGACCCAAGCACTTGAGGTGAACGCTCTACCACTGAGCCACCTTGCCCTCTGGAACGTAAAAATGAAATGATAAGGACGGTTTTCCGGGGACAGTCAATAGCATCTTTTCGTTAAGTTGTAAAGGAAGCAGGGAATTTGTGGTCGCTAAAATTAATGACAAGTATATAGAAAAAAGACATGTGATTTGAACACGGGACCTCATGCACCAGAGGTGAACACTCTACCACTGAGGCACTGAAGTTAATTTCATAATTTTCTAATGTTAATAAGAGTGAAATCTAACGTTAAAAACACATACATAAGTCAACGAACTGAGAGAGTTGCTGTATCTGCACTGTCTACTTGGAAAGAGCAGAAAAATAAGATAACAGAACATGTTTTGTATTTCAATGTTGTTCTCCAGCTGTCGCGTCAACATTATCTTAGGTCATGGTTTCAGACAACACGAAGCGAAGATATGTATGTGTGTGTGTGTGTGTGTGTGTGTGTGTGTTTTAGGTAATATTAAAACAGTGTTTGAGATCTAAAACTTGACAAAACTAGTGTTGCCTATTCATCTCGGATGTCGTTACCTATGTACACATGATGTTGATTGATTTTTGAGTTTAACGTTCCGTTCAGCAGCGAGGCTATATGCACCACAAAGTCCACACGGCGAGAGTTAGGATCGAACCAGGGACCCCAATCACCGGAGGCGAACGCTTTACCACTGACCCACAACACCCCACGATTTCAACATGGGCACAAATCTTCAAGTTAAAACAATTGTCTATTCTCAAATAAGAGAACATTTCTCCATTTCTTTAAGTTGATCTAGGAAGTTGAACTTTGTACAGTTTTCTCCATATTATAGTCTAAGCTGTATGTGATATTACTTTAAAAGGACGAAAGTAGTTAAAATATTCCCTATTATTATCATCAATTTCTTTTAAAATGCTCAGAATCCCGTCATAGAATTCGTATACTAGCTATGTACACAGGCGTGCATCAAGAATTTTTTTGTTGGGAGAGGTCCAAGCTTTGGGCGACGGGGATCAAACACTACAAGCCTCTGTGTAGTATTGAACGCGTATTATTCTGCACTCGAAAAGACAATAAGTACTTGTAAAATACTTTCATCTATATTGTCATAAAAAATGATAGTATTAGATTGTTTTTATAAGAAAGAGTACACATGCAGTGTTATATGTTTTGAGGATACAGATGACGTGAAAAACGTCTCGACTGGACATAATGAACAGAATGTATTTCTAATCTATTACGAAGAGGTATTTTATGTATTACGTCCAACGGTTGAGGAAACGGGAGAACTCCGAAAAAAACTCACGCACGTGATGTTTGTCCAACACAAAAAGTTCACTTGACGGGGGAGCAGGGTGTTTGAATCCAGGGCCCCCAAGGACCGGAGGTGAACGCTCTACCAGTGAACCACCGTACACTCGAAAAGTGGAAGGAAACGGAAGAACTCCCAAGGAAATCCACGCATACGGTGTTTGTTTACCACAAAATTCATTTGTTGGAAGCAAATGTTGAACACGAGGAAGAGGACTTCATGCCCAACTCGGAACCTATGCACAAAAGATGAACGCTATACCACGAAATCACCAAGGTCCCCTATCGCATCACAAGTGAACGCTTTACCATTGATTCACCGAGTCCCCTTAGATCAAAGTACAGTACTCATGTAATAATATTATCTAACATAAAGTTCACTTGACGATGGGGCTCCCGGGGGGTAAAATTCATACACGTAAGATATTTTAAAATAAACAACATTAGTTTTGAATCCATAGTTTCTCAGAACGTTGTATTCAATAATGGCACTTTAAAAACAGTAACATGACATCTAAGGGGCACTAAAGATGAACGCTGTATCACGTAAGAAAAAGAGATGAAATCATTTAGTTTAAAATGTCTTCCCTCCCTCATTCACACGTTAAGGGGAGCATATGAATAAGACAAGTAAGACACATGTAGGAACGGTTTTCCGGGGAAAGTCAATAGCATCTTTTCGTTAAGTTGTAAAGAAGATAGCATTGAATTTGTGGTCGCTAAAATTAATGACAGTATAAAAGAAAGACATGTAGAGAGAAGGAGGAAATACGGATTTCGCGTTCACTAAAATTAACGATAAAATTCTAAAACAGAATAAGTATAAAAGGCCGTGTAATCTACATATCTTCATTAGTCAATACATTTGAAAGAGACTGTGAGTATACATTTGTTTCACTCCTCATCCCGTGGAATAGGAAGAAAAGTTTAAAATATTTAAAAGGTATGATGAGAGATTATTTCATTATCATCATAAAGTTCTGTCTTATATAGTATATATTTATATATCTAATATATATTGATTTATAAGTAACAAAATTCATTTCTTTTTTATTTTAGGTTGCATACAAATAAAGATAAGTGTAATCCTTTTCCCTATTCCTGTTGATATTATTATTATTCCTTTTTAATTACTTATATATCACATTTTTACTTATTCGTATATTCTTTTAAACGCTTATATATCCTTTCAAAATATTTATATACATATATATTCCATTTAAATAAGATTTATATATCCTATTACATATACTATTATATATCATATTCATATACTATTACATATACCATTTATATATATTGCATTACGTATATACATCTGAGGAAGAAAAAAATGTCAAAAGAGAGTACGCAAGATTTACTGAAGGAGATTACGGTCTTCATTAATGACATTGAAGAAGAAGACGAGGTAATGGACGTAAATAACGAAACGCAGGTTCTTTTAAGTGAAATAAATGCCATAATCGGGATAGAAGAAGAAGAAGAAGAAGAAATGCAAGAAGAAGAAGAAGAAGAAGAAATGGAAATAGATCATCATGAAAAAATGCAAGAAGAAGAAGACGGAGAAGAACAAATGAAAATAGAAGAGAGAATAGAAGAAGCAGCAACAGCATCAGCATCAGCAACAGAAGAAGAAGAAGAAGAAGAAGAAGAAGAAAGAGAAACTATTGAAATTCAAATTCCAGTAAAAAAAGAAGAATATGATGAAGAACTATTACAAATATTGAACAGTGCTAGCAATAGAACGATAACAGAAGAAGCATCAGGCCGTATTAAAGAAATTATAAAGTGGTTACAAGAAGGAACAGAAGAAGACGTCGAAGAAAGGAGAAATGAAGAAGAAGAGCTGCTAAATCTCACGTTTTCCCAAATAATAGGAGAGGATTACAATAAGGAAGAGATGAAGATAGAAGAAGAAGATGATAAGTTTTACAAGAATGAACTAGAAAATTGGATTAACAATTTGTTTCCCGTTCCCAGAAAAGAAGAAGAAGAAGTAATATATCCCTCAATTATGGAAATATTAGCAGAGGCTAGTACAGAACACGAAGAAATGGAAGTCGACTTAGATGACATAGAAAAAAGAATGGACGAATTGCTAGTCGTATTTCAAGCACAACGAAATTCAAATATACAAGTAGGATTCGGAAATAACAACCGTAATGATGGACACAATAGATTTCATATAATAGAAGAACGAAGAAGACAATACAGAAGATACAATATGGAGGGTAGAATGCTACGATTCCGTCTAGCCCCCGTGCGTGCAGATGAAAACCCTTTTACGGCAATTGAAGCAAGTCTACGGGCACTAATAGATTATTTACTACGTAATGTGGACCAGCATGATTACGTAGGAATAACAATTACAAATGAGAGAGAAGGACACCGCCCTTTTTGGTTATCGTTCAGAGAAGCAAGAAATCTCTCAGCAGAAGTTCTATGGACAAGTTATGAGAAAGTACTGCAAAGTAATGCGGCTTTTCTTATAAATGAAGATTGCATCGTGAATTTTCATCATGTACGTATGCCAAGAGGACAAGGTGGATTAAAACAACATGTTATGAATACTGAAGAATATGTAAAGGCAAAACGTGGTATTATCACAATTAAGAATAAAGGCACAAGATGTTTAGCACATGCAATCGTCGTTGCCATAGGACTGAAAAAATACAAGGGGAGAAATCAAACTGAATACATTAGATATGTAAAAAATCAAAGTAAATACATCATAGAAAAAGAAGCAGAAGATCTGTGTGAAGCTGCCGATGTAGATCTTAGTCATGGTGGTGGAATTCCTGAAATTCGTAAATTTCAGGAATATTTAAAGGATTATAAAATCACAGTGTATAGGGGCTTTTCAGGAAGTGATGTTATGTTTGAAGTACCACCAAGTGATAATGAAAGAACACCTTTAAACTTACTCTTTGTAGATAACCGTTACAACGTCATTGAAAGCTTGACAGCATGTTTTAGCTGTAGTAATTATTGCGAAAGCTGTCATAAGAAATATGAAAACAAGCATGCACATTTGAAACATTGTACAGCTGTATGTTATCGTTGTCATCAGAAGCCACCATGTGACTTTAAAGAAACTCATATTACTTGCAATGATTGTAATCGAGAAATTTATGGACAGTCATGCTATGATTATCACAAGTCAGCGCCGTATCAAAATGGAAAGCCTTTATGTTCCATTGTGAAATGTTGTGCCCAGTGTTTGAAAATTTATGTAGTGAAAGAGAAAGGTTCTCACGTATGTGGAGAAACTTATTGCAACATTTGCTATGCTATAGTACCACCCAATCATGAATGTTACATGAAAGTGAATGAAAGAAGAAAATCGAAAAAAGCCAATGAAAAAATCATCATGGAGAAGAAAGCTATGATTCTGTTTTATGATATTGAATGCACACAAGATACGAAAATAGAAGACGAGGACGCAAACATATATGAGCATATACCTAATGTCTTGGTTAGTCAACATGTATGTTACCAATGTTATGAAGATAACAACATCAAGAATGATTGTGTCATTTGTGGAAAGCGAGAAAATACTTTTGACGGAGAAAATGTAATAGAAGATTTTCTAAAACATCTTCAACAACGTCGACCAAACATTAAATCAGTAACCTGTGTTGCCCATAATTCAAAGGGATATGACGCACATTTCATCATTAAGACCATGGTTGAGAAGATGAATTGGACGCCAGAAGTAATCATGAATGGAGCAAAAATTCTCTCTCTTAAAATAGGAAACGTAACCTTCATCGATTCACTAACCTTTCTTTCTATGCCCTTAAGTAAATTAAGTGGTGCATTTGGGCTTCAATCGTGCAAAGGATATTTCCCACACTTCTTTAATCGACGTGAGAACCAAACCTATGAAGGGCCGCTTCCAGACATTAAATATTATGGAGCAGATACTATGAAAGTAGACGAAAGACGCAAGTTTCTCGAATGGTATACCGAACATCAAAACGACACCTTTAAAATGAAAGAAGAACTCATCAAGTATTGTGTACAGGATGTCGAAGTATTACGTCAAGCCTGTATTTCCTTTATGAATACATTTGAATCTGAAACTAATGTCAATCCCTTACTTGAATGTATTACAATTGCCAGTGCATGTAATTTAGTGTATCGTAGAAATTTCTTAAAGGAAAATACAATTGGTATCATACCAAAGAACGGATATCGATGGAGAGATGTACAATCAATTGAAGCAGTACAATGGATAGCTTGGGAAGAAAAAAACAGAAACATCCAAATTACGAATGCTGCACGTAGTAAGGAAAAACGAATAGCATCAATGAAAGTAGATGGTGTATGGACAGAACCCAATACAGGAAAAATACACATGTGGGAGTATGAGGGATGTTGGACGCATGCTTGTATCAAGTGTTACCCTAACGACAGAGATAAACCCATCTATAACAATGCTACAGATACCATGGAATTTCGATATGAAGCAACAAAGAAGAAAATCCAAAAATTAAAAGATTTTGGCTGTGAAGTGCATGAAATATGGGGTTGTGAATTTATAAAACAATTGGCAGGAAATGAAGAGATGAAGAAGTATGTTAGTAATCATCCGTATACAAAGAAAACACCATTAAATCCTCGTGACGCTTTTTATGGAGGACGTCTGAATGCCATACGTTTGTATCATAAAGCACAAGAATCTGAAGGAGAAACCATAAAATACTAAGATGTTATTTCACTTTATCCATTTATCTCTAAGACTAAGAAGTTTCCAATTCGTCATCCTACTATCTATCTGCCTGGAGATTCAAATATTCCCACCATTGAAGAAGTAGAAGGATTAGTTAAGCTCAGTATTTTGCCTCCAAAACAACTGTTTCCACTCTGCCGTACATGTTGTGATGAATTAAGCCAAGCACCTTGTAATCACAACGATGAAGACCGAGTTCTACATGGAACATGGGTAGCAGATGAAGTAAGAAAGGCATTAGAAAAAGGATACAAAATAATAGATATTCATGAAATATGGGCATATGACGTTGTTCAATATGATGAAAAAACAAAAAGTGGCGGCTTATTTGCAGAATACATAAACACCTTCCTGAAAGCAAAAACAGAAGCTAGTGGATGGCCATCATGGTGTGAAACAGATGAATTAAAGAAGAAGTACATTCAGCAATTTTATGAAAAGGAAGGAATACGTCTAGATGACAACAAAATTAAACATAATCCAGCACTTAGAAGTTTAGCTAAATTAATGCTAAATTCATTTTGGGGAAAATTTGGTCAACGTGAGAACATGGGTCATGTCAGCATTATTAATGAACCCAAGGATTTATATGAGAAATTAACATCTCATGATATAGATGTTAATCAAATATTTCCAGTAAATGATGACATGTTATATGTATATTGGCAATACACCGATGACGTTCCTGTTTCACTACCAACAGTAAATGTTGTCATAGCCGCATACACAACAGCACAAGCAAGATTAGAATTGTACAAATATTTAGATCAACTACAAGAAAGAGTATTATATTTTGATACTGATTCCGTCATTTATACGCAAAAACCTGGTGAAAGTACAATTCCAACTGGTGACTTTTTAGGCGATTTAACAAATGAAGTCCTCGAATATGGTAAAGAAGCCTATATTTCAGAATATGTATCGGCGGGCCCGAAGAATTACAGCTTACGTATTTTTGATCCCAGCACGAAGAAGGAGTTTCAAGTATGCAAGATACGGGGCTTTTCATTAAACTATGAATCTTCAAAACACCTAAATTTTGATGTAATGAAGAAAATGATAGTAGATAGTGAAGAGGATGTAGAAGAAGAAGAAGATTCTCGTCCCACTGAAGTCAAAATTACCAATGAGAAAAAAATTTGCCGCAGGAAAGACCATACTATCATCAGCATGCCCGAAACAAAAATTTATAAGATAAATTATATTAAACGACGTAGAATACCAAAGTCATATGATACTCTTCCATATGGCTACACTACGTCCAACAAAAGAAGAAGAGAAATGTAATAAGGCCCTTTATAAATATACGTATAAGGAAAGAATGATCATACTCTTTAACATGGACACGACGTGGAAACATCCCTTTTCATGTATTGTTGCCGGACCAAGTGGATGTGGAAAAACTTCCTTTGTAATACGATTCCTGTCCAATTTATCACGTAAGGTTAATACATCGTTTCGTCATATTTATTGGTACTATGCAGAATGGCAAAATGCATACAGAGAAATTTCGACAAAAGTACAATTTATTGAAGGACTATCTCGAACAAAAGACTTTTTACCTGAAACTGGACCACATCTTATTATTATTGATGATCAAATGTGTGAAGTGAACCGCA
Organism: Thermobia domestica; assembly: GCF_964235325.1. Lineage (NCBI taxonomy): Eukaryota > Metazoa > Arthropoda > Insecta > Zygentoma > Lepismatidae > Thermobia > Thermobia domestica. The sequence goes on from NC_137468.1 coordinate 152,154,353, forward strand.
ATATAGTTGATTTCTTTACAAAGGGTTCTCATCATAGAAATCTTAGTGTACTATTTATTACACAAAACATATTTCATCAGGGAAAAGGAAGCAGTGATATGAGCTTGAATTGTTCTTATCTCGTATTATTTAAAAATCCAAGAGATAAATCACAAATTAAACATTTAAGCTATCAACTAACTCCTGAGAATCCAAAATTTCTTCAAGAAAGTTTCAACGACGCAACAAAGTTACCATATGGATATTTCTTTATTGATTTAAAACAGGATACGCCAGATGAACTTCGTTTTCAAACAAATATCTTTCCTGATGATATTTATCATTACGTTTATGTTCCATCGAAATAGAAGAAGAAGAAGATGTGTTTATAATGTTTGTTTTAAACTGTGTTTCTTCATTCTGACAATATGACTCCAAGAGTAAAACACGGAGATCTTCTTCGTACGTTGAGCAAAGCAAATCCTAAATTACGTAAAGCTATACTGGCCAATGCAGACTCTTCAGTGATTCGAAGTATTTGCGAATGTTGTTATAATGTATTAAAAGGGAATGTACCTCTTACAAAGACACAGAAAGCAAGATTAAAGCGATACAAGAGGACGCTTCGATATCTTGTGAAGAAAGGAAACTCCATCCAAAAGAAGAAGAAGCATTTATTAGTGCAGCAGCAGGGTGGATTCCTACCGGCATTATTAGCTCCTATTTTAACTGGTGCATTATCAAGTTTACTATTCCGTTAGTACAATGGAACACGCAAAGAAGATGATTTTAGTTCCACCTGAAGTTCTGAATCGTATACAAACACCAGCATCATCATCATCATCAGCCCTGGAGAAACGTGAATCTAATTTGGATCAAGAAATGCAAGAGATTTTACAGTTATCGCTTAGTGATGATGAAAAGTGGAATCAGTATAACAATATTCTTCAAAAATATTTACATTTAATACGAAAACAAGAAGAACCTGTGACACTTTCAATTACGTCAACTAAATCAGAGAAGCCTGAAGTAGAAGAAGAAATATTATTATCTATACCCAAAATGTTTCGTAAAAGAGCTGAATTACTACTACATAGAATGAAACATGATGATAATATCACGTGGGATAATAAAGGAAATGTTTACATCAGAGGTGATAAACTAGAAGGATCTCACATTGTAGATTTAATTTCTGATGTGTCGCGACCCCGGAAACACACAAATCCACCGGGATGGGAGAAATTTTGTAATTATTTATCTTCTAATAACACACCTCAAGAACTTATTGGAAATCCAAAACGTTTGTCATATATTTTACGACGAACTAAAGCATCACCAACAGCATGATCGTCAAGGGAAAAAGTACCTCTGAAATCGTTTCCAGAAGACGAAGAAGAAGAAGAAGAAGAAAAGGAAAAAGTAATATCTCCTATAAGGAAAAGGAAACGTGCTTGTAAACGTCCAGTATGGTCAAGGTGGAAACCGTAAACAAACAGTTAAGCAAGATTTACTACAACTCTTCACATCCTGCCTCGTTTTCAACTGTTAAAAAATTGTGGATAGCTACAAAGAAGAAAATTCCTATACATTGTATAAGAAGATGGTTACTGCAACAAACAACATATACGTTACACAAACCTGTACGTCGTAGTTTTAAAAGAGATTTCTATGTAGTGAATAACATTGATGATGAGTGGGAAAGTGATATTAATGATCTTCAATCTCTTCATAAATTTAATGATGGATATCGTTATATTCTTACAGTGATAGATGTGTTCAGTCGATATGCATGGGCTGTGCCATTAAAATCTAAAAGTACAAATGATGTATTAAAAGCATTGCAAACTGTGTTCAAAGACAGAAAACCAATTACATTCCGAACAGATAAAGGAAGTGAGTTTACTAATAAAACAATACAAAAGTACTTAGAGGACAACAAAATAAAACATATTACAACTAAAAATCCTGATATAAAAGCTAGTATTGTAGAACGTTTTAACAGAACTCTAAAAGAAAAAATGTGGAAGAATTTTACAAAGTATCAAACGTATAATTATTTAAATGTATTACCTCTTCTTGTGAAATCATACAATGAAGGTTATCATTCAAGCATAAAGATGTCACCTGCAAATGTTTCTCAAAATAACCTATTACAAGTATGGCATAATCAATATGATAATAAAATAAAGAAGAAGAAGAAGAAGAATCCAAATTTCTCAAAACATCTTAAGATTGGTGATACAGTACGAATTAGTAAAACTAAACGTATATTTGATAAAGGATATATGCAAAATTGGACTTGGGAAATATTTAAAGTGAAGAAGATAATACCAAGAGATCCACCTGTTTATGAAATTGAAGATTTAAACAAGGAACCACTGGATGGATTATTTTACAGAGAGGAATTACAACCTGTGACGTTATCAAAGACATTTTACATAGATAAAATCATACGTACAAGAAGAAAAGGCAGCAGAAAAGAATATCTTGTTCATTGGAAAGGATATCCTTCTTCTTTCGATTCCTGGATACATGCATCATCCGTAAAGAAGATCGAGAAGTACAATGGAACCTGATGGAGATTTTTACGTTACGCTTCCCAGTAATAGTTCTATGGAATATATTCCTGACAACACCTTAACATCATACACTACGAAACTTCATCAAAGAATGGAATTCCATGAAAAGTGGGAAGTGGCTATTGTTGAAATTCATTATCCTCATTCAATATTAAATATTAATGACGAAAATAATAAAATTTTTTACAAACCTGCTAAAAGTGATGAATGGAAATTTATAACTATTCCTGTACGTTATTACACTGACATATCAGAATTGATAAAGATAATAAATACGTACAACAGATTCACAAATTTACATATTTCTTATACTCGTGAGAGTAATACCTGTTTTATACGACGTCTTCATAAAGACATAGATGTAGACGTTGCATTATCACCAAGTGTTAGTGCGATGTTGGGGTTTGATCCAAGCGTTGATTTAAAGGATATGCAACAAGGCCAAAGCATTCCAAATTTACGTTTAGGACTTCCATCTACAATGTATGTGTATTGTGATATAATTCAATCTGTATTTGTTGGAGATACAGTAGCACCATTATTACGTATCATAAATATGAATCCTGTGAATCATACATTTGGAAGTAGTGTTATAGAAATTTTTAATCCTCCACATTATGTGCCTATAGAGAAGATGCATTTTGAACACATCAAAATAGATATAAGAGATAGTACAGGCTCTCCACTGGCATTCACTTTCGGAACTGTATGCGTTGAACTACATTTTCGACCAGTGCGTCAACATCGACAAATATGAATAATCCATATTTACAATATTATCAAAAACAAGCTCTTTCTGGAACTGGAAACGTTTATGTTGGTTCCCCTTATCAAGTTGGACATGGTATTGGAAGTTTCCTTGGAGGATTATTTCGTTCTGTCATGCCACTAGTAAAACAAGGAGCTAAAACAGTAGGAAAGGAATTATTAAAATCTGGAGCAAACGTTATTACTGATGTCATCATCGACAATCAACCTATTAACGAATCCTTTCATCAACGAATGGGTGAAGCGAGATCCGTCTTGCAAGACAAAGCAAAAAATAAACTGAAATCTATGCTAGGATCTGGATATCAACGAAGGAAAAGAAGAATTACACATCATTCCCTTTCGCCATTACACATCATCAAGCGCAAGAAGAAGAAGAAGGGCAAGAGGAAACGTACACAGAAAACAAAGAAAAATCAGTCTTATAAGAAGAGGAAGTTATCACACGATATCTTTGATTAAATCATCACCATTATGGCTTTCTTACATCATTAATCCTGCGAGTGTGTAAAAAGTGAACTAGATATTTTTTCTACAAAACCAACGCAAACCAGTATATTGGATAATCATGTTGTTACATACAAACCAATCAGTTCACTAGCTGATAATGCTCCTATAGAGTTTGTCATCCCAGGAACAAGTGATGAATACATAGATCTACCACATACTCTTCTTTACATCGAAGCTCAAATCGTTAAGCCTGATGGATCAGCATTTAGTGAAAGTGATAAAGCTGTGGCTCCTATTAATGACTTTTTAAATTCTATGTTCAGTGAAGTGGAAGTGTATTTAAATAACAAACTGATTTCATTTCCATCTTATAATCATCCATATCGATCATACATTGAAAAACTGTTAAATTATGATGATTCTGCTAAAAATACTCATCTTCAATGTGCATTCTGGTTTCAAGATACTGCTGGACATATGGATGCAACATCTAGTGGTAATAGAGGATTTCAACAACGTTATGAATTAACAAAAAAAAGTGCAAAATTCGACATGCTTGGACATCTTCATTGTGATATTTTTAATCAAGATAAATTTTTAATCCAAGGAGTAGAATTACGTCTCAAGTTAATTCCTGCAAAGCCAAACTTTTGTCTCATCGCTAGTGATGCGTCTGTTGAGGCTAAAGTGAATATTTTAGACGCTGCTTTACATATTAAAAAGATTAATGTTAGTCCTACAATAAAGCTAGCACATAACAAGCTTCTACAATCAACAACAGCCAAATATCCTCTCACAAGAGTGCAAATGAAATCATTCGTCATTCCAAAGGATCTTCAATCAAAAACAATTGATAATTTATTTATGGGAGTATTACCAACTCGAGTGATTGTGGCGTTTACACAAAATGATGCCTATACAGGAACAATAACTTCAAATCCATTTCATTTCAAGCATTTTGACATCAATTTCTTCTCTCTATACATTGATGGAAAAGCTGTACCTTCAAAACCATTACAACCAATTTTCGAAAACAACCTCTATGTTTCCTCATATCATACCTTATTCTGTGGATCAGGCATTCACTTTTCCAATCATGGCAACAATATTCCTCGCCTTGACTTTCCTCAAGGATACACTATCTTTGTTTTCGACATTACTCAAGATGGAGAAGCCAGCGCTGTGCAGCATTGGAATCTTATACGTCATGGCTGTGTTCGTCTGGAAGTTCATTTTACGAAGCCTCTACCAGCACCTATCTCCTGCATTGTGTATGGAGAATTCCAATCTCTCTTAGAAGTGGATCATCAGAGGAACATCATCATGGATTTTTAAAGGTACGTTATTTAAATATCGTATCATATATGTATATGTCTGCATTTTTATACATGATGTCCTCTACACTAGATTTATTAAATGCTTTGCAAACAAATTCTTTATTTCACAATCATTTCGTTGGCGTATATGCAGCCAATGAATTACCAGTACATGTTCCACTACCTGCAGCTATCATCATAAATACAGACCCCTCGAACAAACTTGGCACACATTGGATTTCCGTATATATTCATACTGACGGACGTGCCCACTACTTCGACACATTTGGATTTCCTCCATATGTAATGCAACATATTCAATTTCTACGTAGAAATTCCACTTCTTATACATTTAATAATAAACAAATTCAAAGTGTGAAATCGTCCCTATGTGGGCATTATTCATATCTTTTCCTGTGCTTCAAAGCTAAAGGAAAGTCCTTAAATGAATTTCATTACACTTTCTCATCAACTCCAGAAAAAAATGATCGTCGCTTGCTGTATTTACTTTTACAGGTAATCATGTCTTCATTCTTCTTCTTCGTTTGTTTTGATTACTTTCTTTTCATATTATTGCAGGTAGTCATTTCTTCTTCTTCTTCTTCTTTATTATAATGTGTTTGTATGTATTATTATTATTTGTTGTTTTATTTGTTCATGATTATAGATAAAATAAATTTTAAGTTTGTTTTTCAATTTTTTTCATTTCAGAGAGTAAAAGATCGTCATCGTGTGAATGGACATCATCTTCATTCTACAGATTGACTTCTATCTACGTTTCATCACCATCATCAACAGCAGTAGTATCATCAGTGAACAGTATATGGCAGTTGTGATGTTATCAACACATGAACAATGAAAACAAAATCTAACGTTCTTTTAAAATGTACTATACTTACCGTCGTTTTTATTGTGTAAATAGTTTTCATCAGCAATAAACACTTTGTATTATTTTTTCTCTTTGAAAACAAATGTTTTATTTCTTATTTTCTCCGTTTCCTAATAAATAAATATGTTTTATGATCAGTTATGTAATTAAATACACATATCATAAAACATGTTTTTAAGTCATTGAATTAAAGAATTTCATAGTGATTTTAAGAAAAAAAGATTCTAAAACTGATTTTTTAATTCAATGATGTAATCATATAACTACATAATAATAATAATAATGAATTCAAATACTTAATCAGTTATTCTTTCGTAAATTAAATCAAGTATGTGGATTCAATATTATTATTATTATGATAGGACTTTTGTTTTTAAAATTTTAATATTAATTATTTTAGTTCCTTTTTTTTAAAAAAAATTAAAAAACGTCCTATCATACTTAAGACAATGTTGTATAATAATAATAATTTCAAATACTAATTTTTATTTTAACATTCATTTCAAGAATTTGAATTCATTATGATTATTATTATTATTATTATACGTATCACTTATAATATACGTGGAAAAAAATTTTTTAGGATTTTTTTCTTATAAATAGCTTAAAAATCCTATCATATTGAGGTGTATGAAACGAACACAAAACACACACACAAATAAAACATTTCACTTTTCACTATATATATGTTTATTACATTTGATATTACGTTGTTTAGCATACATGAAAAAAACAAATCAATTTTCTTCTTCTTCTTTATGAAGAGTCGTTCACTTCATTGATACCCTCCGAAGGTTGAGTATCGGTTTCCCCCCACCATGGCTGTGTCGATACACTATCAAATAAATCAGCCATAATTGAATCTATAAGTTTTTGTTTGCAAAATACTTTCATTTCCAATTTTAATCGTTCACCATCAATGTTCACATCACTGTTCTTATCAAGAGAGACACTTGGAAAACTGATGTTCATACCATTAATAATACTCTGTTCATCTACGCAGGTATGGATTCCGGCAAGTCCTCTGCATGTAAGACACTGCAATTGTACATGATTACGAATAGTATCTGTACACAAGTCAGAATATTCACGTAGCACAACACTACAAACTTTACTGTTTTTCACAGCATGTTCAATACACGGTAATATTTCCAAGAAATAAAGCCAATCACTTGATGTTAAGTACACAGTGTTTCGAGGAGCATGAAGTGTTCCTTTCTTCTCTAACATCACTAATTTTTCACCCATTAGTTTTCGCACTACCAGTTCGTTTTTTCGACCAAGAGATTTTATAAATGTAATTTCCACTTGAGAATTTAAATAGTCCGTAACAAATGGGGTTAAATGTACAAGTTTCTCCCACTCTGCCAAATTTAACTCAACTCCAAACACAAGTCCTTTGCCAACACGAATCACTGGTTCAAATGTATCACTATCCAGTCCAATACAAATTAATTTCGTTTTCATTGAATTAAGTCCATATTCAACATTTAACAAGTACTCTTTCTTGGTATCCATAGCTGACGCACAAGCACTCAAAGACATGTTACTCCAGTCGCTGGTCAGCACAGAATAACGACACTATGCATACAGATGACTGCGCATGCATGAAGAGGAGGGCGAAGAGGAAAATTCATGTTTCATCTTGTTTGTACATGCTACCATACACTTACGATGAGTAAACCAGTTCAGTAAATTCAAGATCGTGCATGTTACGTCCAGATACATTAATCTTCATTCCTTTATATATTAAACAGACATTCCCACTTTGTAAATACGTTAATAATGCACCATTATCTGCTTCCAATTTTTCAGTACAACGTCCAGGTAAAATCACTTTTTCGCCTCCTTCAAATGTCACACATGCCTTCCTGCCATATACCGTTGTAATTATCTCACAGTTTACAATACGAAATGGTACTCCAATCTCCAAATCTCGCATTTTTGTAAAGGGTACCATTGATGGCTTATTAAGCTTATCTAATAAACTCATTGACGATGACATCTTTAAAATTTTGACGTTTCTTCCTTTGCAGCAGCTGCTAACAGAATGATCTACACAAGCACATACGTTCCGCTTACGTTCTTCGCAGGAGGGGGTGGGGGGTTTGGGGGATTCAAATTATTAGCCAATAAACGACAAGAACACGAAAAGGCATGTTTTATCTTGTTTTTTACATCTGGTAGGCGTCCAAGACTATGAGCATAGCAACAGCAAACCAACATTTTCCCACGGGATTCTGTGGTAACCGTAAAAGGCTATGAACATAGCAACTAAAGAGGAGTAGGGGGTAACGGGGATTCAAATAAACCAAAATTTTCCCACGCGTTTCTGTGGTAGCCGTAAAAGGCTATGAACATAGCAAATAAAGGCTTGTCGAAACTTGCCTCCCAATTCCAGGAAATGGTATCGATTTCTAGGAAAACAAGATAATTTTTTGCTGACTCGGCCATCTATCCAGCCTCAATTCTACTGTGTCATTGTTCCCATACCTAAACGAACTGTCCGGTGATCATACAGAACTACCATCCTATAACGTTACTCAATACTGATATGTAACTTTTCTCTAAAGTTTTATCACGACGCTTGAAACTTGTTTGTCACGAGATTATTAGTGATTTCCAGGCAGCAATTCATCCCACCAAGAATGTGTTTTCTGCTCTTAGCAAGATCCGTGACATCACTGAATATTTTAAATTTAAGCGCATACCTGCATGTTTATTATCAGTGGATTTCCAAAATGCTTTTGACTTTTTATCCCACGACTATCTCTACAGTGTTCTACGAGCCTACAAGTTTTCTGATTCATTTATTGACTTGATTCATGCGCTGTACTCTTCAGCCACTTCCCGTGTGCAAATAAATGGCCAACTTACGGCTCCCTTTTCCATAAATCGTGGAGTAAGACAAGGATGTGCTTTATCTGTATATTTATTTAGTTTGGCGCTTGAACATCTGTTCTACCATCCAATGTCGCTCCCCTCATCAGTCAATCATGATTTTCAAAATATAAATATTCAAGCTTTCGCTGATGATGTGACACTCCTTTTCACTACGAATGAACAGTTTGCGCATATTGAACAGTGTCTACAGACTTTCGTGCAGGTGAGTGGTGAAAAAATCAATGTGAATAAATCGACGTTATTGTTATATAATGCTCCCATGGCCACGTCACCCTTTTCTATTGACCACCAGTGTCTGATAAATGACCACGTCAAAATACTTGGTATTACCTTTACAGTTTGAACTGACATGCTGACAGATATAATTTGGGCCCATATTCTTCAGAAATTACGCCTACTTAGTGCAGACAATAAATGTCGGAGCTTGAATTTGATCCAACGCACCTGGTTTGTTAATACTTACATTCTTTCTAAAGTGTGGTATGCAGCTCAGATCTGTCGTCTGCCTGAATGTTATGCAAGGAAGATTGACTCTCTCATAGGCTGGTTTATGTGGAGTGGATTTTATTTTCGACTCCCACGAAATGTTACCTATTGCTCATATTTTACAGGCGGATTACAAGTTACTAATGTGAAACAAAAATGCTAAGTTCTTTATATGCGTAATGGACTGAAGCTATTTCTTGATTCTGACTCACACACATCGCAATGGATATCGTGCTGGACTGTTTCATTAACTGAAAATAATCCGCCATACATTCGCTTTTTTCCTCATTGCCCTGCATATGTGCGGGAACTCATTTCCGCATGCGCATATGTTCCACCGTTATCCGAGGCTTGCACCATGTCCACTAAAATGTTGTATGTCGCTTTAATCAACAGTGTTATGTGTCCTTCTGTACCCCGAATTTGTCATAAGTTTCCCACCTATGACTGGCATGCGATCTGGCGAAATGTGCACAACAAAATTTTATCTTCGGACATTCGTACTGTTTGGTTGTGCTTTATTAATGACTTATACCCTACCAATGAACGACTTCATACTACTCGTCATTCTGAATCTCCTAATTGTGTGCACTGCGGTCGACTGTATACTCTTTTGCATCGTGCACTGATATGACTCGCATCTGGACCTCTTTATGTGGATTACATGCAGTGATCTGTCGTAAACCAGCTAACTATTTTGACCGCCGTATACTTGAATTTCCGAACTATGTGTGGTATCCCAATATAAAACTCAATGCCGTTAATTGGCTTGTCGGGCATACTATCTATTATACTATGTCCTCTACGCCGAAGTGTACAGTGGAGGAATATCATTTATACTTAAAATATGCTCATCATACTTTTCCTATGATCAATCTGCATGAAACACCTATGTTTGCTAATTTCCTCAAAGTGATCTTGTAAGCTTCCACAGTATACTGGTCTGATGTAATGTAACATCAGTGTTTGCAATGTACTAGTTATTACAGTTCAATAAATATATTTTTAAAAAATGGATCCGTGCAGAATTCCCATTCCCGCGACCCGTATTCGAGTCTTCGTTTTACTACTTTTTTATTTTTATTTTTATTTCGATCAGATAGGACTCCAGTAAAGAGGAAAATATTGTTAGTCTACTGTTGAAGGTGTGATTCGATATTCGCTAGTATTTATTTATATATTTATTGTCAAGCGAACAAAATGAAGTAGAATTGTACAAGCATAAAACTGTTCTAAATTTTACTATTAATAAAAACTATGAATAAGTTTACAGCTCAAAAATAAATTGAATGCTCTTCAATTGTAGTCCATAATTAGCTATGGTTAAGAAGATGGATCTAAGTTGTTTTGTGTGTGGTCAGCACATTGGCTTCCATCATCTTTAATTCTGGAACGAAATATAACTAATTTTATTTTTCGTTTAGAAATAAAATAGTCACATTTAGCTCTGAACGAATCAGAGAGCATAGTGCAAAAGGTCACTATGGCATTACATTTCGTTATATAAAGAAATGAAAAAAAAAAATACATTTATACTTGAAAATGTCGAAGATAATTTGACAAATATTATGAACAATTCTATAATAGAATTAAGCAATAATTTATATTAAAATAAAACTGCAATGAAATGCAGAGTATATGAAGTTAACAAAAATATTCAGCCTCCCCCCTACATTTTTGGGCTAGCTACTGGCCTGCAGTGACTTATATATGGCTATAGTCCCCTTTCAAAGATTAAAAAAAAAAAAAAATCACCATAAATATCCTTAGTAGGGACATACGACAAGAAGGTATTTTTTGTTAATAAATGTGAAATTTGGCGTCATTGTAGCAAAAGAGTATGCGTTTTTTAAATCTGAAATGATATTTTGGTAACGCCCCATCTTACGGGGGGCACAGAGGGCGAAGCATCAGATGATGGATCTTTATAAAAATTAAAAATTTTGTTCCGGAAATGCCAGTAAGCGTCAGATTATTCACAAATGTCACAGAATTAATATTCCAATGTTCCTTGCATGTGCCAGTGACTTATATGGGGTTATAGCCCCCTTTCAAAATTAGAACAAAATCACCATAAATACCCTTAGTAGGAACATACAAGAAGAAGGTATTGTTTGGTAATTAATGTGAAATTTGGCGGCATTGTAGCCAAAAAGTATGCGTTTATGAAATCTGAAATGTTCTTTTGGTAACTCACCACCTTAAGGGGACAGAGGGGGCGAAGCAAAATTTGGTGGATATTTATAAAAATTTCAAATTTTATTTTGGAAATTCCCGGGAGCGTTATATTAATCACAAATAATACAAAATTAATATTCCGATGCTCGTTGCATGCACCAGTGACTGATATTGGGCTACAGCCACCCTTCCAAAATTCATATAATTTACGATAAATATTCTTAGCAGGGACGTACGGGAAGAAGGTAAGTATGGTTTACAATTAATGTGGAATTTGTCATTATTGTAAAACAATGTTTTGATTTTTTTTAAATCTTGAATCTAGTGTAAATGTATAGTCTGTCAGTGTACCAGATTGAAGATATACCTTCGTTGTTTTGGCATCACTGGAATATAATCAAAGATTTTTGCGTTTTTATAAAACAAATTGGACTCTTCTTATAGCATAAAATCATACATACAAATCACCCATATATTTCTGCCCACTTAAGCAAACCAGCTCGAAATAGAACACAAAATGACAATGGAAAATCCGCGGGTACCACGAACGGAAAAATCTTAATGAGAAGTAATATTTTAAAAATTAAAAGTGTAATAGGTGACCTTTAAGTTTCAATAATGTTTTCTTTATTCATAAAAAAAAAGACGTATCTTTTCCCTACTTCTTACACAATAACTGTATGATCCCACTTTCCACGCAGTGGCTTACTCATATATTGCGCATGTAAGCACGTCAGGAAATCGTATACTATGGACACATGGTTGTAGTAAAAACAAATGTCTCGCCAGGAATAAGGATCAGGTTGAGTAAGGCTATACCATAAACCCAAGAAAACATACTATTCCTTTTTTAAAATAACACTTCTTTTTTGGCTCAGTTGTCATTAACTAAATTCTTTAAAGATTTCATTAATCTAAGTGTAAGACAAATAAAATGCACTCTTTAGTTGTGTAGAATAACAAAAAGAGAACTTTATATAACAGAAGGTGATATTAAGAACTTCGTTAAAAGAGAAAATTCACTTATATCAGCTTACTGTTATTGTGATACTAATGATGTTTTGTGTTCATTTTTTTGGAGCTTAATATTCTCTTTCAGCAGTGAATCTAATGAGATCTCTCTTGTCCCAAAGGCGAGAACATTTAACACTTGTTCCAGAGGATCAAGAAAAGAGGTGCCTGGCAACCCTTCCTTTTACTCCAGGTGTATGTGAATTTTCACGATAATGAGATTTGATCAGATCGGAATGCAAATACTATGGGAAAAAACACGAAAATCAAGTCGTGGCAAACAACACGCCACCAATCCCCTATTCTGCAACTACTTCAGGATCGAAAATGTTATTACTCCCCTTGTTTACCTTCATTTTTAATATTCCCGCGCAAACAGCAGCTTGCGTATCTCTTCACCCTCTGATTTTCAAACCTTTGTTCTAACCATCGCGACGGCGATTATTACGATTGGGTAGAAAAGCGGGATTAACTAACGAAGCTCATCACCATCAAAACGCCGAAAACATACTTTGACCATTTCTGATTTATGAAAACGCTCCTGTGTATACTATGTCATTACTCGGCACCTTGTATATCACATTGTCATTAAGATAGAATAACTTTTCTTTAGAAGTGTCTAGTAAGTAAAATGTAACTTTTTGAAACATTTGGGTTACGACTTAAGCTTTTTTTTTTTTTTTTTTTTTTTTTTTTTAACGGCAGTGGATATACGTATGCGTATGTAATGCATTACAACTTTAGGAACTTGTATAAGAAATAGAATGTACTTAAATTTAGACGCGAACTATGCGAAACATCTGACTTTGAATCTAACTTGTTTCGTGATGCAAGGAAAGAGGCCGAGGCCACACATAGCAAAGATGAGTGTCGTAGCTCCCACCACAAAGTTCAGGAATTTCGTGTTATAAGGTGTCAATTAAACACGTAGATGTGAAACGGGAATAAAGCATTTGATCAATTTTAAACAAAATATATTGTAGTAATAATTTACTCTATTTGTTCAGATAATGAACGTTATATTATGTTTTTAAAAAGACAGTCAAAACAGAATGTATTGGATAATAAATGAGAAATTGTAAATTTTCATTTTCGGTACGATTAAATACTTTCATGCTGCTATGTGTTGCGTTATCCGTTAGGAGATATTGAACAATTCTTATTCTAAGGAAGGAAATAAACTACTGTATAGTACTGAAGTTAATTTAATAGGGTTTAATTGTATGGGCAGTACTTAGGCCGTATAAGAAAGTCTTTTGCTGAAAGTGAAATATGGGTTACTATTAGAATTTTATCCCAGATATGATATACCCACTAATGATTGAAACTGGACCACACGCATGAAAGGCATCAGCGCTAGCAAATTAGCTCTGAAGAAGTACACCATACTATAATTCTAAGTCAAGAATAAGGCCAAAAATAAAAGGCAGAAACGACAGGCTTTACAATAATAATACTTTTACAATTTTAATTTCACCTATTTATTTCGAGACTTTCGAGATGAGACCGAGATTTGGCCCTCGAGACCGAGACCGAGATCGAGACAAGCATTTTGTTGACCGAGACGAGACCGAGACCGAGACGGCGATTTTTGACTTGAGACGAGACCGAGACCGTGACAGCTATTTTTAAACCGAGACGAGACCGAGACTTACAAAGTCTCGTCTCGTCTCGTCTCGATACCATCCCTACTTTTGGAGTAACCTAACCCCAGGGCCTCTAGTCTGCTATGGGACTACGCCTATCTTGTCTCCTGGTTTAACCTGCTACGGGGCTCTGTCTGGGAATTCTAACCGCAGCCGCGTTCCTTAATTCCCCTCTGCTTAGTTTGCTACGGGGTTCTGTAGAGATCCTGTCTGCGACCTTACGGTCAAAAGACAACCTATAACTAACAGGGGCGTCATTTCAGACTTCGCTTGGGGGGGGGGGGCAAGAGTACCATCGACATAAGACTTTCACGTTTTGTACTAGTATATTAGTAGACAATAGATTAGAGTATATGTATTCCTCAAACTCTTGGGGGAGGGGGCAATTGCCCCCTCCCTAAATGACGCCCCTGATAACTAACAATGTATATTAGAGAAATTATTAGTTTAGTATTATGTAAAAAAAAATACTTTTATAGTGGAGAAGTTTTATAATAAAACTGGTAGTGGAAGATCGATTCCGGACACTCTTTTTATTAATGCTCTACCTATACCTATATGGGACAAAACTTTACAATATAAATGTTTACAATATTGCGCGGTTATTCATTCGTTATATAGTCGAATTTACTTTATTGTATGTAGTGTTGCAACCTAAGAATTTTATTGAGCAGGGTAATTAATTTGAAAGGTTAAGTAATAAATAAATAAATATATGTATGCTGAAATATAAATACGTAATGAATATAAATGTGATATTGAAGAAAAGCGTATAATGTTGAGATACTTGGATAAATGTGTATAAAGGTTTATGTTACCGACCCCGAACGATTAAGTCGGTTGCCATAATTTCAGAAAATTCGACAAATGTAAAGCTTAAATTTAGAATATACCGCCCCTTGTTAAACATTATTTTTAACCTTATAATGTGGTTAACTTGGGATACGGACAAAATCTCGCGGCCGAAACATCGCCGCCCAAAATCTCGCCGGCCAAAACCTCGCGTGACAAAATCTCGCCGGCCCAAAACCTCGCGTGGCCAAAACCTCGCCGCCCAAAACCTCGCGGGACAAAATCTCGCCGGGCCAAAACCTCGCCGCCCAAAACCTCGCGTGGCCAAAACCTCGCGGGACAAAAAAATTCTCGCCGAGCCAAAATCTCGCCGGGCCAAAACCTCGCCACCCAAAACATCGCGTGGCCAAAACCTCGCCGCGAATGAAACTTTTCTTTAAAATTTACTCAATGAGTTTCTTAATATGCAATCCCACATTACAAATAATAATAATAATAATAATAATAATAATAATAATAATAATAATAATAATAATAATAATAATAATAATAATAATAATAATATAAGAAGAAGAAGAAGAAGAAGAAGAAGAAGAAGATACAAATCATCGTGTGCGTGGGCTTTCTCGGGTTATTCCCGTTTCCTCCCACTTTCTTTATTCCATTATTTCCTTCATCCTGGTCATCTTCGTCTCCTTTAACCTACAGGATATAAACAAGGGACGTCGTAAAAACTCATATATTATTTCATACTTTCATAAATATTATTAGATTTTTGTTGAAATTTTGTTTTTAAATGTTCAAAATTTCACGAAACTAACCTCGTTAGTTGTCATTACTTTCCTTATGCAGACTTTCTTTCCCTATAACCAGTTTAAAAACATCCTGTCGCCCTACCTTCATATTGAAATCCTCTAATACAGGAATAGAATTTTCATATGGTATCGCGGGACTTGGTCAAATACCCGTGATACTTTTTCTGAAACAGCGTCTTTTATACTGTCATCCTTATCATCTGTTCGAACATTTACATTTTGCTCAGGCGAGATTTTGGGTATGGCGATATTTTGGGGCGCGAGGTTTTGGCAAGGCGAGGTTTTGGCCCGGCGAGATTTTGGCCCGCGAGGTTTTGGCCCCGCGAGATTTTGGCCGGCGAGGTTTTGGGCTGCGAGGTTTCGGCCAGGCGGAGTTTTGGCCCGGCGAGATTTTGTCCCGCGAGGTTTTGGGCGGCGAGGTTTTGGCCAGGTGAGGTTTCGGCCGGGCGAGATTTTGGGCCGCGAGGTTTTGGCCAGGCGAGGTTTTCGTACGCGAGGTTGTCGCCGCGAGGTTTTGTACCCAAACCGGTTAACTTGTATATGTATATATTAACATCTCCTGTTCTTGTACTAATTGCATGTGGCATGTAATTAAGGCAGGTTGTAGTAACCCTAAGCTACCATTAAATTCATTCTCAAGTCCATAAACCTAGTATCTTCCTGTACAGTTGTGTTTTTCTTTTCATTCGTCATCTACAACCTTCGAACCAGAATAGTGTTTTCCGATTTAGTGTTTGTGGTCTCGATACGGAAGTGCCTATAACCGAAATCTCTGAATTCAGAAAAATTTCGTCTTCTCTGTATTGTATTAATATAAATGCCAATGTGTGCACCCAACATGATATGATATTATGGTGATTTTTAGAGTTAATAAATTGACGATATAACAAATGGAATAACGAAATAAGTTATGTAATTACATTGAAATTAATGGCAAAATCTTTGCTTTCTTATCTATTAATTGGAAAAAATGCATAAACGAATGATTCTATAAATTGAATACGTGTAATTCCCAAAAGAATAGATAGTATGTCATGTGTGTACCTAAATAAAGTGAAATTACGTGCATGGACGCGTGCATTATGGACGCATAACACAAAATATTATCTGAAACTACGAGACAAGACTCGAGTAACTATCATATTATTATTTTTTTTTCTTTTCTTTCCTCACCAGAGATACAATTTGATGCAACTAATTTTTCAAATTTATATTTTATTTTATCAAATCTTTTTTTCTTTTCTTTCTGTCATCCTCCTTTCAATATTAAGCCTATATTGATGTAATTTAAGATTTCATGTGTAATGATATATCTATACGTATACTCATTTGCATGCCATTGACATTTACTTTGTGCTTATTCTTAATAGATGTAATAAATGTTGACAAACTGTAGTTAGGTGAGAGTTTCCTTCAAAACTGATTTACCTATATCTATACATTGTCCTGAACGTATGCTTGTGTGTGTGTGAATGAGTAATAACTTTAGTTTTAAGTAGTAACCTTTAATCTCGATTTACAATAATAGTACTTACTATATGTGTGTATTACTATAATATGTGTGTATTGGTTCATGACTGAGGTGATGAAGAATAACTAATTCTAAACTAATACAAATCGGCTCTGAAAGGAAAGCCGAGACAACAGAATGAGCTGGGATAACGACAGCCTTTTCAGAAATTCCAGGAACTCCAAATTGTGGAAAACATATGTATTATGAGATTTTTTTTTCTTTCCTTGGATAATTCAAATATGTGTTCGACCTCCATCAGGTACAATCAGCTAGTGGATAAAAGTTGTTTAATGTTTAGAAATAGTATACAACCAATTAAATTAATACTTCTCGTCATCTGGGCTGGGTCAGGGTAACTCCCACTTGTGCTGTTACCTGGATCCAGGTCAGAGTAGTATGAGGGAACATGTGTCTCATCAAGAACAAGTCAGAATTGATCCTCGAACAATAAAATTGGTGTATGAATCATTTTTTATACTTATTTAAACCTTCTCACTATACTTCCATAATTATTTAGTATTGCTTCATTTCTAGTTTCCTCTTACTTTCTTTCTTTCTTCTTCTTCTTTTCTTCTACCTCCTTCACGACTTTCATATATCTCTTTCTCACTCTTTCTTACTTTTAAATAAAACTGAAGAGAAGTCATGACTGGGACTTGTCACTAGAGACACAGTCAATAAACTAAAATAGATTTTCACTTCGGAAGTCCGATATTAATTGGCTAATAATGAGATATGCGTAGAACAGTAAAAATGAAAAAATATTACAATTTATTTACTAAATTAACAAATTGAAGTTCAAGTTGGCGACAAGTAAAAGAAAGAGTCGCTACTACAATTCCCACTCACAACGTTGTTTTTTCTCTACTCTGGTTTCTATCGTCTGACAAGTTCACAAGTAAAATATCACATCCCAAGACACAGTTACGTTATTTTCTTCACGACACTTCACTGTTAAACGCAGGATAAACTGTTTCTACATGCAGTCTTATCCACACACACTCAATTACAAAACTGGCTCCATTACAGTATATCTTTTTCACATTAGGTTTTGACCTATTGTTTCGGCATGTCTTTTGTGAAAGGTTTGCTACAATAACAACAGTGGCAGTATAAATAAAGAGAGAAATCTCAAGTTACATAAGTAAAGTGAAGAACTCTCACCAAAACAATAAGGCTCGGTACACATTTGCGATTTTTTGACGCGGCGATATCGCGCGATATCGTCGCGATGAGTTTCATTTCAACACACACTTGGCGGGAAAATAACGCGCAGTCGGTGCTGAGCTTCTGAAGACAATGGAAGTGTATCAAAAGAAGCGTGTTGTTTTTGCATATTGTGTGTACAAATTATTAAAAAGAAAAAAAGAGAAGGTACTGGATACATCCTTTTGTGAGTTCCCGTGCTTTAAAAGGCGCATTTAAATCAATCTCACACACTTTTATCCACGCTGCTCTTTATTATTATTATTATTATTATTATTATTATTATTATTATTATTATTATTATTATTATTTCGGTCATGATATTCTTCACAGGATAAGTCCCACAGTTCAGGAAAATTTCAATAGCGTCAATAAAAAGATCCGTATCAAGAACCTCAGAAGCATCCTCGCTGCGGTAACAACTCGCGAAGTGTGTATCGGAACAATGCAACGCTGTTGCCGCTTCCTCGCAGACTGTCGAATGGTATCGCATCGAGTGGGCAGAAATAGCCGATCACTTTCTTGCCGTCGCGAGCTCGCTGCAAGTTCGCGATGATTTGCGACGAGTGTGTATTGCTCCGTATAAAGTAATGCTCTACTTACTCGTACGATAAAATATCATTTACGACCTCAACGACTTTTATCGCAAATGTGTAACGAGCCTAACATTTAAAAACAAAAAAGGAAAACCGATTGGATGTTACTGAAATCTACAAAACAATGCTTTGTGTCATTATTGTCATTTGGTCTTTTATCTGGAGGGTTTACTGGCTGAGAATAAACAAAATTGATACTCTTAGTGACGATTCCATGTCAGAAGGGCCCGGACAAAAGGGCGAGGACAGAAAGACTCGAGTCAAAACGGCACCGCGTCAAAAGGGCCCCGGTCAAAACGGCCCCGCGACAAAAGGGCCCCGCGTCAAAAGGGCCCGAGTCAAAAAGGGCCCGGTCAAAAGGGCCCAAGTCAAAAGGGCCTTGCGTCAAAAGAGCCCCGGTTATAAGGGCCCCGCGTCAAAAGGGCCCGAGTCAAAAGGGCCCGGGTCAAAAGGGCCCCGCGTCAAAAGGGCCCCGGTCAAAAGGGCCCGGCGTCAAAAGGGCTTGAGCGGAAAGATCCCGGGTAGAAATAGTCCCACGGCAAGAAAGCCTGAAATCAAAACAGAAGTGGAAATGAAAGATGCACGAGAGATAGTGCCGCCTTAGTAAGTAGAAGTGATTGTCCAATAGAAGGAAGAATATGAGTGGTTATTAGAGACAAAAACGAAACTTGAATGGTGATCTTAATTTTGTTTGGTTGCTGTTTGTTCTGCAACAATCCCTGTCGCTTAGTCGGTTCTCGATGAAAGTTTGCTTTCAACCGCGTCTCTCTGAGTTTGTAGACGTGGAAGACCAGGGTTCGATTCCCGGCGGGATCTTATGTGGTTCGAATTCCACGTTAATCAGTAGGTCCACATCTAGCTGACTAGCTGACTGGATCCTGTTCCCTTCCCCGAGAAAAGCCGATTAAAACCCGAGCGTTTCCGATCTCCGTGTCACACCCAGCACACGCGCACTGACTATAGTTGTGTCAGAACAATTGAAATAGTGTTATTTTACGAAAATAGAGAAATACAAACAATGTTTTCGTTTTCTTTGGTATATATTTATCACAAAACACTTTAATTAAAATTCCAGGGGACGAGCCTAGTCCCCTAGTCCCCTTGAAGGCACGCCGCTGATGTTCGACGATAACCGTTTGCGATAAGATAAAATTCGTTGTGCCATATAATTTTATGATAAAATTACGCCCATCTCTTTACTTTATTTCATAGTTCTACCATATTCACTTTTTAATATTCGGCGACAGTTGCCATCGAAATTCATAGTTATACTCATAATAATAATAATAATAATAATAATTAATAAATAATAATAATAATAACAGAATTACAATATCAATTACGTAAACAATACCTTCGAATAAAGAAAAAATAACTCACGCTGGGATTCGAACCCGGGTCACTGAAATAACAGTTCTCTGCTTTCACACTTGGTACAAACATAAGGAAATAAAGTAGTAGCTATGTTACATAAACATAGCACACACTATTTCTACACGTGTTGATGCAATTCAAAGAATGCGAAAATAATGTCTGTCGGCTTTTCTTCTTTAGAAATTAGAAGTTACGGTGAGGAAGAATTGCAGTAATATAAATCGGGACCAGTTAAAAACAATGAGGTAGCCTCATCTTGAAGAACGCTTCGCGATATTTTCCTCATTGACGAAGGTCTATATCACTTGTTTTTGAGTTAAAGAAGGAAACCTCGAGTAAGTCATTGTGACACTCATAAGGAACGTCTCTTTATACGAGTATTTTGTGTATAGTCTTACATGCAATGCATTTAACTAGCTAATAGTTTAGGCGGAAGATGAAGTGACGGGGTGGGTAAGTGTTTAGCGCATTGAACTTATATTCGGCGGACCCGCGTTCAAATCCCGGTCAGGTTCTAACTTTTTCAAATGTTTCAATTTCAATACATACTCAGTGTGACAAGAAAGATTTTCTCTCCTCCAGAAAGAAAAAAATGTTGGAATAAGGAGAATTGGAGATTTTCGTCTACTTTCAAGCATTTTCTGATTCATGTGTGATCAGTGTTTTTACTTCTTTGAATATGCAGTATATAGTGAAATAATACATTACATACACAACAATATTGAGATTAACATATGATGTTTATTGGACAACACGCTCTGAACCAGAGAGGTTCATCTTAGAATGGAGAAATGTTTCGTGCGTCATCTACTCAATTTTACTTGCATAAAGACTGGACTCAGTGCTACTAACTGTTGTCAGTACCGAGAAAAGTTACGTGTAAATTGGGTTGCATCTGTCCAGGCGTTCTCACAACTGCAAATTACATGGACCCCAAGTTATAGAATTAAAGCACTTAGGGGAAGAGACTTTTGTGGTTGAGTGTACATAGATTTTCCTAACACGAGTAACACTATCTGCTATTGATCTAAAATATTCCAAGTAAGTTTTCCTTTCTTTTCTTTCCTTTTATTTCTTACTCCCGAATTTTGCTCCACCTTACTTCGGCAGCCAGGGCCGTTGCCCCGCTCACCCGCACCATGACACGGCACTGATCAATACCTACCTGCAACACTTTTCTCTGTTCACATGAATCGTAACTGGGCTGTCATAATAACTTTAACTAACACTGTATACAGATCCACATGTACGTTCTTTCAACACAAATCAGGTAGTGTTCACTGAATACTTTTAATCTAATACGCATTTTTATATTTCTCATGCTTTTCAGGCTATATCTCAGGCTTTTTTGACGTGAGGCCCTTTTATCGCGGGGTTCTTTTGACTCTGGGCCCCTTTTGGCGCAGGGCCTTTTTGACTCGCGCCCTTTTGCCGGGGGCCTTTTTGACCGGGCATCTTTTGACGCAGGCCCTTTTGACTCGGGCCCTTATGACCGTGGCGCTTTGGTCGCGGGGCCCTTTTGACTCGGGCCCTTATGACCGGGGCCCTTTTGACCCAGGCCCTTTCGACTCGGGCCTTTTTATCGCAGGGCCCTTTTGACGCGGGTCCCTTTTTACTCGGGCCTTTTTGTCGCGGGGCCCGTTTTGACCCGGGCCCTTTCAACGTGGGGGCCTTTTGACTCGGGCCCTTATGACCGGGGCCTTTTGGTCGCGGGGCCCTTTTGACCCGGGCCCTTTTGACGCGGGGTCCTTTTGACGTGGGTCCCTTTTGACTCGGGCCTTTATGACCGGGGCCCTTTTGACGCGGGGCCGTTTTGACTCGGGCCTTTTTGTCCGGGCCCTTCTGATGTGACACCCTTAGTGACACACATCGGCACCCTGTTAATAGTTTCTATGTTTACATACAAGTAAAAAGAACAAAAGCACTTGAAGACGGCGACTTTCTTTGTTGTTAATAGAGCGCTTATAGCCTGCTTCCCATGATTGTCTCGCTACTATAGATTTTTTCTATACATTCAAAAGGAACTACTGTATTATTTTAGTATATTCTTATATGAATATATATACGAGTATGTGCGTGTGTATATCTATACGCATAAACATGTCTCTCTGTGTGTATGTATTTGTGTGTCCTTGATTATTTCGTCCACGATAACTCAAAGTCGCATTAACTGACTTTAAATTTGGTAGGTACAAATTACTGTCCAATATCTGGAGCTAATTAGATTGTGGAATAAATTGGGCAAAGGGTGTAGGCCTAGAAGGAAATGGGGGCTTGATAAAAAATCTAAGGACAATGTATTGATGGAAGAGATGTCGGAAAGTTCCTAGGTTGGAACTTCTGCTCGGACATAATTCATATTTTTTGTCTCAAGTAAGACAATATCTTCGCAGAGTTTAACTTAAGTTGTGCGTACCACCCAGCAGTAGCTCGCGTACTACCAGTGGTACGCGTACCACAGGTTGAGAAACTCTGTCATAGGGAATTTTGAGGGGAGGCGGATTTTTATTTTCCAACAATGCCAACCCTACGACTAGCGGAACGAACTCAACTGCATTTCGATTCCGTATCATGTCTTGGAATCCTGTGAACTACTTTTTAAATAATAGTTGCATTTAGTTTGTAATTAATAAAATAGTTTTAACATACAGTTATTAAAATTTAATGTTATTTCATGGTAAATTTTTTTATTATTTTTAGTAAGTCAGGCTCTTAAAACACTAGCTGCTGTTTTCTCAAAAGCTCAATTTCTTGTTTGCAAGCTTTCAGTAAGTTTAATATCGTAATCAGAGTTGGCGTGAGTCAATGAAAACTTGACCCACGATCCACTGACCCACCACCCACTGTGATCCACCCTGACCCACGACCCACCATGACCCACCACCCACTTTGACCCACTCTGACCCACCATGACCCACCACCCACCATAAACCACTCTCATCCACTGTTACCTACTCTGACTCATCAAAATCCATCGTCATCAACTCTGAACACGATCCACGGCCTCTTCTGTACTGACTAAAGAGTTTACACTTGTAATAAAACAAGACTGTGAAATTGTCACTAATCGGAGTTTGAGTTTCTAGTCAATCGCTCAAGCACCACTGTGTTACAATAACGGTGGATCTGACCTTTACGATATAAAATGGTAAAGTGTTTGTCAGTGAGGAAATTGAAGCAGTTCGAGGTGGAGGGAAATTAGTGTGTGCCTAAAATATACTTGTACGAAGAAAGTATTCTTGCAAGTGTTAATTTCTGAACGCATTCCAAAAGAAACTTCTATTCGCAGGAAAATACCCCTGTACAATATGGAAAAGGCTATGGTTTCTCAGTTCACAGTATTTTTCTCACAAAAGACTTGAAAAATTAGTTTGTCATAGTGTATAAATGTGCTCGGGTACCCTATGTGAGAGCATCTCCATAAAGTATGCTCATAATTGCAATTTGTGTAATCACTAAAACACCACGTTAAATTTAAGTTACAAATATGCATAATTGCAATTATTATGAATATTTATTCAAAGTAGTTTACCTAAAGCATAGAAGAGACTTACTAAAAATTAGGTACAAAGTTGAATAACACAAATAAGCCATTAGTAATACAAGTACACATTTTCCATAACTCGTAATTTTCCACCTTAAAACAAATCTGATATCGGGTTTATTTCCTGTTGGTAACTTTTTCGTGGTAAATTATCCGCAGCGGAATGATGTCCATCCTTCAGCCAAGAAATAACTAGCTCGTCTATTTCGAGCTTGTCTAGCGGTGGGCCCTTAACATTGATGAACAACAAGTTAGACAATGTTTGAGTACTTAGTCTATTTCTGATATCAGTCATCTGTAAATTCATAAGGGGAAATTCCCGTTCGCACTCTGTCGTGGAAATTGATAATACTTCTACCCAGCCGCGTAACAACATTTCAAATATAGGAGGGGGCAAGTCTTTTTGTTGCCCCCCTCTCTCAACAGCGCCCCCATCACAGCGCGTAATTTCCACTAATCTTTACAGTATTACTGTTATGTATTTTCTTCGTGTGTGTGGGAAAATAATTGTAATTTACGAAAACAGCTATACATTTGAAAAATTAAAATATTAGACTTACTTGAAGTAAACATTGCTTCTTCACCCACCCAATGTATTCATTCAACACAAGGGTCGTACATTAGTAAAACTAGTAGACCTCATTTGATTTGCATGGGATACGTATGAAGTACAATTTACCATTAATTAATCACTAAATAATACGACACGATTGTTCCGTATACGTTCGGCACTAAAGCCACATTCTCACTCTCCAGAACTCAGACTGAAGACATATCACAATCACAATTTTTTTTTCTAAGGTGATCAACAAATTCTCACAATATACCTACACGCACACTTTTCTTATTTTACTTTCACACCACATTAATCTTCAAATGTTTTACTACATAGACGGAACTGCACTTTGTATTCATATACCGGACTAGAAATGCAAAATAGCCAGATTTTTGAGAAGTGCTTTATTTTTATTAAAAAAACGGCTTTTGGAAAGAAAACGGACATTTTCGCTCTTTTGACACAACTAGCATCTCATAAGTCCCACGTTGGTTGCCTAACCATAATATCAAGTTCTTGAAATCTATACATCTTGAAATGTGTTGTTTGGGTTGGTTAAAATCAAACTGGCAGACAAGAAAAAAGTATCACCGCCGTTCCAGAAACACTATTGTTTCAGATACTCTTCAATACCTAATATTAGAGCCGAAAAGACTTCATAATTTTGTTCATATTTCAGAAGAAAATGTTTCACGAATAGCAGCAGCAGAATATGATTTAGTTTAAGAAACTGGAGCAACGAAGTTCAGTGCGGTGGCTCTTATCTTTTATTTTTCTTCAGAATACAGTATTTAAAAAAAATATGATGGGAAACGAAAGCTGGAACACACTGTTGTTTCGTCACTAAATATGAAATATTAAAAGGAAAAATCCCAAGCCAAAAAAGCATGGAAAAGATATTAGTTTTTTTAAAGCAGTTTTTTCTTTTCGAGACCTTAAACCACTATTCAGAACAGTTATTATTCTCACCACTAACTTTTCACTAAAACTTTTGTCGTTAAACATTATTGCACAAACTACACAAACAATTCGTTTGAACTAGAAAACCCTATACATTAACTCTTTTGAGATTTCCACTTTTTTAAGGTAAATCTTAAGACTTTCAGTCAAGCAGCTATTGCGTCGAGACTATTTATCGTAGAATCTTGGTTCGTACCCCGTTTTGTTCGGAATGAAACATTGTTTTCCTAATTTGTAAATTTCCCTAAGATGTACCTAAGGCAATAAAATTCGTCCAAATTGGGAAAAAAGGATTTTTTTTAAAAAAAAAGTCCTCATTTCGTGCGAATTTCTTCCCTCCGGTACACAACATGGACATGCGAATGTCACAAAAAAAAACTTTGCTTCACGCCAAACAAAACAAGGGTAAATAGTCTTGGTGCTAAAATTCATTTACTATTTTTTCCTGATATCCACTGTTATTCAATAAGCTCTAGTGTCAAGACTCTTTGTCGTAGGATCATAGTTCGTAACTCTTTGTATAGACTGAAATAGTGATGTCGTCATTTCTTTTCCGTTACCATGGTGATCGCCATGTTTTTTTCTATACAAACGCGTGAAGCTAATGGAGCTAAAGAGCTTATTTCTAAAAGCTCCACATCCCTAAGTAATAAGGTAGAAATTGAATAGTTAATGTAAGCACAATTACCATGTAATCCACCATAAAAAGCAATTATACTCAATATAAACTCCCTAACGTGTAGATTGACAAATGGTCGTCACAGAAAAAAAAAATTGTAAAAATATATGATTTTTTTTTTTTTTTTAAAAAAGAAAAACTCTATAAGAATAGTGTTAATTCTGTTGGGGTATTTACACTTCTCATGCCCACCCTTTATAATGGGAGTGCACAAATATTGTTTCTAAGTATACAACATTACAAAAGACAAAAAGGCTAGCTTTAGAAATATTCAACAGATACCATCTGTGGACATTAAGTAAGGTCTTTTCTTATATTCCCTATTAAAAAAAAATGAGAAAAGGTACAATAATTACACATATAATTATGAATGGTTCAGAATATATTTTAAACAACTGTTAAACAGTAATCCTGTTCAAATTGTCAATAGTATATCATACTGATATTATTGAATCAAAAAATTTTCCGGAATTACTTAAAGTTAATATCTGATTATGAACAAAGTGAGTCCGCCGTAAGATTTAATTTAACTTGAAAATGTAGAAATTCTCAAAACACGATATGAGATGGAAAATTTCACAAGACATATGAACTCGCTGATTTCAATTTCAATGTTTGTCATGCACGTAACAGTATTTAACATATTTTTATCTAATTACCTTTACTGTCTTTTTTTTGTTTCATTGATTAGAAGTATTTAAAAATAAACAACTATTTCTTTCACTCTGCAGTTTCGAAATATTTCATCACAGTTTTCCCATTGCATATAGGTTCTTTAGGTATTTAGCCTGCTGTTTAGAAAATAAAATGGCGATCACCATGACAACGAGAATGATGTGACGTCACACTATTTCAGTCTATTTGTAATGAAGGAAGGTTTCCAACTGTACCATTCAAATTTCCCCATTATATTACAATATCCCTCTCAAATTGGAAAAAAGAGATTTTTGTCAGGAAAAAATAACCTTCTTGAGAATTTCTTCCCCCAGATACGTGCTAGCGCCATGGCAGTGGTACAGTCCGAAACGTTACTTCATTACAAACAAAATGAGGTCCGAACCATGATCCTACAATGAACACTCTTGACGCTAGAGCTTATTGAATAACAATACATTAGTAACTATTACCCAAAAATGGGGAGGGAAATTTAGTAAATCAGCTCTAGCACCAAGACTATTTATTCTAGAATTATGGTTTGTACCTTTTCGTTTGTAATGAACCAGCGTTTTAAATCGTATCACTTGCATGTCCCTATCATGTACCCGAGGGGAGAAATTCCCGCTCAAAATGTATAAAGAAAAGCGGGAAATTCAAATTTTCAAAAATTAACTTTTCGGAAATTTATCTCCTCAGGTACATGACAGAGGTGACCAGAGATAAAACTTGGTACCATGGTAGTGGTACCGTTGGAAATGTTGCATCATTACGAACAAAATGAGGTACAGATCATGATCCTATGACAAACAGGGATGACCTGTAGCTACTTTATTAAACACATTGACTAAAAATGTGTAATAGGGGGAAAATTCAGATTTTTTTTTTTTGAAAAATTACTATTTACCGTACGATCATGGTTTGTACCTTGTTTTGTTTGGAATGGTGGTAGGTTTTAAACGGTACCACTTACACGTCCCTGAGGGGAGGAATTTCCGAAAAAAGAAAAAGATCTAAAAAAATCCCCTTTGGGCGAGATATTCCCGCTTCTGGTACATAATACGAAAATTTGAGTGGTACAGTTGGAAACATTTCTTTATTATGAACACAACTACGTATGGACCATGATCCTAGCGATGTGTTAGGATTTTTTTTTTTTAAAAAAAAGAGCTCTAAAATTTATCCTTTTCTTTTTTCCTTCGTCCATGTTTGTGACGTCACTGCCCCCAGGAATCGCAAGCGTGACTGCAAAATGCCCGATGAAACACATTCTTTGATGCTTCCCCGCTTGAATGAATGCAAAAACACGGTGTGAAAAGCTTTACTAGAGATTTATAAAGCAAATTCCAAAGGTCGACGCCATGGTTCAGATCTGTACCAAAACTTCCCAAAGGGTTAAAGTATTTGCCCTTCTTTTTCTTATGAGTGATCGATTATTCTTGATTGTTGAACTTATATTTATTTTTCTTCAGAATGCAGTAATTAAGTCTTTTTTCTTCTGATAATGGAGAACAAAGGTGGAAAGTACTTTCTTCATTAAATTTGAAAAATTAAAAAAGAAAAGTTCAAAATTTGACAGGCACAAAAGCGGAGGAAAAAACTTTTTTAAAAGTTTTTTTTTTTTTTTGAGCCCTTGCGTACGTAACATCCAACTTTTAATATATTTAACAAGAACGGAATAATATAGTTTCAATTTGATTAAATGTTCAATGTAAAAAATAACGAAGCACTGTGATCCTATAGCTTATTTCGATACAAAAACTACACACTTCAAAGAGCACAATTCACACCTTTCCGAAGACATCTGTACGGTAGGAGCTATTTGTGAATTCTCTACACAGTTCCTTCACGTTCAGTGAGTCAAGCCTGTCAGGGTATGCATTAAGAACTGCAAAATGGTTCAGTCTTGTCTGGGTCATTTGGACCTCAGATAAGTTTTGAGACGCCACAACATTGAGAAACTTCTCTCGGCAGTTACAGATGTCGCCGGGATGACAAGCAGGAGACGAAGGACCTTCAGGAAACAACTCTCTTGTTTCTTTACAGAGTTTCTTGAAGTTCTCAAACAGGTCTCTCAGATTTTTTCAAGTGGTAATAGTGGTGAGTAACTGTTGCATCTGTAGTTGTGTCGGTCCAGATTGATATAGTATTCTTTTAAAATGTAACTGATGTCTTGAGAAAAGTTACTTTCCAGAGTTGCATCCTCTATTGCACGAAACTTATTCAGTTCAGGCTGATTGAATCGACTCAATATTGCAAATGATATTGTCCAAACCTTCATAATAGGTTGCGCGTAAATTTTCTTCTGTGGTGTTGAATTGTTAATTTTTCGCGGATGTCTGCGAGTGTTCTAGTCTTTTCGGGGTCTGTTTCCTGCGCGATAGCTGAGGAGATCTTTGTTTTTCTATCGAAGGCCCCCCTATACAATCAGGGGCGTCAAAAGGAATAATTAATATATCTACAGCGCCCTTGGTGCAATATTACATCCTTTGTTGTTCCATCGAAGGCGCCCTATACAATCAGGGGCGACATAAGGAATAATAAATATATCTACAGCGCCCTTGGTGCAATATTACTTCCTTTTTTGTTCTATCGAAGGCGCCCTATACAATCAGGGGCGACATAAGGAATAATAAATATATCTACAGCGCCCTTGGTGCAATATTACATCCTTTGTTGTTCCATCGAAGGCGCCCTATACAATCAGGGGCGACATAAGGAATAATAAATATATCTACAGCGCCCTTGGTGCAATATTACTTCCTTTTTTGTTCTATCGAAGGCGCCCTATACAATCAGGGGCGACATAAGGAATAATTAATATATCTTTAGCGCCCTTGGTGCAATATTACATCCTTGTTTGTTCTATCGAAGCCACACGTATACAATCAGGGACGACATAAGGAATAATTAATATATCTACAGTACCCTTGGTGCAATATTACATCCTTTATTGTTCCATCGAAGGCGCCCTATACAATCAGGGACGACATAAGGAATAATTAATATATCTACAGTACCCTTGGTGCAATATTACATCCTTTATTGTTCCATCGAAGGCGCCCTATACAATCAGGGGCGATAAAATTAATAATTAATGTATCTACAGCGTCCCTTGGTGCCATATTATTTCTTTTTTATTCTATCGAAGGCGCCCCTATACAGTCAGGGACGACGAAAGGAATAATTAATATATTTATAGTGCTCCGTCATTAGAACATTATTTCCTTTTTTATTCTATCGATGCATTATGTCGCCCGTACATAATGAGGGGCGGCAAAGAATTAAGAAAATGTTTATATCGCTGCTTGACTGTCATATAGGTAATTTTTATTCCTTTATTTTATTGTATCAAATGTGCCCTAGACAATCAACACAAAAGGAACAGAAAAAGTGTTCATTAGTTATAATAATGCAAAGCACTGCACTCTATATTTTGTGAAAGATTTGGCAGTGCATACAAAACATTGCTTTTGTACATAAACTTTTCATTCTTCAATCGGCTTAAAAAAAGGTAAAGTAATCATTAGGCGCCTTCGGCGTCCCCAATAACTTCTACCAGAACTTTGGGGGCATTGCCGTCTTGTTACGCCACTGCTTCTACCCGATTTCTGCAACTCCTCATCGACAATCTGCATCGACCATGTCAGTTGGCAATGTCAACTCATCGAGAACAGAAACTTCATCTACCACGCCTTCGATAGGGAATCTTGTGAATAAATTATCAATTAAAGCCTGATAAACTGATGATTTCTTATTTGTTTATAAATTTAATTTTTGTAATTACACATGATGGTTTGATGCCATTACCAAGTTCCCTACCCCGTCTAGAAAGCGAAAGGGAGCGAGGTTCCTGGAAAGTGTTCCGAGGTGAATGGGAATTTCCCTCCTTCTTTCCCTTCAATTACCACATTGCTGTTTGCCATGAGCCAAATTACGACGAATTTCAAATAAATTTATCATAGTATAATTATTTCCTTGTTGAATTATAGATACTTTTCAGTGGAAAAAAGGATGAAATTTGAAAGTTCCAAATCAAGATAAGTAGACCAACATAAATGGGAAAAAAGTGTAAAATTTTCCATATAATTATGCGTACAATCCAAACTTCAAATTTCCGTGTAATTAAGCTTACAGTACAAATTTTATGCCTTTTTTCCTCACAACTTTATGGGTTGATTGCCCTGTGCTGTAAGCGCTCCATATAATAAACATAAGCTTCAGCAATTATTATAGCAGAAAGCAATGGATATATGAAGCCAAGCACTGTATTTTTTGTTTCTGATTTTTTTTCTTAAATAACATCGATCGTTTTCGATCATTTTTACAAACCAACTCACTACCAATTTTCCATATATAGAAAGTGCCTCCCCCCCCCCCCCACATAAAGAAGAATTTTTAAAAAATGCTAGGAGACATTCTGTTTATTTTCAATAAAGAGTTAATACACTGAATTTCAGCTCCGTAAGTTTAACGGCTTGCGAGATACTCATTTTTTTTTCGCAAAAATTCGGATACTCACTACCTCCTTAGGATATTATGCATTATAATAAAAGCAATATAACATCCCAATTTGGATTAAGGCCTAACTATATACCAAAAGTAATTTCATTTGACTTTGCAATTTGACCGTGATGATCAGGCACACATAGTTACATTCAATTTTTTATATAATAATTTATATATTACAGTGATTCAAAAATGTATTTTTTCCAGTAGTTAGCTCTAAAAACTCACAGGTCTCGAAAGCCAAGTTGTAGTGTAAGTCCTATTGCTATTACTACTATTAAAAATATCAACATCCAAAAGTGCCTGAAGTTCTTTTTTCACTTGGTTAGATATACTCACCTCAGGTAAGTAGACAGAAACAAGTGGAAAAGGAAGGGAAATGAAGGTCTTGAAAGTAAAACGGAGACAAATTTACCAGTCTTCAGAAGATACTGTCTACAATGCAGTGAGCAGAGAGGGTCGGTAGATCATACTGAGTCGGTGGGTCGCAGTGGGTCACGGTGGGTGGTGGGTCACAGTGGGTCACGGTGGGTGGTGGGTCGCAGTGGGTCACGGTGGGTGGTGGGTCACAGTGTGTCATGGTGGGTGGTGGGTCACGGTGGGTGGTAGGTCACAGTGGGTCACATGCTGTTGACCCACGACCCACCGACCCACTCAGAAAACTTGACCCACTGACCCACTCCATCTCTGCACCATACATATGGAAAATAAAACGACATGCGAAATAGGAAGAAACGTCTTAAAGCTCTGATTGTTTACAACTGTGCAATAGGAGTATTTACTTGACCAGGATATTAGTGCGGTTTTTCGTGGAGGGCGCTAGTGTAGTGTTTACATCAGTTTCTAGGTAAGCGCGGTGGGACAGGAGAACGGAGAGCGTCACTCTGCAGTGTATCCAACGATTTTCAAAAGTTGCAGTTTACATGTTATAAGTAGCCTAATCTGTTTCGCTTAATAAAGAACTCCATAAATTATATAGTTGTTATTGAATGCAGTAATGGTTATTCCTGCAGTAATGCAGATGTATTGTGGATAATGACATATGCATGGAAATCAACAATTTAAGAACAAGATAGCATACAAATGAGTTTCTACCGTGTATTAAGCAGATTATATATATAAAAAATGATTACGTTTTATTTGATTTCATTATAAAACAGTACAAACCTGTAAAACTCAGTAATAATATGTAATGACTAAAATATTAATTATGGGTTGGTAGCTTAGATACTAGCGCAATATCTTGTAACTGTAAGTTTAAATCAAGTTAAGGCTCGCGATGCTTGTATTTGTTTTAATGTAGGTCTATCGATTGACAACTAAATTATTTTCTTGAGTTGTAGCCAAGAAAGAATTCCGATACGTTTCCACTCGAGAACTGTGGAAGTTCTCTCCGTTGGTCTATTGGCTAGCACATGTGTCTTTGTTGTACGTGGTTCTGTGAGAACCCAACAATTAATTTTATAATGTTTCACTTTCATTAATCATCTGTCTCCTCTAGCATAAAGAGCATAATCATGGGACGTTAAACTAAAGAAATTTTATTTCATTGTTTCGATTAATGTGAACCCTTTGGGGAAAAGGAAGTGAAGAATAAATTTTCCTTAATTTTTTAAAAGGCCACAGGATTGGATAGCTTGTCTTTCGGGATTGCCTTGTAAAACCTGATTACAATGTATCTTTCTTTTGGTAAATGTGAAATAAAAGTATCGATAAAACATCAGCGTATGGGTAATGTAAGCATAAATATCATTGGTTCAATACACAATAAATTCACAACTTCTATTTATGAGTATAGAAATTCCCTTTGAACTCCCTCTGAATTTCTTTCAGACCCTAGGTCTCTTGTGACAAAGAATTAATTCTATTATCTGTTTTCATACACAATATAATTTTGAAACTTGGGAGCCTAGTGTTGTCTTTGTGTCTGTAATACGTAATCATTTGTCGATTGACTTCAGAAGACTGAGTTCAGCCCGTGAGCATAAGTTGCATATAGTTCAAACATATCAGATGTACGGTCTTGTTTAACAAATCCTGTGTGCACATATGAAATTCAAAGACAAAGGTAATCAGTCGTCTTTAAACAACTGTATTTTTATTTCAAGTGTAAGTACTAAAATGTGCTACGTAGATTTCCGGCCAATTGTTTCATCGCCGGTATCTTTGAGCAATGAGATAGCAGTGGAAGACAAACTTCGTTCTTCTAACTTGATATTTTGAAAAACTTACGCAAGTGGTTTTGTTACTTAAATACATATCTATTCACTCTAATCAATTTCAAAAGTACCATTAACTTTATAATAACATAATGAATGTAAGAGTTACCCTGAAAATGTATTTTGTATTTCTTTTTTAATATGAAATTCATTTTTTCTGAATCTCACGAGCTATAAGAAATCAATTGTCAGGCTCCCCACTTTAAATTTTAATCGCTCCCCTACCGCCTCAATGTAACATTGGGTTTATTTCTTTTAAATATTTTTTTTTTCAAAATATGGTAGAAATACTGGATTTTTAAATTACCAAATCATAGTGTTGTAAATAGAAAAAAACCGTTCGTTTTTTTTTCAGAAATGTACGTTTTTTTTAGAAAAAAACATTGCCTCTCTTTTTTTTTTCTAAATTTCGTTTTTTTTTCAAATAATCATTTGTAATGTATCTTACGTCATTTAAGTCTGAAGTATTTTTATGTAGGTGTAATTACCATAAAATGCAACATAAATTAAACACTAGATACTGATACGGTACAAATATTTTACAATTTATATGAGTAGCGTACCTACTAATAATTCGTGTTTCTGTACTGTTTCACCAATATCAACGAAGAAATAAAAGTATAAATGAACATTTGTTTTTTTTTTTTTTGTTTTTTTTTCGTGAAAGTAGGCCTTTAATAAGTACGAAAATAATATCACGAACAGTATAAAATGCAAATAACTTGTCTAAAGGTAAAAACTAATACTAATTTGACTACTAATATTTTCTGAATATCATATAAATAATTTGTCGACTAGATATATGATATGCATTGCTGGCTCTACCATATGTGCAACACGTGCATTTGCACTGGGCTGCAATATCTGTCATAAGTGTTTTATTTAAAATAAATATTTCTTGTTGGAGATAGACTTCATGATCATGGTAGAGACCTGCACGGGCCGAATTTTTCGGCCCGAGCCCAATCCGGCCCGAACTTACCTAGGCCCGGCCCAGCCTGGGTCCGAAAAGTTTTGGAGATTTTCGGCCCGAGCCCGGCCCGGCCCGATAAGTTTTTTAAAATTCTTGGCCCAAGCTCGGCCCGGGCCCGATAATTTTTTAAAAAATTAGCTCGATCCCCAAACTTTCTCAAAATTTAGTACTAAATTTGACCTAACCCTCAGAAACATTTTCTAAACTCTGGGTCACAACCTGACGCTTGCCTCCCGAATGGTACCATTGCCTCCTAGAACTTTGCCTATTATCGAGAGAACAAAAACTCCATTCCCTGTAACAAAAATCTAACTTAATTGATCTTTAGCATAAAGTAAGGATGGCAATATTGTTTAGCGACAGGCAAAACATTCCCACCCCTTCTTGTTATATTCTGAGTTCAGTGAAGGTCAAAGTCAGAGCTCAATTTACCGCATAATGCCTGCAATCCTCTATAGTGAAAGTGGAGCCGCTAAGCAACACAAACTGTAAATAGCTATTGCATCCTTTGTAACATTTTTCACGGACACACTTCTTCAACGTTTGGCTTTATTCCAATTATCGTTTAACGAAAGTCAATAATTATTAAAGAATTGCAATTGATCGGTCCCAGCCCGGCCCGACCTGAAGAGAAATCAGTGTCGGCCAGCCCAGGCCCGGCCCGGCCCAAAGAAATAACAGTGTCGGCCCGCCCAAGCCCGGCCCGGCCCAAAGAAATAGCAGAGTCGGCCCGCCCAAGCCCGGCCCGTGCAGGTCTCTAGATCATGGTAGCTAAATTTACTAAGCCAGGGGGCTATGACGCAAATTGCGTCATTGAAATATTTGGGGGGATTAAAAATCTATATAAATATGCTTGAGGGTGTGTAAAAATTAATCGAAAAGATTTTTTTTTCATGGAAGAACACCTACGGATAGACGATTGAGGGGGGGGCGTCATGGACATGAGGGGGTGGGCACCACTGACTAAGCTGACCTTCTATTTGAATACTACATTCATAAATTATATTTAGGTCGCATTAGTTTAAGTAACATGATCACTGCTAAAGTAAATGGTAAAATAAATCCCAGAATAAATTGCTTGATTGTTGTCAAATGCAGGAACTCAATTCTCGAATGCCTGTCCCCTTTGGTTAGTTATCAAAGTTCTGATACGAAAGCTTCTCTTGTCTTTGTCGCAAATAAGATTGTTATCCTAGAAAGTGGAAACACTTTAAAAAAATAATAATAATAACAGATGTAGAAGGAAAATAAAGAAATAAAGGTAAAAGAGCTAGCTGCACTATAATTGCAAACTGATATGTTGAGATTGAAACTCGATATTGAATTCTATAAAATGGATCACCATCTTTCAGATGTATTTGCTTTATCTTTCACTAACATAATAGATTAATATTTAAAGAAAAAAAAACAGACACAACAATATTGTATTTGTAGTAAATATATAAGCCTTTCTAAGTGCGAGTGTAGTTTCCCTCCATTTCGTTGTTCATGCTGGAGTAGCATACTTATTAAAATCGTGACTTTTAAGATTTGTTCTTTCTGGAGAAAGATTTAGGCGGCAAATTACGTCGTTGCGCGGGCGACAAATTGCCTGGGGTCGGCCTGATGATATGTACATTCATGTCCACAATGATTGTCGCATATCTATAACTGTCTTCTTGTAAGAATATAATTTGATAATGATTTTGCAGGGTACTTTTAATATTACGTGTATAATCGGAAAATGTATATTTGTTGTAAATTTCAAAGGAAAAGAATTATAAATACGAAAATGAGAAAGAGTAAAGAAACTGTTGCTAAATGGAAAGAAAGTTTTATTTTTGTTTTATTGTTCTTATTTACTGCTGTTTTGACATGAAATTTGCCACATACATGTCTTTGCCGATTATACACATACTAATATTATAAGAAATACCAGGCGGATTCGTTATTAAATTATATTCTTACAACAACATATTTATAGACATACAACAATAATCTTGGACATGAGTGTACATACAAGACATGAATATAGGATGACATAATTTGAAGTAATGCAGGGTGTTTCAAAATGAATATTAGGGTTTTGAAACTTTGTAGTATCTATTACAATTAACTTACAATTATAAGTATTATCAAATAAAAGAGCAACTCAAACAGTTTTGTACACACGCATGCCATGCATTGTTTCCTCTGTCTGCCGTTAGAAAGAGCAAGTAGCAAAGATGGAGACTAGAGACCAGAAAGCTTTGTGTGTTTTAACTTTGCAAAGACTAAATCTGTAGTTACAGTGCAACCGTCTGTGTGAATTGAATGTTTTGTGCCATATGGCGGAAAGTTTATGGGCCTTTCTCACCTATTGACTCTATGTGTGCCATGTGACGAATGAAGCTCACATCGAACACTTGAAGCAAAAACTGTTTGAGGTGTTCTTTTATTTGATGTATTGTTTATAATTGTGCGTAAAATGTAATAAGTACTGCGAAGACTTAATTCCCCGATATTCATTTTGAAACACCCTGCATTTCTCAGCATCAGTATTGGAACTAAGATGTAAAAAGGAGAGATTGTGATTGTTTACAACAACGATATTATTATTAGTCAAGACTATAATTAATACTACAAGTTAGTAGTCAGAAAATGTAATTAAATGTACACTCGTAACCCTTTCGGACCCAGGTGGCCAAAGTGGCACTTACGGATATGTCAATTTTTTAATCCGCTCCTGTATGGTCACTAATTAAGATATTGGTATATATATATTTCTTGCCAAATATGGTTGGTCCATAGTTTATCATTTTAGTTTCTTTTTCTTCTGTGTGTCGAATTTCCCTCTCAAATTTCACCCCAGTCAAAAATTCAGAATTTTCGAATTTTCTTTATTACTTTTCTCCTGTAGCTTCATTCGTTGTAGAGAGACTCCTTAAGACTTGTCAGGTAGATACGTCGGATGGATACCTAATTGTTGACTCAATTGGACGGGCTTGCGCGCAGTGTTGCCAACTACGGAAATTAAAATCTCCTTAAATTTGGGCAAAAAATTCGAAATGTTTGTTATAAACCGTACCTATACGTCGGAATGCAAGTCAACTTACGTCAGTCAAACATTTGTTCTTACTGAACAAACTCGGGTACATATCGTTACAGTGGGGTAATTAGGGGAAGCACGACAAATTCGGATTAAGGTTCTAACTCTTGATTTTCCCCTACTTTTCTCTTCATCGAAATATATTTTTGGTAATTAAAAGCATTGTTTCTTAAATATCGCCATGATACTTGTAGGATATATTAGTAATGTACCAGTGTTTATTAAGATAGTTTTCGTCTGTCTGGTAGCAGTGTTGCCACCTACGGAATATTTTAATTCAATATGTTAGGGGAAAGTTACGTGTTTTGTCTATTATATCCCTCTTGTTGGCTACATAGGAACAAAAGTGCCAGTATCTGAAAGTCTTGTTTTACCCTTCACAACGCACTATAGAAAGTTTCAATAGGATAGTTAGGGGAAGTACAGTTAAAGTTTACAGCAGATCTTGTTCTCTAAGTGGAAAGATAACTGTGATTTTTTTAGGTAGACTGAAATATTTTTTAATGACCTGCTTATTTTATTAGATATTGTCACAATACTTGTAGGGTATATTATAGGGATATCAAAGCTTTTTTTTAAGATAGTTTGTGTGTGTCTGCTAGCACTGTTGCCAGCTACAGAAAATTTTAATTTCCGATTTTAGGGAGAAATTTTGTGAAAAAATCCCTTTTTGTCTCTATTATTTCCCTCTTGTTGGCTACATTCGAACAAACGTACCACTGTCTGAAAGCCTCGTCCTTGGCCTACACAGCACACCATAAAAAGTTTCGGTAGAATAATTAGGGGAAGTACAGTTAAGGCTTATAATAAACTATGTTCTGTAAATGTTAAGAAAATTGTGAATTTCTGAGGTAGAATGAGATTTTTTTTTTTAAAGATCATGCTTACTTTGTTAGATATCGCCATGATACTTGTAGGAAGTATTCTTGGGGTACGAAGGTTTACTTTCAGATACTTTACGTCTGTTTTATGACAGTGTTTCCAGCCAAAACAATTAATTCCTGATTTTAAGTAAAAAAATTTGGCAAATTTCCCTTTCCCCTCTATTATTTCCCTCTTGCTTGCTACGTTGCAACAAATGTACCACTACCTGAAAGCCTTCTCTTTAGCCTACAGAACGCACCATAAAAAGTTTCAATAGGATAATTAGAGAAGCTGTAGCCCCAGCATATCTGTTGGTTTTTGCTTCTGAGGCGTAAAAAGTGTCAACATTTCATGTGTATGGAAACAGAGAATTTTTTCTTTCTCTCGTTGAATGGAAGCCAGCGACTTTAGATTTTCACTGTACCTTGTCAACGCACCAAAGAATTTTTTTTAGGTGACTTAGACCCATATGGCATCAGTGGTGCTAGATACAAAAATCTTGAAATTCGGTTAGGGATTTTTTGTAAATTTTCACCCCTACATTTCCCTCAGTAATTTCCCACCCGCTCGCAATACTGCAATGTAATGTACACCAAAAAATAGCCATATTCCTTTTTCTAAAAAACAAGGTCTTAACCATATCAATAGGGTAAATGGTTTTAGAGCAGTAAGTCACTAATTGACAAAGTAGGAAAACGCCAAAAATGATCTGGGTCCGAATGGAATAATCACACGATTTTGCTCGTATAGGTACAAGGAAACAAACGATTTGTAAGTTACGAGGGCTTCGATTCAAGTTCTATTGATTATTTCAATAATCTTCAAGATAAATCAATAAATAATAGCTGCCAGAAAAAAAACAGACATTTGAAAAAAAACATGAAAAAGAACGATGTTTTTTATTGAAAAAAAACTTCACAGAAAAAAAAACGTTTTTTTACAACACTACCAAATCATGCTAAATAATGACAGGTTAGATATCAGAGAAAGTTATCTTTATCTACCTTCTTAATTAGGGGCGGATCCAAATCTCCTTCGGAGGCGGTTAGATTATCAGTTTCTCTCTCATCAGTCTTTTGCAGCACATCCGAAAATGATCTCAATGCAAATTTGTTACTGAAGGTACTGTCAATCGATCGATCACATGGTCCAAATTGGTAGCAATTTCGAAGACGCCTTATCTCAAAACTACACAATAGAACTTGCTTTAAACAATGAAAGCGCAGTTGCCAAAGTATAACTTTGATTCACAAAGATGAACTTCGAGGTTTCGTTAACAGATGAATTAGGAATTCCTTACACTCTAATGCTACGAAGTTCTCAGTGTTCCTTTGTACAACACTGAGGTTAGTTTATTCGCAAGTTATTGTCATATTAATATAGAGGGTGTATGTACTTTTTTTTTTCAGTCCCTTAAAATGTTCTGAAAATAACTTCCATAACTTTTGAAATTGTGTTTGTCTTAACTTGAACATATGCGTGAAGTGGTTTATTATGAACAGGGCAAAAACAACTGTGATAGATTAATTACAAGTGATCCGGTTAGAAACACTGTTGTTTGTATTTTAGTTCCAAAATCGGCCGCCCGCACTCGTTCGCTGGTGGACTAATAACAAAATGAAACACACAAGCATGTCGGGAGGCTGTACAAGAGCGCTTGCCAAACGAAGTGAGTACTCCTCAAAGAAATGAATACAGAGAAAGTGAGGCTCCCTCGAAGACTCAGGGCTAGCTTTCGCTCGCGTGATCGCAGTTCCAGTCCTACTGGGAGCCCACGGCCTCAGATTCAAGACCTGAGTAGTTATTTTCCTATTTTTTGTACGTGGGACGGTGTCCCAGCAGTAGTGGGACATGTTGACATTTGTCCATTCTACATGTCGATATCAACACACACATTGGCCATATTTCAATATCGATCATGCGATCCCACTAGTGACATTCCTTGAGTTTACCCAGTTTCGTAGTGAGTCAGCTTGCACAATTTTAACTTGCCTCCTTATTGGTATGCAACCGAGCACATCATATTGCATCGATTTTAGGGAATATTATTGGTGAATTGGCAATGGCTTTCATGTTCTTGATGCTATTCCTTACATTTCCGACACTTTGAACTCACGTTTACTGAGTATGAGTGCATTTCTGGGCATTTTTCGTTAATTATTTCCACACATGTGAATCACCCTGCTTCATCTGTTATGCTCTACCGACACTTAAGAAGTCTTTCTAGAGCATTTGAGTACAAATTCGGTACACTTAATACTCAGAACGTCACTGTTGGCCAGCATCCGTACCTGGCGATTATGCAATCACACACAACGGGCATGAAGGTGTCCGCCATTTTGAATTCGTTCCAGATATC
The DNA here is from genome assembly GCF_964235325.1 of Thermobia domestica. NCBI lineage: Eukaryota > Metazoa > Arthropoda > Insecta > Zygentoma > Lepismatidae > Thermobia > Thermobia domestica. The sequence goes on from NC_137468.1 coordinate 152,195,239, forward strand.
GACTTAATACAAACGAATTATTGTTACCCTGTAGAAACCCTATCAATTCATATCCATTTAGACCAATTTTCATTTGGCAGATTATCCGGGACTTCCTACGTTCCTTTGGGGGATCTCTTGCGCGTGCATGGTAGGATTGTGAAACATGCACAATTCAATACAGCAGGTATGACTTCTTCAGTGAATTACCGCCCTCTTTACGTTTGATAGTTTACCACGCTTTCGGCACCTTGTAGATCCGAAACTATGTTCGATAGCCGAAAGTTTAAGAGAACTTTTTTTTCTTGTCTCAGTGGCAGGAGTCGCATCTCAAGAGTTATAGCACTTATTTTGCAACACCCGATATATATATATACAGTATATATATATATAGTATATATATATATATATATAGTATATATATATATATATATATATATATATATATATAATATTAGGGATGGCCAATTCCGGAATTTTTACTTTCCGGAATCCGGAAAGTAAAATCGGAAAATTCCGGAATACGGAAAAATTCCGGATTTCGGAAAAATTCCGGAATTCAGAAAAAATCCGGAATTCGGAAAAAATCCGGAATTCGGAAAAATGATTTTTTCTTTTTGTAATTCTAAGAATTTTGTTCAAATGCAAACGAACAAATTTCCTTTTTGTAATCCTAAGAATGTATGATGCAAGTTAAGCTGAGACTTACATACTAAAGTATACACTACTCAATCTTCCCATGGTTAATGAATTGTAGTCCAAAAGTACGATGTACTCCTAATATTTAATTTTTGTTTTACTGTGATATTGTCCAGAGGTAAAACATATATCACACTCAGATAAACAACTTGACATAATGAAGATGTTATCATACGTAGTTTTCCAGAAAATCGTGAGAAACGAATTTTTATGAAGTTAAAATATGCGTCGCTTGTTGCCAGTGTGATGCAATTGATAACTTTTATGCTGAAATAGTCTTTATTATTATTATTATTATTATTATTATTATTATTATTATTATTATTATTATTATTATTATTATTAATCGTTTATGTACTGTAAAAGAAAAATATGAACCGTTAAGTAGTAGATTTTATCTGTTGTTTTTTGATATCTTCTAACAGTAATAACAAACTGCTTGTAAATACGCAATGATTATCAAGGACAATGGCATATTAATGTAAGGACTACTCTGCAGACTAGCAATAAACAATAAACAATAACAGATAAACAATAGTTGCAAAAAAAAAAAAGTAACTAACTTGGGCACGTCAGAATTTTCGTGAGAATATAGGGATGCATTGAGACTAGCAAAGAGCGTAGTGTTATTATTACTCAAAGGGCCGTACGATGGAGGCATTAACGTTAATGTTAATGGCACTAATGAGCACTTACTTGCTTTAACGGTTAACCTCATTTTTGAGATGATTCTTAGAAGTGGGCGTGTTGGCATGCAGTTAGAAGACTTATATCCATTATTTAAAAAGCACACGTTATCTGTGGAGTACTAACGATTTGCGTCACTATCGAACACTAACGTAGCACTAGCGACGTTTAAAGTCGAAATTAGAGTCTTACATAAGTGGCTTGTCAACTTCATGGACATTATATTTTCCTTTAATGCGAGAATTTTGCGCCCGGGAAATTTGCGCCCTACCACAAAAATAGGAAAAAAATGCGCTCGCAATATTTTTGCACTGGGATGTTCGCGCCCTACCCCAAAAAGAGGGAAAAAATGCGCCGGCTATATATTTGCACTGGGATGTTAGCGCCCTACAATTCTTATATTATTTTTGTATTGTGTAAAGTAACTTCCACTCACACTTGAACTAGGCTTGCCTCTCATTGTCTCAGTGAGTTACTCCATCCGTTATAATATTCCGAACAAATTTTAAAAAATGCAAATTTAGTTCACTAAAGGGCAATCCATACAAATACAATTTTTCATTATACAACAAAATTTACAATAAAAGTATAAATGACTGATATATAATTATTTATTAATATGATCAAAGAAATTATAATTTAATCTACAAAAGGCTGTTTGGCTCTACCCAGATATCTCTGTTCACAATCCTTGCGAGTTGTTTGGCTTTTCAGGACACAAAATATAGAAAAGAAAATGTAAAGTGAATGTAAAATCAGTTCAGTAATATTATCAAGAAAACTATGTACAGTGTGTTTACTTGCTGGAATTACACTTCAAACACACACGTTCAGTCGTTCTTTCAGAAAAAATGTTCCGGGGGGCACACTTAGTATTCCTGAGGGGGGTCGCTGTTGGTACTATTCTATTTATTATTATATTATAGACGTATTATTTTGGTCTCCTCCGAGGGGGCACTGAGAGCTCTGGGGAGGCCAGGGTTCCCCCAAAATCATTTCTGGAAGAAGCAGCGATTGCGTTGATCCGTTGTGTTCTTTTGGCTTATATTGAAGTTTATTCTCCCCTTATATAGCCACAATGAAAATAAATCACAAATGGCATGGTTGTGGGGGGAGGATTGTTTATGCTGTAATGTCAGCCCTTCCGAGCAAATGCGTAAGCTCCAATAGATTCTTTTATTTCGCAGGGCTCAAACTTCCCGGTGGAGGTACATCGCAGGCGCAATTTTCCCTGTTCTTGAGGTAGGGCGCAAATTTCCCAGACGCAAAATTCTCGACACCGTTCGAATGACCTCGGAAAACTATATCTTTTTCAATACTTCTTTATATTCTTTTACTCGAGATTTCTTCATAGCTTCTTATTAAAATACTTACTAATATATCCTCATTATATTGTCCTAACCAATCAATATGGGTATGTTGTCAGTAAAATATTTAGATTGACCGAGCCTCTGGTGTGTAACCACAGTATTTCATATCATCCCCCCATTAGAAATCTTGGCTAAACGAACCAATATATGTTGCCAATAAAATAGTTTAGAATGATTGAGCCCCTGGTAAATAACCACAGTATTTCGTGACAGAACCCCCTTCCTATTACCATATTCTAGCTACGTGCCTGACTCAGCTAATTCTCTACATTCTTTACCAAGCACACATTTTCTAAAGCGGAAAATGCTCTCTAAATACCTAAGCTCATTATTTTCAGCAGATGCACAAATTGGGTAACATTCTATCTACATGAATGTTATATATGTCGATTACTGGAAACCGCTTCTCGCTATCTATTACCAGTGGCGGCCGGTGGATTGTGATTTCGGGTGTTGCAGTACGAACGATAAGAGACAGAAGATATAAAGTTGACTCATTGACTAATCAGCATAACTTTAGATGCAAATGCTATGTGACATGTTAAATTAAATAAAATTCTGTTTTTAAAAAATAAAAATGCAGAACATTTTATTCCATTAATCACCTTAATTAGTAAGTTCATTCTCCTCTCTTTGATTGGAGCAAATCTGTCTAATACATGCTGGTTGAACTCTGGTATTCTTATTGTCAAGCCTTTTTCGATGGAAAGCATAACCAATAGTGATAACCTTTCTTGGGACATTCAATTCCTTGAAAGTGTCAATTCTTTGTCATGTGGAAAAAAACTTTTCGTCTTTTGCTGACGCCATAGGTACAGTTAATATTAATTTCAGAATTTTTGGAGATTCACTAAATATTTTTTCTAGATTATTGTGAACGATTCATTCTAGCAAACTCAGTCTCTGACAGTGATCCGAATTCCTCTTCAGCGTTGACTGAAGAGAGTTCGTAGCAGAGATTAGTGTTATAAAAAATGTACATTGAACACACTTTATTTACAGTTTATCCAGGAAAATTTAAAATAAATTGAGGAAATGTATCTGGTGCAAAGAACACTACTGCCATAAGATATCCTGTAAATTTAAACTGGACTTTTTTTTCGAACACTCTCCTGAATTGCTCTTTGCTTGTTTTGTCTAAACCTTAATTGTAAGTTTTTCCTCAGTTGAAAGCTGGGCAATTCTTTTTTTTTTTTTTTTTTTTTTTTTGTAAGTTATTTACAGAAATCATGGTATGCAATTCAAAGCACACACAATAAAATTAAACCTAATAATTAAAAACCAAAACAGCTGATACAAAATAGGTACTGGTATATGCATTCCGAATGTCACATATTCATACATCAACACACACACAAGTGCGTAAAAGAAAAAAGTACATTTCAAATCATCCGTCTTGGTTGTTACGCAATGCACGATGAACACAATATACTTCCACATGAGGCGAAACAATACTTACCAATGTGATATGTTCTGAAAAGGAAACCTCGAAACCCGCCACATGAAGGATCAGCATGTAACAGAAGCCAAGAATCAAAGAACATCAAAACAAACAGCACTGTCAGTTCTACACCCAGAAATATTAACTGGGAGGGGTCCAAAGTATTTGAGGGAGGTCCAATACGTCTACATAATATGGAACCTGTCTTATTCTGCACCCGAAAAGACGATAAATAATTCTTACTTACCTATATTTTTAGAGAAAATGATAGAACGATTATTTTTATAAGAAAAGAAAAGTACATAATGAGACGTAAACTAAAATATTTAGCCTACATCAATCGTTTCTCTGTTAAACAAGTATAGTTCGTTAAGAAAGTCTACAAATGTTAGTCGTTTCGAAATTTTTGGGAGGTCCGGACCAGGTGGACTCCCTCGTGGCTACGCCCCTGAGCATTGCTAACTAGTCCCAAATTCAATGTGGCGTTCCCCATCATACAGTTTTATGTGGAAATTATCAAGAGTATAAAATATACTTATTTTACAAAAGAAATATGTTTATACTAAAATACTATCCAGTGAGAGGGGGGGAGAGCGATTCTACATACTGACTTATTAATATTTGATTCACAAATTACTATAGAAGAAGCCTTTATTCTCAATATAAGCTAAGAATTAACTTGTAAATGCGGGTCTACTTTCATTTGTTTTCTCCTCTACTAGATATTTTCGTTCTTATTTTGTAATTCTGCAATCACTTTTTTAAATTGTCATTATATTGATTTGCTTCACTATGGTCCCGTAATTTAAAAATATGAATGCATAAAAACAAATTCCATTTGTTAATTGCTAGTGAAATAAAATTCAGAAATCTTATTTAGCGCGAAAAACCTTCTCGTTCACTGGAAACCGTGTTGTGTTGCAGAAGCACTGCAACGACCAGTCCCTTTAACTTCTGGGATAGGGGAAAGGAGACTTAACATTCGCTCCAATTGCCGCGCTGAAGGAATCTGGTCGTTGTACGCTCGCTGCAACACAATATAAATTAGAGACTCTGTGACGGATTATTTTTCGATTTTTAAAACGGATTAACGGAACGGACAGTTACAGAAGTAAAAAAAATATGTTATTTAAAGTGTATATATATATATGCAAGTATTAAAAATTATTTTTTCTGTTCTCTACTACTATTGATAATAATATTTTTTTCTTGAAATACTTTGGTCGTTGCGCAACGCTGCAACACTAACATTAGCCGCCACTGTCTATTACCATATTTACTATATAATGATTAACGTTAAAACCGGAAATGGTTGATTTATACTGCTTCCGGTTTAAATATTACATTCATCAGGGAACTCGATTCTTAACTATTGACTCTGTACATCATGGCCAAAATTGATTGGTAATCCATCAGATAGTTCTTGAGACTGTTTGTTTCACTGACGGACAGAATGAATATATGGCTATAGAGTTTTGATAAACTAAATTCGTTAATGAGTGATGATGGAACAAATATAAGAAAGGGAACCAAGAGTAGGCCTACCACCGGGAAAATTTTCGAACACAAAATTAGCCATCGAAAACCCACATGTCCTGGGTTAGAATACCATAGATGAAAACTCTACCACTGAGTCATCAATCACCCGCTTACTAGTTTTATTAATTATTATATTAATATAAATTAATGAATGCCTGCTTATGTTAATTATTGAACAATTACATTGTATACTTCGTTAAGTCAAAAATTATAAATTTGTATTTACTGTACCTACAGTGAGCGCAGAAAGTGTTCGTACACATATGCTATTGAAACGAGAGTGCCTGCGAAAAAGAAACAGAAAATTTAAGAAGTGTAATAACACACACAATATGAATAATGAAAACTAAGCTTTATGAATATATCAATAAAGAACCACAAAGACAAGTTTAAGGTCAGAAAGTAAATAAATTCCGTAGAAAGTGTATAGAGTAGACGCAAAAAGTGATCGTACACCTCACGTACGAATACGAAACAAAGATACCACAACTGGGGTTCACTAGTATTCACCTTTGTATACACCTCTGTATAGCATGACGAGTAACAGAATGAGTTTAGTTGTGAATAGGAATGAAAAAACTGCACGGTGGGCTGTCAAAATGGGAAGCAACCGAACAGAAACAAATGAGGAGACAATAAAAGTAATTATTAAATTGCATAAGAAGGGTAAGTCTTTGAGAAAGATAGCAAACCTTGCAGACAGGCCTCGTTCAACAGTACAAACAATAATTGCGATGTATAATGTTTCTATCACTGTGAAAAAAAAAAAAAAAAAAAAAACCTGGAAGACCAAGAGTGTTGAGTGAACAAGATAAACGTTACATTATTAGGGAAAGAAAAAAGGTTCCGAAAAGTAGTGCTGTGCAATTGGCAACGGATCTGGAAACATGCGGTGTTAAAGTATCAGCCAGTACAGTGCGAAATATTTGCAGGGTATCATGGTCGGATAGCCAGGAAAATGTTCTGGGTGAACAAGACAAATCGTATAAAGAGACTAAAGTTTGAAAAACAGTATAAAGATAAGGGATCAGGCTTCTTTCTGGAATAGGGTCATATTTTCGGACGAAAGTAAATTTAATTTTATTGAGTCCAATGGGAGGCGTATGGTATGGCGCAAGGTGAATACAGAGATGAATCCTCAAAATCTCGTCCCTAAAGTAAGACACGGAGGAGGGTCCGTGCTCGTCTGGGGTTGTATGAGTGCCTCAGGAGTGGGTCGTCTCCACCTTATCGATGGAGTGATGATCCACAAAATGTATATTAACATATTAAAGGAAAATCTTCATACTAGTGCGCAGAAGATGGTTCTTGAAAACAATTTATTGTTCAGGAAGACAACGACTCCAAACATACAGCGGAAAATACTCGATTGTGGCTACTCTATAATACCTTGAAACAGCTTCGCACACCTCCCCAATCCCCAGACATGAACCCCATAGAACATCTATGGTCTGTTCTGGAGACAAGAATCAGAAAGCACAGCTTCTCTACTAAAGAAGGCCTGAGAAGAGCTATTCAAGAAGAATGGGACATAATCAGTCCCGAAGCTACAGAACTACGAACTACTACAGGTGAAATAAATGCCACGAAGACTACAGACAATCATTAACGCACAGGGTAATCCCACAAAATATTAAATAACGTAATATACTTTATAAGCATTAATTCAAGCATAAGTCTACGGTGAATTTTTGCGTTTACAAAAAAGGAATTCTCTCTTTTCTTCTAACAAAACAGTGATTGTGTTTGTTTGGCCTTTCTCTTGTATATAGAAGTAAAATGTATGAATGTGTAAAAGGTTATATATATTTTTTCCGCCTCCCGTTCTCATGCTAGCTGCTTCCAATATAAAGTATGCACGGTGTACGAACATCGGCGCAAATCTGTCTTCAACATTGGGGGGGGGGGGACGGGTAACACCGTTCTCATATTATATATATATATATATATATATATATAAGCGATGGCGATGTTCAAAATATTTATGAAGTTGAAAAACAATGCTGTGAATGATCAGGGGAGCAGAATTGTCTTCAGTGGCGTATTTAGGAGGCTATCGAGCTCAAGCTACCCCCGAAATAAATTTGTTAGTTTTTCGCATTCCACGTACAACAATAATCCTTCTTACGATTTCGAAGAATGTCATTGACTTTCCATTTTCTTATGCTCTTTCTTCAGAAATAATACTATATTTGTCAAATTTCATTCCATGGAAGAACTGTGTCCTTTTGTTCTTTCTTTCGTCCTTTCTACTTTTCTTTTTCTTGACGTTCTTTCTTGCATTTCGCCTATCATACTTTATCGACCGTTGTCAGTAGTGATTCAAGTCTGCCGTCATCAGTAACACAAAAACTAAGAGGAGTTGATAAGCGTAATTTGTATTCCACACCAACTTGCACGGATATCAACATGACAGGACTTTAATTATCATAACAAAGGAAAAATTATATTGTTTAGTTATTTTTAAAAGAACGAAATGTTTGAATTAAAGAAAATCAAAACGGGGGAATAATTAGTCCGGGATATAAGGAAGGTCATGAGGATGCTTCCTGTTTCTTGTATTAATAAAATAAAGTGTTAAATTCACTACTAAATATTTGTATCATATCATATAGGATTTATCGGACTGCAATTCTTGCCATTATAACTTCAATTTATGCATAAATTAAAATATATTTATTTCTCAAACTCATGTGGGCAATTACCCACTTCCTTCCTTGTGTTGGGCATAGCCCCTCGAAACAAAATCCTAAATACGCCATTGGTTATCTTCAACATTGGGAGGTTTTGCAGATTTGAGGCTTATTCTAGAGAACGAAGATGAAACTCATATTACGGTAGATGAATCTGATCAACTCTTGTAGAGTATACTAGAGCCTATATATTAGGCTATGTAGATGAAGTAGTAGTACATATCAGTATTACAAATCACTGCCGTGAACACATTCTGAAATCTGAATACATGCATACTTATAATTGCTATGTTTCTAATTAGGCATCCACAATGATCCCCGTTAAAATTGTTTTATAATAATATAATAATATAAATAATGACTTCCCCAAAACTACCAAGAAAGAATATCAATTATGTATGACGCAACAATACTCTTTGAGCAAAATGATGATAAGCTCAATAACATTACAGGAATCGCTACAGAAATCTGACGCTTGTAATATACTCTTTGGTTAACAGATGTAACCTTAAGATTATGGAGAAAAATATTCCAGCAATTGAATTCTTTTCTTTGCTTACAAAGGATCCTCTCTCAAAAGAAAAGTTGGGTTACGTGGAATTACGTAGGAACAAACTAGCAGAGAATAGAAACTAGGCAAAATTACGTTGGCTACAAAATCCGAATAACTGCACAAAATTTGGTAGACATTAGGTGGGAAACTTCCAAAACTTTTAGAACAAAGAAACGCGATTTTTTGAAAGCTAAAATTTAGGAACTTGAAGATAATAGTAAAAATAAAAACATTCGGGACGTATAAAGGGATCAACGAATTTAAGAAAGGCTATCAACCTCGTGCTTATGTTAAAGAAAGCTGATGGAACAGCTCTCACTGATACAGATAGCATTTTAAATAGATGGAAAGATTTCTTTGACGATTTGCTTAACACGCAGCCAAAAACTAATGTGAGTGGAGAAAGGGAGATACACACCGCAGAACCGTATATTCCAGAACCCAACCGAATAGAATAGAAATCGCTATAAAGAAATTAAAGAAACACAAATCTCCGGGTGTAAATACAGGCTGAGTGAATTTTAGCTGGAGGTGAAAAATTGTGGAACAAAACACACAAACTCATTCTCCTTATCTACAACAAGGAAGAATTGCCACAAGAGTGTAAAGAATCAATCATTGTTCCAATCCACAAAAAAGGCGACAAAACTGACTGTAATAATTATCGAGGCATCTCTCTTCTGTCAACATCCTTTAAAATCCTCTCAAATATTCTATTAGCAAGATTGACCCCATACGCAGATGAAATTATTGGAGATTATCAGTGTGGATTTAGACGAAATCGATCAACTATCGACCAAATATTTACCATTCGCCAAATACTCGAAAAAAAAAAGTGAGAATACAATACCTCGGTACATCAACTGTTTATTGATTTTAGAAAGGCGTACGACTCGGTTAGGAGAGAAACATTATAGAACGTTCTTAACATTACAGAACTTGGAATACCGAGAAAGCTAATTAGGTTAATTAAGATATGTTTAAATGGATCCCAAAGTAAAGTCCGGGTAGGAAAATTTTGTCCACAAGCTTTCACGTCGAAAATGGCCTGAAACAACGAGATGCGTTGTCGCCATTATTATTTAACTTTGTTCTGGAATACGCTATAAGGAAAATCAAAGAAAGAAACCAGGGCCTAGAGTTGAACGGTATTCACCAGGTTATGGCATATGCTGATGATGTAAATTTAATAGGGGATGATAGGAGTACAATAGAAAGAAATGTAGAGGTCTTATTAAAGGCTTGTAGGGACAAGGGTTTAGAAGTAAATGCAGAGAAAACTAAATATATGGAAGTGCGTCGGGACCGTAATACGGCAAATTATGAATGCGTTAAAATATTAAATAATACTTTTGATAAAGTTTATACTTTCAAATATCTAGTTTCAATATTAACAGACGAAAATCATGTTCACGAAGAAATTAAATGTCAACTAAAAGCAGGGAATTCGTGTTACTATTCGGTTCAAAATCTCTTGTCGCGAATTCTGTCGAGGAACTTGAAGCTTAAAATATATAAAACGATAATCATGCCTGTTGTCTGTATGGTTGCGAAACATGGTCGCTTGCTCTGAAGGAAGAACATAGGCTGAAAATATTTAAGAACAAGATCCTGAGACGAATATTTGGATCCAAGAGGAACGGGAATGGGAAATGGCGGAAACTTCATAACGAGGAACTACATAATTTATACGGTTTACCCAACATTGTTAGGGTCGTCAAGTCTAGAAGGCTTAGGTGGGCAGGTCATGTAGCTAGAATGGAAGAAAGTAGAAGCGCTTTCAAACTCTTTACTGGAAGACCAATCGGAAAACGACCATTAGGGAGACCTAGGCGCAGCTGGGAGGACAATAGATTTCCTGGGCGCAGCTGGGAGGGATTTTTTAAAGGTGGACCTCGTAGAGATAGGAATTCTAATTAGAAACTGGATCCAATTGGCTAAGGATAGAAGTCAATGGAGAGCTATTTGAACGCGGCATTGAACCTCCGGGTTCCATAGGCTATAGAGTTAGTTAGCTTACGAAGCATGAGTAGATGCCTAGGCTGATACTACAAATAGATGAAATGCGCATTTACTGAAAATATGTGTTCTACTGACATTGGATAGTCTATATACTGTTCGTGTGCTAGGACCTAGAGGAAAGGAGGAGATAAGATTTGACATCAGGTTACGTCGTGCACAGTCGCACTCCTTCATTTTCATTAAAAATGTAAAAGCAAGAGAAACAAATTTCATCTCACATTCCTTTGTTCAGTCGGATCAAATCATCACACTTATCTGCAAAATGCACTTTTCAAATCGGATTATTTGGAGAGCCTCCATTTCCAGTGTTGGGGGGGGGGGACGTCTCCCAATTTTCGCGGAATTTGTGCCCGTACCTACAGCTGAGACAACTTTCCAGCATGAGGAGAGGGGCCTATTCTCCTTTGGCATTAATAGCAATTTGTGCCCAAATAGCGGATGTGGAATTAATAACATATTTATGAGATTATTAAACGCACTACAGCACGAAGTTCAGTATAAAATACTACAAAATACGATATTTTTTAAAAAGCCAAGAACTATCAATTTCATCTTACATTCATTTGTTTTCAGTCGGACACAAATCATAACACTTATCCCAAAAAGCACTTTTTAAGTCAGATTATTGGAGGGGACAGTCCCCCCCAGGTCCAAGATTGGGGGGACATGTCCCCCTCGTCCACCCCGGGATTTGCGCCAGTGTGTACGAACACTCTCTGCGCTCACTGTAGGTATGTTGACAATAAGCGAATGTTATTAGAATATTTGTTGAGATTTCTTTTCCTTCACTGCCTTTCGCCTGGTTAAAAAGTAGTTTGCAGTGCTTTGGAGCAGCTGCAGGTGGGAACGCGATAATGTTTGAGACATACCGGCGACTTTTTTGTGTGTGAAAATAAGATTTTTTTCATAAAGCAGTAAATAACTGCAGTAGCAATTGTCTACGTAAGTGATAAAGACATATCCAACTACAAGAAACTAATACAGTATATATATTCATTATTGTGTTTCTCTTTTAACAGCTACTAGCTAGGGAATGCCAATTCCAGAATTTTTACTTTCCGGAATCCGGAAAGTAAAATCGGAAAAATTCCGATTTTTTTCTAAATTCCGGATTTTTTCCGAATGTCGGAATTTTTCCGAAATCCGGATTTTTTCTGAATTCCGGAATTTTTCCGAATTCCGGATCTTTTTTGAATTCCGGAATTTTTCCGAATTCCGGAAAGTAAATTTTCCGATTCCGGAAAACAAAATATCCGGATTCCGGAAAATTTTGGCCATCCCTAATATATATATATATATATATATATATATATATATATATATATATATATATATATATATATATATATATATATATATATATATATATATATATATAATATGTACAGTGGTCGAAGTGCGGCGGTGGGTCTAATAAATCCACTTTTATACACAGTAATTGACAAATAGCTTTGCACGTAAAAGGATTTTAAGGATTTTATTTCTTAGGATTTTATTTTATTTAGATGTCCGGTACGTCGAGTTATAATCGTAATAAAACATACCGGTTCTGCATTTTTCTACTTCGAACACTCGATGGGTATCTGCACAAAGGTGATATGTCCATTTTTCTTCGAAAGTCAGGTTTTGGCTGATGTGGATAATACCCGAAGTATTTTTGGAATTGGTGCACATTACATAAAAACAAAAGAATCTCCAGTAAATATTCCATTAATAAAAACAAAGTTTTGCATGAACCTCTGATTTGTGAGATGCATTGAATGTTCCCAAGCGGCACACCGACGTCGAAAAGACGTGTTTTTTTTGTGTAAAACACCGTAAAATACACCGAACATGACGTGATTTACACGTCTTTTCCCACGTGGAAATGTCCGGGAATATGACGTGATTTTTATGACGTCTTTTACACGTCATAGAATATGACGTGATTTTTATGACGTCTTTTACACGTCATAGAAATGACGTGTAAATCACGTCTTTTTCACACCCTTCATGTGAATTGGAAGGGGGGCGTTCTCGAAATGAGGCGGCGAGAAGCAAAGGGGTGTAAGCGATATTTGCAATAAAGTATGAATGTCTCAAAAATGGATTCTGCACAGCTAAATATACAAACTGGATGGTGAAGCTCGTCGCAGTCCAATAGAAAGTCTACCCATGAATACTCTACGCCGAACTTCATTATGCAGTTTGTATATTTTGCAATGCAGAATCCATTTTAGAGACATACATACTCTATTGAAAATGTCACTTACACCCCTGTGCTTCTCGCTACCTCAAATGTCATGGAAGTCTGACAGGATTGTTCAGTTCCAAATGTCAAAACCATTAGAAATTGATGTGCATCCGCAGTTTTGATATTAGGAATTTCAATCCATGTACTACCTCGATTATTCGCCACACTTTTGAGGCTATTTACCAGCCCCTATTCAACCGTTTTGCACCAAAGTTAGGGGTTAGGCTACTAGGGCTACCTAGTTCTGGCCCTGTAAATTTTGAAATAGATCGGTTGAATAGTGGTTGAAACAAATAACCCTGAAACTGTGTCGAATAATCGAGATCCTACTATACATAGATTGAGATTCCTAATGTCAACACTGGATACACATCAATTTATGATTATTTGGACATATGAAACTGAATAATAATAATAATAATAATAATAATAATAATAATAATAATAATAATAATATCTACTCTAAAACACACAGCTTACAACACATTTTTTTTAAAAAAATGATAAAAAAGAAAAAATCATACTTTTTCTATTTTCTTAACTGCGTTTTTTTTCTTGACAGTTCTGAACTGATCTCTGGCCGCAACACTTTTCTTGGGTAAAAAAAAAAAAAAAAAAGTCTACGAGTAACAACTGGACAACGATTATTATAAGTAAAAACAATAATGAAAATAAATTTATCCTTGTGGCTGCTGCTTGATTTTTCACCATTGTGTTGTAATTTGCATAATAATTTACAAGCTCCTATACCAGATAAGTAAGACCACTGGGTTATTGTAATAAATAACAGATCAGGATAGACCCTAAGAACCCTAGATCTTGCCACAGCGAAATACATCACCACCCTCTCTCGGAAGCACACATTGGGGAACGTCAAAGTATTGTGGTCTATTTGATTGGTCTGTACCAAGAATTTGGAAATTTCGCTTCTCCGAATGTTCGTATTATCTATGGATTGGGGATTTCCATATCCAATTAACCACCTCTAGTGTTGTTGATTTATATTTTTTTAGTATTTGGAAACTAGCCTATTAAAGAGTATATATTCGCCTTAATGTGTGGTATATTTATCTACACATTAAGAAACGAATATACAATAGCTGTCGAGGAATAATTATATACCTAATGCAACAGGAAAGAAACGGCAGCGCTTGCTCCACGAAAGGATAAATTTAAAGCCATACATTAAAAAGAAAACCGAGACGCATTGAATCGACTTGAAAAACATAAAAAAAAGCCCTCGAATGTAAGACTCACCCTTGGCGGAAAAAAAAAGCCCTACATAACTTTTAAGAATGAGAAAAGACGAATAAATATGGTAAAAACAAAGAATGAAATAGAAAAATAAAGGAACATTGTACTTACAGTCCTAAGAAAATGAAATGAAATGAAATCTTTGAGTTTTACGTCCCACGGTTATACCGGTTAGGCTAAAGGAGACGGTGATAATGAGAAATGAATGAAATGGTGGAATGAAGAAAGTGGGAGGAAACGGGAGAACCCCGAGAAAACCCACGCACACGGTGTTTGTCCACTACGTAGACAAAGTTCACTTGGTGGGGGCTGGGATCGAACCCGGAACCCCAAGCACCAGAGGTGAACTCTACCACTGAGCCACCGCGGCCCTTAGTACTAAGAAGAATCCACTCATTTCGTCACTGGAATTTCTTCATGTGTATTTACTAGTACCTTCTTCTTAATGAAATTACGGTACAACACGTGCTTCCATAAATTTTATAGCTATCCATTATTACGCTAGTATGCGCACACATACACACAAACACAACCACCCACATCCAACACACACTCACACACAAGAACAATGGGTTTTATTGATAGTGCAAAATTTAGGACTAAACTTTTATAACTCCAATTTAAGACACCTTTATTTTGGAGGTGAAAAATCGAAAAAGAAAGTACATCTTAAAATTAATTAACCTCTGAGGGATGAAAGCGAAAACACAACCATTAATTTGAATTCTACATTTATTAGTTATATGTACAATGTGCACGTTTTGTCGTATAAAATAATATTCATGCTATTTGTAATGCAACAAGAAACACTGATTGTCTTTATTATTTGTAATACAAACAAGAAATATGTAGACAATGCAAATCTGTTGGTTATAATCTAAAACTTACAGAGATCTTTTAATAATATAAAATAAAAAGAATCAAATTTTTCTATAAATTTCGTATGAAGGAAAGTACCTTTCATAGTTATTGAAAGTACAGAAATGCAGCATCATATCAAAAAAGCCTCACGTGCTTCAGTAGGTTAAAAATGGGGACTGCGGTAAGTATCCCACTTATTATCCCATCTATTATACCAGTAGCAGTTTCTTCCATCTTTTAGTTTTCGAAAGAGATGCCTTTACATTGATTTCCAACAAAGCGAGGAGGAACAGGTCAACATGTTTCAAGCATGCCGAATCCTTTTCATCCTCAAACAACAAGGCAGATGGAAGTGAATATCTTTCTACTAACATTTTGAAGATTTGTGGCATTTGTTCATTTGAAGATCTTTATTTTTACTCACGAGTGATAAGTGTCTTTAAGGCTAGTTTGCACAACGTGAACTTTGCTCTTTTTTCCGCGGGAGTTAAATTCCATCGCCAGCTCTTTGGAAACCAAGCATCAGAGAAAGGTCCCTTTTCCTCCCAACGATGACAGATAGGAACACTGAAACAGAAAAAAAAAATCATGAACAATCATAGTGCAATTTTTCAGGTGGGGAGAAAATTTTAAAAAATAATTACAATACGTCATGTGTAACTACAATCAATACGCAATAAAACGATTAGTTACTGCACTCGCTTGCATGAAGTCCCACTTTTAACGGCCTTCCAAATAGCGAAATTAAACTACCATTAATTTTAGTTATTCTGTAATAGCTTAACTTTTGATTTTATTGCAGCTGTTAACTCTGATTGTTCAGGAGGATCAAACAAGTTGGGGGATATAAGACTTTGTATATACAGATACATGACAAATAATTCTGAAACACTCATAGAAGGCTACATTACGTATGTGCTCACAATATAAAATGCCACTCCAAGACCAACTTTAGGATGTGAGCTAAAAGTGACGATCAAGTATATTGATACGATATTGATACAAACAAAATGGTGTATAACTTATGTATTCCGAAAAGTAAAAAAATTGTGAGCAAACGCCCCCTCACTTGTTACTGGAGTATTTTTTAAAAAATAAGACTTCTAGAACCAGAATTCTGTCACAAGCAGTAGGGTGAAAATCGTCACATTATTTGTTCTGAGCAGGGTTAGAAGTTGCGGAAGTTATTATTATTATTATTATTATTATTATTATTATTATTATTATTATTAATAAAACTTCTCTTTGGTGAAAATTATATTTTACCCCTCTGTTGAGAAAAATATTTTCGGGAGGAGTACTTTTATCCATTCAAAAAAAAAAAAAAAAAAAAAAGCGCGAACATTATAACATGTGATACATTCCATATTAAAGCTTTGCTTATATATAAATACTCAAGTCAAATAAAATAATTGCTGAAGGAATAAAAATTAATAAACAGGGAAACCTTTAAAAATCTAAAATAATAAATAAATAAATAAATAAATAAATAGAATGTATCTGAAGAAGACAAGGGTAGTTGCTGAAACAGTTACATTTAAATAAAATTGGCGCAGCTGTGGTTCGGTGATAGAGCGTTCACCTCTGGTGCTTGGGGCCAATGATTCGATCCCAGCTCACTTCAAGCGGCTTTTCTTGGAGTTCTCCAATTTTTTCCCACATTCTTCATTCCACCATTTAATTCACTTCTCATCATCACCGACTCCCTTAGTTTCAGTGCCTGATCGTGGAACGTTAAATTGAATATTTCATTTATATAAAAGTATTGCCTTGTTCAACAATTATTTTATTTTAGTTAAGTACTAATAAAATATTACTACTTTCTTTCTTTTCTTCTTACTCGGCATTTTCTTACATGGGTATTATAAAATAACATGTCAAAAACTCACCTGTCGCAACTTTGGTATGTATGTCATCCTCCACAGTGATATTTCTAGAGCAGCTCGACGAGCAGAAAGGGGTCAGGTGGTCTGCTGTTGATCAATTCATCATTTGCAGGAGCATTGGCCACACGCTCTGGAAAGTGGGAGTACATACAAGGCTTATTTTGGCAAATAACATGTATTTACACCTAGGCTTATTACAACGACTAAATACATTTAACATGAAATGAAGCAGTTTAATTTTATGTAAACAGTAAAGTGGGTTTTTACTACATTTTGTATTTAAAAAAAAAAAGAGCTTATAGAAAGAAAAATGAGTTGGCAGGAAAATATCAGCCATAAATTTCACATGCTTCCTGTTCTGGATATTTTCAGCGTAAAGGAAGGTGTGAAGAAGAGTCCGAAATCGTCCCAACCTCGATGCAGGAATGGCCACTTCTTAAATGGAAAGATACGCAAAATAAATATTGACAAACTTGTGGACAGATAGATTTTATGGATTATTGTCTGCCCGTTGTTAACAAGAAGCAGGGATCGGAAAATCTTTGAGTTTTACGTCCCACGATTATGCCGATTAGGCTAAAGGAGACGGTGATGATGAGTAATGGATGAAATGGTGGAATGAAAAAAGTGGGAGGGAACGGGAGAACCCCGAGAAAACCCACGCACACGGTGTTTGTCCACCACAAAGTTCACTTGGCGGGGGCTGGGATCGAACCCGGGACCCCAAACACCAGAGGTGAACGCTCTACTACTGAGCCATCGCGGCCCCATAAGAAGCAGGGATCGGTTTTGAGAACGGAGTGAAAGCGTAAAATATCGCATCTTGAACACAAAGAACACAAATGACTACCTGCGTTTTCGAACGCGGTCATTTTCTGACCAAAAACACCAAGGCAAGTAATTTCTTGCTATGTATTGCTTCATTTAAATTCTGCAACGTGAAAAAAAAAAAGTTTTTATCTTACATTTATAATACAAGCTTGAAAAAATCAAGAGCTCCAATTCTGGGGTAGGTTTTATTTTTTTTTTTTTAAATAAAAAATATCCTACTCTGGGAGGGGCAGTCGTCACCTCTGGATCCGCCCCTGTTGTGTACACACCTTCCTTTTGGTGGCAGCAAATATGTAAGCCCCGAAGCTATTAGGTATGTTTTTTTTTTTTTTTTTACTGATGGGGCTGCAGTGCCTCAGTGGTAGAGCGTTCACTTCTAGTGCGTGGGGTCCCTGGTTTGATCCCAGCTCGTGGCAAGTGGGCTTTGTGGTGGACAAACACCATGTGCCTGAGTTTTCTCGACACTCTCCCGTTTCCGCCCACTTTCTTCATACCACCATTTTTCACATTTCATTATCACCATCTTCCTTAGGCTCGGTGCCTTTCCTGGGGCGTGAAACTAAATATTTAATTTCATTTCTTTTTAATGATGAGGAATTGGTGTTCCACCTGAAAGCAGGTTTTTGACCCAAAGAGACTTCCGTTGTTAATGTGCGCATAAACATTAGGAGGATATTCCCTATGTCAAGAGCTCTCTTAAACACATCTAACTGGAACCAGCACCAGCCCCCAACCACGGTCCCTTAATAAGACATTTGGTTTCCTTTGAATCGTTTCACGATTAGCAGTGGGAATCATAATAATATAGTCATGTAGAGGATACTTAATTGAGCTGGAATATATTTTTTTGAACTTCAGTGGCAACATTGATAAGTATCCATCATCACATGCTGGCACTGGAGTAAGTACTGTAATCTAAAATGCGAGGGAGCTGTCTACTCAATTAATGAACAAAATATTCGAACAGTCAAAAACCCGTTACATTATTATGATTTCCACACCGAATTCTGTAGCACAGCTACGGTAGCCAAGTGTCTTGTGAGGGTGTGTAGGTGCAGCAGGGCGATGGTTGCAGTTTGAGAGTGCTCTCAACTCAAGGTGACCAGACGTCCCGTTTTGGCCGGGACAGTCCCTTATTTTAACCCTTGTCCCGTTTCTTTCAGATTCTCAAACGGGACGCCTAAATGTCCCGTTTTTAAGCAAACATGACCCAGGTGTCCCGTAATTATTATTCAAAATATATAAAGCCAATGCTAATTCTACACTCTTCCGTACCAACACTTACTGGGAAGGTTCACCCGTGCCTAGAACTTCTGAATATTCAAATGAGAATTGAGTGTTCTGTGGTTCAAGTGGAAATTGAGTGGGAATTCTGAGTGTTGAAGTAGTTAAAAGTATTGTTGGGTAATACTTAAGTTAGAAACGCTGTGTTATCATTCTTACTTTGTATTTTGTAAATTGAAAACACTGCTGAGTCCCAAAATGCAATGTGGAAGTCACCCCACCCCCCGTCACCGATTCGTATGCGTCCCGTTTCTGAAAGTAAAAGTTCTGGTCACCTTGTCTCAACTGGGGTAATATCCTCCCACTGATTATGCACATATACAATGGGGGCACTACTTTAGCAAACGGGTCTACCAAATATTCATCTATTTTGTGGATTTTTTCACTAGATTTAAGACAGTAGTGCTACAAAGGGTTAAACAAAACATAACTGAGTGAGCGAAGGGGTTAGAACTTCCATAGGGCTCGTTGTTTCTAACTTTGAAGTCATACACGATTGGCATTGCAACAATTGCCGAGGGTCATTTCCCAAAGAGGTTCACTCGAGCAGTCGGTTCTACCTAACAGAAAATTCATAGGTAACATACGATGTGAAACATATTTTTGTGAAGGAATAAAAGTGTGAATGTCAGTAATTAATGTCAGTACACAGCAAATTGAAATGAATTTTGGGCATTATTCGAGCAGACGGTTCTACCAAATTTTGACATATTTCTTACAGTTTCATATCAGGTTAGAACAATGCATTTCTTTTAGCAGAGCATGAACTAAATCAGAAGCGCCATTAGTGCTTGCAGATTGACTTCAGGCCTCAGTACAAATACAGCGTGGACGTAAAGCGTAACAATTTCAGTGAATAAAACACGAACCAATTTATTTCAGCTCCCCACTAAAAAGCACGGGTAGGAGCACAGCAAAGGGTTCGAACGGCAGCGACGGGATGCGTCCGTAGGGAGCAGGCGCGTCAGCGACGGGGAATATACGTCTAAACAAGAATAGTGGAAGACCACACTTACATATGCAATACTTTCACTGATCACTTAAAATTCATTTCAATATGCTGTACACTGACAGTAATTACTTATATTCACACTCTCATTCCTTCACGAAAAATGCTTCTTATAATATTTTACCTATAAATTTTATATTTGGTAGAACCGTCTGCTCGAGTGAAGCCGCATTTTGAGTGATAGTGAAATCATTGTAAGCGTAAGTGTGCTTTTCCATTATCCTTCTTTACGCGCATAGTCCCCGTCGCTGACGTGCCTGTTCCCTACGAACGCACCCCCTCGTTGTCGCTCGGGCCCTCTTGCTGTGCTCCTGCACTGATTCCAATAGAATGCATTTGTGCTTTTTAGTGGGCACCTAGCAAAAGTTATTTCGTGTTTTATTCACTGTTCTTAATATGCTACGCGTCGGGAAGGTTCTAGAACACAAGTCCCCCCCCCCATATAGGTTAACAGCTAGATTGGTTCTTTTCTGTACCAAAGTTTAACATTTAATTCACATAGTATTGTTGAGCGAGCGTTAGCGAGTGAAGGCGGGTTAGAGCCCCGCACGGCACGTTGTTTTCTGTCTTTGTTACAATTAAGTGGGAAGGGGTACCTGTGTTCTAGAACCTTGCCCCATGCGTCTACTCTATATTTACACTAACCCCCGTGAAGTCAATCTGCAAGTAGTAATGGAGCTCCTCATTTAGTGCATATTCTGCTATAGGAAATACAATGCTCTAACCTAACCTGAAAATGTAAGAAATGTATTAAAATTTAGTAGAACCGTCTGTTCCAGTAATGCCTCCAAAAGCATACACTTACTGTCATTTCGTTGTTTGCTTGTATTTATCAGTCTTTCGCCTTGGCAAATAGTACCACAATGCATGCAGCTTTTATTATACGGATTCATAGTATAAGTAGTAGTAGTAGGAACGGGTTAGAAGCCCCGCGGAGGTTGGTTGGTCCTGTTCTCGACATGAAATAGGCAAATTAAAGACTTGTCCAATTTTTTTCGTATATTTTACAATCTACGGATCTGTATAATAAAACTGCACCACAGAATGACATACTTTCCCATGCATACTCACTCCCATATACGGTTTATTGAGAATAAAAACACATACATTATCATTTTACTACCTTCACTATTAACATTTTATATAGTATTCTACCTAAAATATTTAATTTGATACAGGCGTCTGCAAATGTTAACCTAATGTAGGTATCCTCGTTCTTTCTACGGTATTTTAATACACTGTAATAAGAAACCGTAGAATACTCAATCTGCTGAATTTTACACAGAATGCACCTAGATAGGAATAGGATAGGAATTATACTTACTTGTCTTAAAGCTGACCTTTATCACAGGTGACTTTAACAAAACACATTATTTATATTCACAAACAATACCATCAAAACACGATTCCGCAAATGGCTCACGATTCCCAGCATGCACTGCTCAAACTGCAGTTACAGTACGGGGAACGTCCGCGCTTTTTAGCACCTAAAAAAGACGTCTATTTTTGGTGATGTCCGACACGTGATTCTTTGTACCATTCTGGCACGTGATAAACACGTACAATTTAGGTCATGTTTGACACGTCATTTTTGTTACCATTTTGGTACGTGATAAAGACGTTCCAAATTTTCAAAAGACGTCATTTTGAATTCGAACCCCAAAAAAAGACGTGTTTATGACGTGACTGTGCTACTTGGGTTGTCACCTGCAAAAATTACGGCATGGACATATCACCTTTGTCCGTATACCCATCGACTTGTTCGTCTCGAAGGGGGACATCCAATAATACCACACTTGACTCCTGTCCCCACCCCCTGGGGGCGAGAGTTGATTAACTTCGAAATCATAAATAAGAACACTCTTGAATATTCTGATTATCCGTGAAAAAATACGTAACTTTTGTATTGAACTTTTTTTTTTTTTATCGTTGCGTCATGAATGGTGCTGTAATCGGCAAAATCAAAATGGGTTACAAACAGTTGGCAAAATCAAAATGGGCTACAAACAATTGTAAAATAATATCTCAAGAAATACACATCAGATTTGGAAAATTAATACTTTTGATATCTTCGCAAATGCTATCAAATGACACCATAGTTGATCTCCCCACTGTCATCTCAGGAGGTTAGAAATGCAGTTATTCTAAAATTTGTAATGACAAACGGTTGTTTTACTTTATCCACATTGTTGGTGTGATTTCTGCGACAGATGTCACTGAAATGGACCGCAGTTGGAAACAGTCATGGTTTGTTTTTATCAATGTATTAAAATCTAGTTTTAGCGTACCCCAGGAACAATGATGTGGTTGTTCCCTTTGGATGCTTTTTTAATATGAATCCCCTTACGTCTCACCATCGGGGTGCTTGTTTCAGAGGTGAGTCCGCTTGCCCCTCACTATCTTGGTGCTTGCTTCTCACACATCTCCATTGTTTGCTGAAACAGATGTTCGAAATAGTGCCCGTTTTCTGCAATACAAATTTCAAGTGTTACATATACGGCGAGAGTCTGACCATGGACTGCGACGCATAATCGCAGTTTTTGCTTCATAGATGGCAATTTGAATGATAAAGAATGTATCGCAGAAAATAGTCACCATTTCGAACATTTTCTTATCACTTGTCAACAGTGTTTAGGGATGGGAACGAGCAAGTTCGAGCGAGTTTTCTGTGAAATTCGACTCGACTCGAAAAATTCCCTCCAACTAGACTCGAAATCGGGTTGAGCTTCTAGTCGAGTCGACCCAAAACGAGTCAAATTCTGTGTCTAGTCTCAAGTAGTCTCTTCAAGTATCCTACACAGACACATAATTATTATCAATGATACTACTCTTACTACATGTATAGATTGTGTAATTTAATAGTAGTTCGTGTACTAAGCTGGGGAAAGTACACTCTGTGTGAGATAAGTTTTGTCTGTCTCTTCGGTATATGTATGGCGTAACAGGCTAACTCTAGATCGTGGTAGGATATACCTGGAATTGGTAATTGTCCATAGTGAACTTTTTTTTTTTCGGATTGTTAGTTAAGATGAGATCGAATAGTGAATGCCATGTAGCAGTATGAAAAGTGGGGTTTAAAGTGCACATTGAAATGTTAAGGCCGGATAATATATTAAGAAAAAATTCACTTTCACTCTTTGACTTTAGCATGTTAAAATTAAAATCATCGAGAACTAAACAATTTTCAGAAAAGGGCAAGTGAATATCTCATCTTCGAAATTTTTAAAATTTTGCTTTTGGCGGTCTGTACACCTTGTGGCGACATAGCCAGATTTTTTGTGTAAAATTTAACTGTAAATGCTATCCCTCACATAAATACCAACACCACCAGTGCCTCTTTTCATTCTGTAATTAATTACGAAAATTAAAGCTGGCAATTCATAGAGGCTACTATTCAAACTTGGCTTTGTCAACGTTTCGGATACCAAAATCAGGTGCAGACTATTTTGTGGGAGAACAATAGTTTGAAATTCATTGAAAGAGTTTAAAAGGGACTGAGCATTGAGGCGAATGACATTTACGATTATCCCAGCCGCTGGTTTTACCAGTTCTGTTTGCAGTAAATGTACAGTCGGTGGTAAAAGGGGAAGAAGGGAGGGGAGAAAGAGGGTGGAAAATGATCTGTCCCGTTAGGGGAGGAGTAGATGCGAAATATTTTTGTGAAAGTAAAAGTCGGTGTTGCTACCTCAGTCAGTTTTTCTATTTGCGGCATGCAAAAACTCAAGTACTATTAACAATTGAATAAAAAATAAATAATTAATAAGAAACGCATAAGAAACATATAGAAGAGACTTACCAAGAACTGGGTGACTAAAATGCTGATTTGAAAATACAAGATACACATGATACGTTGTTGCTATGCATCGATACTATTTCAATAGAATTTTCCCAGGAGCTCTGCGCCTATATTTCATGTTCTCTTATATGTCAAACAGAGCAACAATCATAATGCACACAAGCAAATACACATAAATCACATACAAAATAATTGCATACATTAACATAACACAAAAAATAATGCACTACACATTTACTTTAAATGTACGAGACTTGCTCACACAGTGGCGTAGTTCAAGTTCCCACCCCCTGTCACTAATAAGGTTAAGCAACTGTCGCTCAGAGGTGACATAATGCTTCTGGTTCTCCAGAACAATGACAATTTTGCCATCTGATGTCCATGTATTGCGGACTTGAAGGGGTTGCCTACAGTGGCGTAACTACGTTTTATGGGCCCCCAAAGAGAATACCCAGGGCCCCCGCCTTAACACGATTTTTGTGTGTGAAATGATAGATATAATAAATAACCATACTTCCCTGCAGACCCGCAACCAGAGTGGGCTAGGAGGGCCTGGCCTCCTAAACATTTCGTGACCCCTCCAGTTCTTAACACAAAATGCTATTATTAATGCAAAAACACAATTTAGTTATTTGTAAGAGAATCTTTAGGCCTAATGACTTGTGCCCCCCTAACATATTCATGGCCCTCCAAACCCTGTGGCTGGTTGCGGACCTACTCCCCTGTATCTGTAAATATTGAATTAAATGTATTGAACTACTAGGCCTAAATACTCATAAATGAAAACCACTTAGTTATACATATAATTTATTCAATAAGCTTCACAATGGAAGATGGATTACCTCTTTGCGGTTAGTGACGTCAGTCTTCATGAAGAGTAACAGGAATTAATTGAATAATTATAGTTTCCTTCTTGCCTTCCTGTCAGCAAAATCCTTTACTAACTCCCGTACATCCATTTTTTCAGTTTCTTCCGCTTTTATTGAGAGCAGAGCTAGATTACTTAATCTATTTTGGCCCATTGTGCTTCTCATATAGCTTTTAACATTATTATTATTAATTTCAATTTTGAGAACGACCTCTCCGCAGAACTGGCAGAGACAGGGAGTGTCATAAACAACAAATACGCGGTAATAAGTTCAGAAAAGCTAGACGCCAATGACTTCTTGAAAATGCCTTGGTTACAAGCTACAAGTAACAATCTTAAAATAAATAAATGGTCTGTTTCGTATCAGTCAATGAATTGTCTATGTTAAAATTCCTCTCCAGGGTGGTAAAGACGCTACAGTCTAAAATTTCATGAAAGAAACCACGAAACTTACAAGTTTGTTGCCTATTTTTTTTCTCGTGTGTGGCCGTACACAATTAAAAGCGGTGTTAGGTCAAACAAGAATTCTGAACACTCAGTTGTGTATTTCAGATTTCACGGAAGCGAAAACCAACATCGCAACTATAAATTGCTTGAAGTATCTGTGCCCTTGTCAGAATTTTGTCACCAGTGAGATGAGTTATATTGGCAGGAAACAAAAAGGGAAATTTGGATACTATATCAAGCAAAGATGTAAATTGTAAAACAACAATGTAACTGTGAACCCGCCAAAGGAAAATATATAGCCTGCAAAAGCCGACCGAACCGACATTCCCTCTTTTTTGTTCGTGCTGTGTTTGACCTACACGTCAAGCCTCCCAAAGATAGCCGAAAAAAGAGGAGGTGCAAGAAATTGCCGACTAATAAAAAACTGAAAAGCAAGTTGATTCAACCTATTAGGAGGGTAGAGTAAAGGGCCCCCTTGGAAGTGTTGGGCCCCTCCGCATTGCGGGCCTTCGCGACATAGTAGTTACGCCCCTGCTTGCCTAGCTTGGTGAAGTAAGGCCAGTCGTTTTGTGGTAAGTGATTCGGTGACAAGGAATTTGCTTCCTTACCCGTTCCTTGTATCAATATGACACAAACTTCACAATTAAAGGCCTGTGTCCTTCAACCACCACATCTGCAACAGCTTTGATTCTACGTTTGATTACGGGACGGTGTGACCTGTCCAAATGTTCTAAGTTTAGATCAATGTCAAATTTACTCTTTATAAATTCAATTGGTACTTTGGTAGGGTTATGTAACATTCGTGCTTTATAGCAACAACTTAGCACAGGTTGATTTTAGTTTTTGCATTGTCATTTTATGGCATAGTCTGGACGGTGGATTTATTACGCAAAAAAGTAAGTTTTTAAAAACTACTTCTAGCGATCCCCTGAGCTTTATCTATGTAGAGACGAATCTTGTCATGCTAATCAGCACAGATCTTTTGAAAGACAATAAGAATTAAATTAGTGAAGGAATTATAATTTTCAACAATTATTTCGAAAGGTGAGCCCAAACTTGTCCTACACAATAGTTTTTATGGCATACGCCTATTCTGTATTTGTAAACATAACGTTTAAGATACCCTAAAGTAAATTTGCACCGAAGAACGCAATTCCTTTTATAGAAAATGACCTGTAAAAGTCCTTCCTACACCATTTCTTTAATTGAATCGCTGAGATACCGTAATGCATTAGAACGCTTGTGGATTGTTTGTTCTATACTTTTCGAGCGCTTTCGAGTTCGACATATTTTGTATCCAAGGGCTGGAAACATTGATTATGGCTTGCAACAATGATTTTGCGCGCATTTCATTCTTCATTATTCTTTTCGTCTTTCATTCGACACTTAGCCTTTTGAACTAGGACGGTGTAGAAACTGAAACTGTACAGTAGGAAAGGACATCTGATCTTGCGTGTAATATTCTTCGTGCAGTATGACAGTGAAAACAGCAGTAGTAAGTAAAAGACGATACATATAAAATAAAGGATTGTGTTACACGACACGTACAAGTTCATTTCCAATATATCACTGCTTTTTAAAGTAATGCATGTTATTCTCAAAATTTCGAATTTGCGTTGTATTCTTCCTTGACGGCACAAGTATTTTAAGTTTGGATTCCACGTGGGTAGATGTAGCCTCGGAATGACGTATAAGAATTATTAATTATTTATGCTACCTTAAAAAAACAAAGTATGACTAGTCAGACTTTTTTTTTTTTTAACTTTTGTAGATAATTGAGGAACAATAGAAAAAAAAATGGCATATATTCCGAAATTGGGCGTCCGCTTTCGCCACGTTTTTTCGCTGTTATCTCCTTCGCACACTTTCTGCAATTTGTTATTAGGTTCATTAATCCATGCTCTTCACAAACTTTTAAAAGATTTTGCTCGTTATCAACGTATTGCTTCACAAATTTAATAAACTGTTAGTTCATTGCCCTTGTACATTCGCCATATTGATAACATAAATACTCGTTTCTTTCCCACAATGCAACTGTTCGGTTACCTTGCGCCAAGTAGTTCCCTCCGCTCGCTGTATAGTCCCATGTTTATAGCTGCTTATATATAACAAATAAACAGATTTTTCGAGACTCTCATATATTATCAAGCACACAAACGATCAAATTATCCATATCTTTCCTGTAAATTTTAAAAAATTTGCTGGAAACGGACGCCCAACTTTGGAACTTAACCCAAAAAAATAGTTTTTGTCATTTAGCCAGTAGGGTAATAGTATACATGAGAACCCCCTGATCTGCGTTTCTTGTGTGTTCTATTACCACTTCTACATGAAATACCATAAATTTTCTACGTAGTGCAATAGTAAGAAGTATCCATGTGCACAAGACATGCGTTATGCGTTAAATTTCTTCCCCCCTCCCCACACAGTCATAAATAAAGTACAAGGGCACTACACATGCAGATATAAAGTACAGGTACGTTCTTTTTAATTTTCATATCAGTCGATAAGTAAATAAAAGTCGCTTTCTTACCCCCTTTGTAAATTCGTACATACTCAATGAATAATCCCTTCGGGAACTGGTGCAGCTTCATGTGTACTATATCCCGAACGGGTTACAAGCCCCGCAGGGGTTTGTTCGGTTCTGTTCTCGACATGAGATGCGCAGATTAAAGGCGTCTTTTTTTCTCCATATTTTACAATCTATGGATCCGTATAATTAAAACTGCACTGCATTTAGAATCACCCAACTTGTTTCATAGCTACCTTTTTTTTGTGTGTGTGTGTGTGTGTGTGTGTATTGTATAAATTGTGATAAAGGTAGAAAGAAAGAGCCTGTAGGGCTTGTAACCCCTTTCGCTTACTCGGCTATAAATTTTGTGAAGTGACACTGGAGATCCTATATGTGTAAGATTGGGGGAGAGATTAAATATCAGTAGTTATCTTTCACGGGCATTACTATTAGTATTCAGGTATAGGTATTGCTATTGTACTTTTCAGATAGTTTGAAATTTTTATTTTAGGAGGATACAGGCTAACAAAATTTATGGTACCTGTAAGCTTCAGCCCACAGAAGTGACAGCAAGAACATTTCATACTGTTCGGAATTCATAATTTGAAAAATATTAAAGATGGATTTCGTTAGTTGGTATCGGAAGATTGTTACAGAAGTAGTTCAGTGGTGGCGTGTTGTTGTTTTTAAACGGTCAATTTTTTTTTATAATAATAATAATGTTATTGTTAATTTGTGTTTGAGATATGCTTCGTCAGTGCCTAAACTGCTTCCCTTCATATGCCTTACCAGGTTATCGATGTTTGTTTTATTGGTGATGTCAATGAGTTGAAACTGGTTAGGCTACATCTGTATTAAAATAAACTTCTAATTGCATTTATCGAAGAAGATCGATGGAAATGAGAGCTGCAAGATAGCTGTCATCACCATTTGTATACGTAGCGTTACGGGAATTTTTCCCTTTCAGGCAGCAGTTAAAAATTTTGTGTTAGCTGGCCAATACTCTGAAGAAAGTGAAAAAAATGAAACAAGGCAACTTTACCTAAAACTTCTTTAACATCAGTATTGCCATTACTGTACTACACTGTAAGCCACTGGTTCCTCATACCGTACTTCTTAGACCGTAGGTACAAAAACTAATTTAACCACCTTGCACTCGAACTGTATGCCACTTACCCCACACTCTTACGTCCCCAGATTCCCCCTTATAATAAAGAGGGTGGACTTTACAGTACCCGCTTCAGCTGCGCAACGATAAGTAGGACTGTTTTATTAAAAAGGTATAGTATATTACGGTAGAATAGAATAGGGATAAATAGGGCAGGGATAAGAACGGGTTAGCTTAACGTTAGGGAAGTTTTACGTGCCCCTTTTTAATAAAATTAGAGTACAATGTCTCTTAGCATTACTGCTGTATCGCCGAACCACACGGAAATCGAGAAAAAAATGCTAGGTTGTAACCGTGGTTCACTTGGTACTGATTGGTGGTCTAAATGCAGTGTGGACGTATGGTATAAAAGCTAGTACATGAGGCTCAAACCAACTTCTGCTAGGGGGTCGCTCAGGAGAAGGAGTACTATCTAACGGAGTCAGGGCACGAGTGCAGCAGGGGGACCGATAGCGAGGGGTGTCTCTAGGAACCAGGCGCATCAGCGGCGGTGGGCATACGCATGAACAAGGCGACTTGTGTTGCACAGTGTTGGGGGAGATACCAAATGCCATCCAAGATGATCGCCAAAATTAGCAGTTGGAGGGAAGACTTTCTATTGGAAAGAAGCGTACTGTATTTAAATAGCAATGGGGAAAGTTGTAACACTGCTGTGACGTAATCCTTCCTACTTTTATTCTCGTCGATATTCCTCCAAAAGTTCTCTGCAATTAAAGTATCATTGTTTCACTATCCAGGTTAAGTGCTGTATCGAGCACAAATTTGCCGGATGGGTTGGAAATTTATTTTGGTCTGAGGAAGAGAGTGAAAGTCGAGTGAGGGGAGTAGTTGAAGTTATGAAAGTGGTTGTTGTAGACTGCTTTTGATGATGTAAGCGGCACTGTATGTGGAGGCGGAAGGGACTATTTGGTGGACAGGTACGTTTAAGATTTAGTGGTAGGAAATGTAGTATGCAAATATCGCGTATATGTCAAGGTTGACACTTCGAGTTTGAGTTTTATAAAATTATACAAAAATAAAGAACGTCAGTGGTTCAAATTGTGAAACACGGTGTACTGTTTATAGCTGGAGCGTTACTAGTATGAAACCAGCAAGAACCCCTGTTTTCACTACCCTCGTTCAGGCGCGTACCCACCATCGCTGACACACCCGCTCGGGCCTATCAGTTTCACCCTACGCAGACTTGTTTACGTAGCGTTCGTGTTTTCTAGGTCCACCTAGCACACATTGGTTTCTGGTTTTTGCACTGTAGTTATTGATATAGTCTACATCCGAACTAGGGATGGCCAGATCCGGATATCCGGATCCACTTGGGTCCGGATATCCGGATCCGAGATTTCGGATCTTGGATCCGGATCCGAAAATCCGGATCTTGGATCCGGATCTGAAAAACCGGATCTTGGATCCGGATCCGAAATTTCGGATCTTGGATCCGGATTCGAAACTCCGTGTCAGAAAATTCGGGTGTTCCGAATCAGCAAAATTTTCGAAATTATTGACAAAGTGATTTGCATTCCTATGCTTAAAATAAGATTTTAAGACACTTTTGGTATCTGATCGTGTGACAGCCTTGCGTTCCCTTCATTCTGTTGATATTTGGTTTTCGTGCCTTAATATGTCACAATTACTCCAAATTTGATTGAGTAAAACTGTCGAGTTAGGTGAGAGCAATCTCATTGTCAGATTAGATTCTAGTGGAAATACTTGACCGAAAAGGTAATAAATCTTTTTTAAAACTGTCGTCCTGGTGGAAATTTGTCCTTTGTTTTCTGTAACACTAGTCAAATGCTGGGATGAAACCTTAGTCTCAAGCCCAAGCTTTTTCATTAGACTCTGGCTGCTTACTTTTCTAATTCTTTCTGAGTTATTGTGGTCACTGAATGAGGCCATTTCCTAGTCGTGATGGGCTAGGCCATTGCTAATAGAACAGCCCATAAAATATAGATCAAATCAAATTAAGGAGCAACTTCCTTTTCTTGCTCTTGATGAGCATTTTTTTTTCTTTCTTTAAAGATACGTTTCTCTGTGACCGTACCACTCCAGTTATAATTAAGAATTCTAGTAGAGATGAAGTTCTAAATGGCAATTAATGTATCAAAATGAATGTATTAATGTACTGTATGTGTATTGCTGACAGATGACGAGAAGAACCCTAAAACAGGGGTAGCGGGGAAAGGTCAACGACACGGTCAAGTCCATTTTCGGTTTTTGAGGTGTGGTCTATACTTAGATGTCGTCTGCTACTCCGGGTAAAGTTATATGTGTGTTATTCCGTGGTGTCATTTGAAACCCCGTGCGAAAAGTGCGCGAGCCCATACCTACGTCATACTACTTCTGCTAGGGTTCTTCTCGTCATCTGTCCACTGTATACAAAATACCATATGGAGCCTCGAGCAGTAACACGTATCTTTGTAATTAGTAATCCACTACTATTAACTCTGCATAGGTTGTATAAGGAGCTATATCATTCATGTAAACACATAGGCGGATGCAGGGGGAGGGCGAAAAGTCGTTTGCCCCTACCCCGTGCCACCATTAACAGTGTACTTTAGTAGTAATTTGTGGCAATTTCAGATCATCTAAGTAATTTTTCACTGCTAGCATCCCCAACCGCCCCCTAAGAATCCATCCGCCCCCTCCAAGAGTCCGTTCTGGATTCGCCCCTGCGCAAACATAATTTTATACAACTCATTCAAGAGTACATTTCGGTAGCTTTTTAAAATTTTTATCTTAAAGGATTGTCATTTCTCGTGGCTACTTATGCAATTTTGTCCACAGGCATACATGCAATTTCCAGTCATTACGCAAATACATTTATATACTTAATATACCTCGGCTAGTTGGGGCCTTCGCCACTAGACCCCCGTTACTAGGGCCTCGCACCACAAAAGCCTCTAATCATAATCAATTTAAAAAGAAATGTCTGGGGATTTGCCCTTAGACCCTCTGATATCTCGTTTGATCGGCCTATGACCTCGTACCTCGTAAACCTACAACCATACCGAATCTCAGTTCAAATATCAAATTGTATGTAATAACATTCCGGTATCTCGAGACATACAGAATTTCAGTGCGAGTACATGGGGGCTTTCCCCCCCAGCCCACACATTTGCTCGGTCTACGGCCTCGCACATCATACGCCTGCAAACATAACGAATTTTTAAGGGGCCGCGGTGGCTCAGTGGTAGAGCGTTCACCTCCGGTGCTTGGGGTCCCTGTTTCGATCCCAGCTTGCACCGTGTGGACTTTGTGGTGGACAAACACCGTGCTCGTGGGTTTTCTCGGGGTTTTCCTGTTTCCTCCTACTTTCTTCATTTCATTTATTTCTCATAATCACCGTCTCCTTTAGCCTAACCGGCATAAACGTGGGATGTAAAACACAAGCATTTCATTTCACAAGATAACGAATTTTTGTTCAAATAACAAGTTTCATTTCTCTAACATTCCAGGATTCCGAGATATAAAAGTCTTTTCTCCCCGCCCCTTTACTTCCCCTCTAAGACATACATAAAAAAACGCTTAAGTCATACCTAATTATTTCAAATGTAAAGTCCAAATACCAAATTCTATGCTCCTAACCTTCAGAGGTTCTCAGATATCGACATGTTATTATAATAATTACAATCCCCACCCTCTTTCCTTTCCATCTCTTTTCTTTTCCTTTTTACTAAAACGTCAAAAAACACTGAAACACATGTCAAATTATTTTCAATGAGAAGTGCAAATACCAAATTTCAAGTCTCTAACCTTAAAGGATATAACATATTAATACAATAATTGTAATCCCCACTTAATTTTTTTCTCGCCCCTTTTCTTCCCTTATGGGCCACACATAAAAAAAACGTTGAAATACGTATCTAATTATTTTAAGTGAGAAGTCCAAATACCAAATTCCATGTTTCTAACCCTTTAAGTTTCCGAGATATAGGCATATTATTATACTAATTGAATAATTGCAATTACCGCCCGTTCTTTTACTTTCTACATCTTCCCTGCCCATTCTAATTTAAATATCAAAAAGCACTTTAACAAGTATCAAATTATTTTCAATGAGAAACCCAAATACCAAATTTGAAGTATCTAACGTCAAGAATCATCAATATTTTCCACCCCATTTCCCCCCTTCCTCGTCGAATTTCCCAAAGTCCTTCCTTAGTGGTATCCTACGTCACAAACCCTATAAACTGTCCAAATTTCAAGTTTGTAGCTTAAGCGATTTGGTCTGTACGGTGATCTGTCACTCAGTCACTCAGGACTTTGCCCTTTTTATATAGAGATATTTAAGATTTTATGGGAAAGCCATGGATTTTGTCCTAAGGCCGCCAGTGTCTTAGAAATGTAATAGCTTTGCTATAAACTTTAAGCAATCAACTGACTGATCTGTGTCTATATGTATTATGTAAAATACCGCTTATGATATTTATTTTGCTCGTAATAAAAAAAAAATAGAAATGATGATGAAAATTCAAAGACATCCATGATTTTAGCGTAATGCTGCAGGAGTTCAGATCATTGAATTAATCATAAGAGCCGATTGTATAAGGTAGACTACATTAAATTCCAGTGTGGCACAAAGAAAATATGCAGCATTACTATGCAGTTTTTCAACGTTATAACTCATTCTGAAAATATTATCATAGGTCTCACAAACAATCGAATTTTAATCCTAACTCGATTAATATATAACAAAAGGCAGATCTATACAACTACTGACTTCAGATGAAAGTGTCATACTTGTAGTACGTTTAAAGATATACTAAAGACTAAATGATGGGGTGTGCGGAACAATGGTCTAACCCGAAAAATGTGAAAATGAGATTTTGATGTAATCTTTTGTCATTTAAATTGAATTGTCTTCCCACTGAGTTAGATAAAATTCACCTAGTCAATTTTATACATATGGATATTTTAGTTCTGGGTCTCAATCTAAGGCCTAAAATATTCAAAACAGGAGTATGAATCTGAACTTCGAAATTTCGGGTGTGGATCCAGGAACCGGATATCCGGATTCGGATCCAATATTCAAAACTTCGGATCCGGATCCAAGATCCGAAATTCCGGATCCGGATCCAAGATCCGAAATTCCGGAACCGGATATCCGGATCTGGATCCAAGATCCGAAATTTGATCCGGATCCAGGAACCGGATATCCGGATCCAAGATCCGAAATTTCGGATCCGGATCTTGTAGGATCCGGATATCCGAGATCCGGATCCGTCTGGCCATCCCTAATCCGAACGCCATATTTATTTGCAAATAATTTGGTATTCCAAATTGTAAAAGTTGACTTGCCTCTGTTTGGAAGGTGATTTACTTGTACCTGAACCTAACTTAAACCTGTTGTAACATTACGTAATGTAATGTGACCAAATATAGGCAAATGCATTACATTTTGGTCTTTTCTTTGATTTTCGTGTGGTCCGGTGACAGGGCCCAAGTGCCCAGTGTCCAATTCACCAGTTTCAACTCATACACTTTATAAACAAAACCACAAAACCATGGAAAAATGGCTTACAAAGTTGTAATATCGGCGTAGTTAAGATGGGAGGGGGCAAGCCCCCTACCCCCCACTAATTCAAACTACGTAGCAATCTACAATAAACATATAGTTATGTTTAGCAATTTGAAAGGAACAATGTAACAGTCAACGAACTACTTTCGTAAGTCTCTCTGGTTCGGTTCTGTGCTGTATCCCCATGGCTACTTCGTACACAAATTTGGCTTTGCATTCGGAACAGCACACTAGTTCGCAGGTAGCAGCAGGACTTTGCAGCATTATTAAAGCTGTACGCAGATTTTGATGTTTTATACGGACTGTTCTAAGAATAGGAATTCTGTTGGCTGTTGCTTTGTCACCGACAAAGTCAGCTGAATTCAGTTTGCGTCGTCTGTTTTCAGTACATACTGCAGAATTAACTGCAATTAAGCTTGCCCTCGACCTTGCGCTTACGCTTTCGTTACATCGTGTACTGATTTGCACAGATTCTCAGAGCGTAGTTGAACCTACAGAATGTCTTCAGTAAGGACGTTCTCATTCAAGACATTCTTGAGAAATGCTATCAGCTACAGCAACGTCCTTGTCGCCATTGTCTGCTAGGTGCCCGTTCATGACTGCATTCAGGGAAACTAACGTACTGAGACAGCTGCCAGACACGCCACCTTGACCGAGGTTGGGTTGGAGCAGTCTTCCTCCCTCAGATTTCTATAACTATTTCATTACCTTGATGCGCTCTAATTGGCAAGCAGATCGGGACCAGGCAAATGGAAATAAACTTCACGCAGCTGAGCCACGCCATAGAGAATTGCACACATTCGCTCGCTCTTGTCGTCGAGATGAAGTATTCCTAAGGCGTTTACGTATCAGCTACTCTCTTCTGTTATTTGTTGCGTGGTTTTAATCGTCCATATTGTGAAGAATGTATTGTTCCTCTGAGTATCCCTCTCCTCCTGAGTTCCTCTGAGTATATATACGTATTCGGCACATTATTGTCGAATGACCTGAATACTCCAAACTCAGAGCGCGTCACGGACTGTCGCTTACAGTTGATCGTGCATTGGGCAAATGATATTGCTATTGTTGAGCGTGTCCTCTCTTTTGTGCAACTTGTAATACACTTGCAACTCTTTTGCTTATGTTCTGAATTTTTGTTTGTCTTTTGCTCGTGTTTGTTGCTATACTTTATCTTTTATTGTTCTTTCACTATTTATTATATATTTTCTTTATTGATAGTACCTATTGATATTGTTCTATTTTTGATATTTATTTTAAATATTTATTCTCATTTATTATTTCTTACAGTTTACTTCTTTTGCAGAAGTATTTTTATTATATTTTAATGTTTTTCAAACACGACAGTCTCTTGATGGTAACTAAGACAGTCTCGATACTGAGGTCATCATTAAACCTAAACCAACCAATCAATCCTCTTTATTATTATTATTCAGTTCTTAAATATTAGAATATATTCCATTGAATTGTTCAAAAAAACACTGAAAGGAGACATTTAAGGGCAAATTTTTACTTTGAGCCAAACAGTGACTTCAACCGATTCATCTAATCCGGTTCCCGGAGCAGTTTAGGAATCATTCCTAAACTGCTCCCGGAACCGGATCAGATGAATCGATTACAATTACTAACACAGTGCAAGTAATGTACGATGTTAAGAATTATACTGTAAGTACAAGGGCCACAATGTTACTATACGATGTTAAGAATTATACTATAAGTACAAGGGCCACAATGTTACTAAACATCAATTCAGGTGAAGCGGTGACTATCAATTTTGAGATCTAAATGGGGGGCTACCGCCCCCCAAACCCCCCGCTCAAGTACCATAAAAACATCCAAAATAATAATAAATAATCACACCACTACTATAAAGCTAAGATAAGAAGGGAAAAATTAAAAAAAAAAAACGCTCGTCTCTAATCACAAATCAGTGCATGACAAGAAAAAAAAATCTCAACACGACAATAGGACAAGCAGCAGCAAACCAAATACTTTGCCTAATACTCAAATGCAAAACAAATCAAGAATTATAATAATATGAATTAAAAAAAGAAAACACTCACCATTTCGCCATAGGAGAACACTCATGAATAATTAACTCATAATTGCTTTTACCCACTTTTACCATACGTCGGAAATATCTTCAGCCTTGGACCACAACCATGATAGGTTTTCTGTAACTCAATTAAACCATACTCTGCTGCAAAGCGATATGAGTTAATATCCGAATCTAATACAAACTTATTTAAAAACAAGTTCAAATTCTTTCTATTAAATTCATGAAACGGTTTCTCAATCGGATTTCCTAACTCGATCGTCGCCATGAAACGAAAATTCAATTACGCGCTCCCCGCATGCCATCAGCAATAGCACACACATACAAGCACACAGAACATGTGACATCACACTAACAAACTGTAGAGAGACACCTAGTGGGAAAAATATGAACTAAGACGTCACACCAAAGGCAAGAACAGTTCCAACAAGTGACTCACGCAGAAACAATTCCAGGAAGTGACTGAACCTATAAGAACCGATTAAAGTCACAGTTTGAGTCAAAGTAAAGACTTACCCATTTAAGTACTGAAATTATATTTGCGATTATATATAAAGTTCTGAGTTTTCAGTTGATGCTAATGTACTTTACGTAGAAGTATAAAGAGTGAAATTTTGTGTGTAAAAGTGTATATACTGAAGCTGTCCTCCAGTATTATATTGAGACGAATTTGCATTGTCTTTTTCAGGTAACCGGTGGTAATAAGGGTATTGGCTATGCTATTGTTAAAGGCCTTTGTGAGAAATTTGATGGTGTTGTGTATTTAACTGCACGAGATATTGGAAGGGGCAAGGCGGCAGTAGCGAAACTTAATGAGGTATGTACGTCTATCTGTAGTATGTAGCGAAATATCTTCTGTTTTAATAGTTACTTAATGATAATTCATACATTAACGAATATGTAACATTACATATTAACGAATTAAAAAGGTTCACTTTTAACTGTCCTTTAAACCAGGGGGGATTGATTTAAATTAAGATTTAAATAATTTGATTTTTAAATAAAAATCTTTGATTTAAATCAAATTCCGAAATAAATTAATTTGAAGTAAAAATAAGTGAAATCTCGTTTCTGTTGTGTTATTTCGATTATGGAAGATAATAATCATAATACAATGAGATTCAAGTGTGTGCATAGTACAGTATGAAAGAGTATCATGCAAGGAAAATCCCATTTTGAATGGGTAACGGAGCAATCTTGCTTTCTTCGTAACATAAGTTTTATAAATTGTTAACTATTTCAATGGGGAAATCACCATGGACAGGTAACACTAAAATTTCTTTTGTATGCGCGTCTGTTTGTTCCTTGATAGGGGCTATTTAGAGAGATACAATCCCGTCTCCCGATTTTTTTTAATACATAATTTTAGGCGAAATTTTTGTATTTTATATGTATTTCGTGCCGCAAGCTAGTTCAGATTTTTTTTTTTTTTTTTTTTATGACTGCCAAATATCAGTAACTTTTCTGGAAAAAGTGTCATGTCGATAAATGTTGCTGTTTTTTTCTTAATGCTTAAGAAACTCTGGGATTCGATTGAAATAGGTTAACGATTGGGGATTAATTCAAAATTCAATCCCAATACTTTCACTTAAATGGCGTAATTGACATTTAATACTAACTGCTAATATTTTTTCTTCAGTTCGCGACTTGTATTATACGAGGAGGAAGATTTGATTTAAACCAAAAAATCAACAAAAATGATTTTTTTTTAAATCAGTTTTTTCCACTCTGCTTTAAACTAAGATAAATTAAGCACAGTTTCTACTCTTACCAAGTGGGCTTTATGGTGGACAATTACCGTGCGCGTTGGTTTTCTCGGGTTCCCCCCCCCCCCCTTTTCCACCTTCTTCATTCCACCATTTAGTTCATCAGCTCTCATTTAACCTTACGATAACTTTACCTGGACATTAAACTAAAGTAGTTTCCATGATCCAGTGTCTCCTTCAGTGTGATGTGAAAATTTGTGCTGCCCTAATGCTAACATTGAGAGGTTTCTTGTGACTCGAAGGTTGATGTCTACACAAAATTCTTATTGATAGAAATGTTTTTGGATCTTAATAATAATAATAATAATCTGAACTAAAAATCCATCGGGAACGTCGACAAAAGATTGGTTATCATAGACCGATCTGAAGAATAGTAGTAGAATTAAAATATTGAATGTTTCACATAAATTGTTACAAAATTACACAAGAAAAATTAATGTATGAAATTCTGAAACAAATATCATTGGTTCAAAACTAGTCAGTTCATTGTTGTATTCGAAAACTTGAGACTTCTAGTCTTTACTCACTTATTTGTCCTTTATTTGAACTGCATATTGTGGTCTGTTCGCTCAAAGAATTAAAAGATTTTTACTACGTTAATACAGTATTATTTCACTTCAGTTAAATCAGAAATCTAAATTTTATTGCTTTGCTTCATAATAATTCATTCTCAGTAGCGGATTTTAGAGATCTTGCGATACTATACAATTTGGAGCCAGAAACACCCGTCATCTGCCACTACATCTACTCCGTGAGAAGCTGTTCACTAATGAAATCGTCCTAGCATATCTTTGATAGTTTTGTTTTAGCCACACTCCTTTGCAGTACATTTACTTTATAATATATAAAAATATCTATCTTTGAGATCAGCAGTGTTGTAGATGTCACGCAACACTTTAACCAGTATTTTAAACTGCTAAGTTTTGACACATTAATGTTAAGTTCATTTCAGAGTAATGATGCAAAACGTACCAAAGCAAACAACGTAAAATTTACAATAATAATTTGCAAGAAAGACTGGAGACGTTGATTTTTTTTCTTTTTCTTTTGTAGCCCTAGTCAGCTTGCCTCGTTTGCCTACTCGGAAATCCAACGCTACTCCTTCTGTACAACGAGAAAAATTTAGTGGTGGTATTTATAACCAATGTTATCAGGCATTAGTGAATACTGCCTATACTATAGCAAGTTTTCCACGTGTTTTCTGTTTTTGTGACTCAGGTTAATTAATTTGATCGCGTATCTAGTGATGGTTCAAGGAATTGAGAAGGTACACACTTTCTACGGTACATAGCGTTCCAGGAACTATGCTCCCCCTTTTCCTATACAAGTCAGACGGAACTTCATAATGTGATCAGCACGTTAGGAGTTTTAGGTACGTTTTTTCTTATTTGCTCTATAAAAAAAGGAAACACCCCCCTCCGACTGTACCCATGTCAAATGTTGCCTCCAGTTGTAAATAGAAATTTTCGTAGCAAGTTTCCCTCTTTTCGAACCATTATCTCTATTCCGTTAATCTGCCTCTTTCTTTTAGCCCATAGCATGAAATTTCCTAGAGGTAATTTTTGTTTACATTATTTTAGGCTTTTTACAGCACTAAGCATCTGTATAAGAAATTTCATCTAAAATTTTGTATTTGGTGGGATGCGCCATCCAAAAAAATAGGATCGCATGCACAGGAAACACTTGGAGTAATATATCTTACCAATATTAAATTTCCAAACTATGCTATGCATAAGTGTTGGAAGTACCATCCGTCTGTCGACAGGTGTCAGAACAAAAATGGTAAGAGATGGCTGCAAGCGCTTTTTAGCAATCAATTCAGTGTCAATCAATCGAGAGGTCTTTAATCTTCAACAAAATACTACCAGATGTTTTCGGTATATACACTCTTATTGACACATTTTTCAACGTAATCACCATGACCCTCATGACTATTTTGTCCACCACCCGGAAGACTGCTTAATCTCTAAGCAATTGAGACAAGTGGAAGTCGTAATATCTCTCTCTCTCTCTCTCTCTCTCTCTCTCTCTGTATATATATATATATAATATACAGCGTGATTTAAAATGTGAACGATAAGGAAATGTTCTATAAGTGATAATACTCTATCAACAATGAAATCTCTATGGAAATACTTTCAATATTACTCTAAAGTTTTGTTTGGAACGAGCGTAGTAGTTTAAAATTTATCCGCTAGGTGGCAGTGGTTAGTTCCAAGATGGCTGTCTGTGGTGCAGAGAGAACATTTTGCGTTTTACAGTTTCAAGTTTGTCGGTCTGTTGTTAGTGTTCAACGGGAGTTCCGCACAAAATTTCATAAAGATCCACCAACAAAGAACTCCATACGTAAGTGGTATGACAAATTCAACAGAACGGGATGCATTTGTAAAGAAAAATCGCCCGGTAGGTCGTCCACTTCTGAGGCAGATGTCGAAAGGGTTCGAACCAGTTTTCAACGCAGCCCACAAAAGTCAAAAAGTTAGCAAAGAGCTTCAAATACCTCAAACAGTGTTTGGCGTGTAGTGCGTAAACATTTAAAGATGTATCCGTATAGAGTGCAGTTGTTATAATACTTAACACTTAATGATCACACGTGTCTCAAGACTTTTTGAGAGTCATTTCAAGAGTTATGCAGTGTTGATGATTATTTTTGGGCAAACTTTGTTTTAGTGATGAGGCTACGTTTCATTTGACAGGAAGAGTGAATAAATAAAATGTTCGCATTTGGGGAACTGAGAAGTCTCACCATATCTGTGAAATTGTGCGTGATTCACCGAAGACGAATGTATTTTGTGCAATTTCATCTTCAAAAGTTTATGGTCCGTACTTCTTTGACGAAGGAACTGTGACTGGACAAACATTTCTACAAACGCTTACTACGTGGCTTATGCCACAGTTTGAACATGACAGTGCAAACTTTATCTATCAATTGGATGGAGCTCCAAGTCACTTTCATCACAATGTCAGAAATTTCTTCAACAACAGACTGCCACACCGCTGCATTGAGCGGTCAGGTAAAAATGATCATCAGCTTCTACGTTGGCCGCCAAGATCACCGGACTTAACCCCCTGCGATTTTTTCCTGTGGGGACATCTAAAAGACATTGTCTACAAACCCCCCTCTACCCCAAGATATGAATGAACTGAAAGAGCGCATCACTGCTGCAGTGCAAACTGTTGATGCAAACATGTTGAAACGGGTCTGGGCGGAATTGGAATACCGAATAGATGTATGCAGGGTAACAAAGGGGGCTCACATAGAACATTTGTCATATACTACTTTCATTTTTTCTATCACAAACTTGGAGAGTTCTAGCATTTAACTGTAAGATATGAAGCTATTTGGATGACTTATAAAAAAGTTATAAAGAGTTTTAATCGTTCATCACATAATTTTGTATCACGCTGTGTATATATACAGTGGAGTCTCTTTAATTCGAAGTCCAAGGGGACAGGAATAAAATACGAATTAATTAAAAACTCTAATTTTTAAGTAAAATCAAGGAAACAAAATAACTGTACTGTATATGGAAAACTAACATGCAGTGCACCCTACCTTTAAAAGCACCTTACCTTTCGAAACACCACATTTTCGTAAGGAATTAGAATACTCTCCGCGATTCGACATTGTGCATAATGCACGCCAATAGATCACAAACGAATCTGTTTACATTTTTGTCACTGCTTTTAGTTCAGTTAATTGGAATTGCACAAATGTCTCGCACAAGTACTTTGCTAGTGGAGGACAGGGTTCAAGGTCATTCACACTTCTATAGAAGGGATGGACACTTCTAGGTTATTGAGAAGGAGGAGAGATGCATACCAACCACCTTCTGCCAGATTCTCTAGAGCGAGAGGGGATCCGGTGGAGGTGGTATCAACAAATAATGCTTTCTCTTTCCCACGGTCGCCTCTGGATAAGATAACAGATAAACAAAAATCAGTTGGAATTGCATTGTTCTGTTTGTAATCTGTCGAACACTACACATTTTTCCACTATAAATACTTCGAATTATCCAAACAGGAGATTCAAAAGTTCGATTTATCCACGACTTTTTACCATTGTTTTTAATACAGTTTTGAAGGGGAATAGACTTTAGTTCGAATTATCCAAGTTCGAATTAAAAAGAGTCCGCTGTATATATATATATATATATATATATATATATATATATATATATATATATATA
The DNA here is from genome assembly GCF_964235325.1 of Thermobia domestica. Classification (NCBI taxonomy): domain Eukaryota; kingdom Metazoa; phylum Arthropoda; class Insecta; order Zygentoma; family Lepismatidae; genus Thermobia; species Thermobia domestica. The sequence goes on from NC_137468.1 coordinate 152,237,892, forward strand.
TATATATAAAATACACACATATGAGGCTGAAGCATACCTAATATTGTTCGTGCAACAGAAAAAGAATCGTCCGAATGAAGTTGTGTACGTGCGAGTAGCATTGAGGTGATCTGCTGCCGTAAATAAAATAATTTTTTTTTTTTAAAAAAAAGGGCCGCTGTGGGTGAAGTGAGATATTTCATTGTGTACCATTTACGGACCGACAGAAATGAGGGGAAGCTTAGGAAATGGAGCGGGGAGTTTTGGAAGAGCGTTCAAATGTTCATGATGATGAGCGTAGCGGAACGTCTAGTATTAAGACAGACGATTTGGTGGAACTCGTTAACAAGAAAGTGCGATCCAATCACCAATTCACAACGAAACTCGCCAAAGAGTTGTGTGTGTGTGAAAATACTGCATCGGATTGTGGTGTACAAGCTGGATTATCACAAGCTGTATGCGAGATGGGGGGGGGGGGGGAAACTCCGTATGGACGCTCACAAAAACTAAAAGAACGACCGCTGCACGTGATTTTTATGGTCTGGGGAGAGGATGGGATCTCAGTGACGGGGGATGACACGTGGATATCGTACGCCACTGGGGAGTCGAAGCAGCAGTCAACGCAATGGCGGCACTGTGGTACCCCTAAGTGAAGGAATTAAAACACAAGGAGTTCACAAAATCATGGCAACAGTGTTTTGAAATCAGAAGGATGTGATTTTTGTGGAATTTTTGAAACTAGGACCAAGAATTACAGCAGATATATATTGCTGAACACTGCGTAATCTGAGACATGTCACCCAAAATCGGCAGGGAGGAATGCTATGCAAACTTGATCTCTCCAAATCTCGACCAATCTACTTCTGCCGAAAGTGATACAAGGTAACTGGGGCTTAGGCTTCAGGGAGTATTTTTTCATGATAGTTGTAAAAAATGATTGTGTAATTTCATTTTGTATTTTACAGCAGTTTCATATAAGTGATTTATTGTTGTTGCTTCCTTGGAAATTAATCTCAAATATTTTCAGAGTATTTTATTCAACCTAATATACTTAATAAAAGGAAGTGTTCACCACACACATTTTGTATTGTATGGTTTCAAGTATTTTAAAAAAAAATCATAATGATTTGCACTTTTTTCTGAAAAATTCAAAACTTCACTGCAAATTACACTTTTTCGATATAATCGGTCTCCAACTTAACAAACTTGTTCTACTGGTGTTTTAGGTTCAGTCTTCCGACGAACCACGTTTTAGGTGTATGTCACCCCCACCCCGTGGGCAGCTTTTCCCAGTTCGCTAGGAGCTAAACCGGGCGAATATTGCAGATGCCAGAGCACATCTCATCCCCAGTAACAATCCAGGCCATGAAGTGTATAGAAGCATACTACTAGCGGCGCCAGAGATCAGTACAGACGTCAGTGCGTTGTTGTTGTTCAAATATTAACAACTTTGAAACCCACCTGGAAGACAATTTTCTCACCTGAAGTTGTGCGTACACGATGCACTGTAGTTAGGTGTCTGGTGAGGTGTTCTCATCTCGAGTTCTGAAAATGTGACGCGTTAGTTTTCGATGTTCACCTCCTGGACCCGCTGGATATTTGATGAAGTGACAGTGATTTTCTTCTGGAACTTTCACTTTCCCAGCCTTCTGTTTAGTTGTACACTGTTCTCCGTGATGGCACGTCTCTCCAAACAGGACAGCAAGTAGCCTGTAAATCTCTGCAGCTGAATTGCTCTCTTTCTACACAAACCAACTCGCACACTGACTATGTCATATTCTATTCATAATCATTCACACTGGCTAGTCTCCGCCTGTTTGCTATTTCTGACTGCCTATTGCCACGTGCTATCACATATTGGCTGACGAATGTTACCAGCTGCCAGTTGTAGTAATGCAATGATTTGTGCTGACGAATTGCTAATATGCGTAATTAATAGAAAAAATGTGAAGTAGTTTTTGGTGCAGAAAATGCTTGATTTGTACTGTATTGTATTAGTAGGAAGATTTTACATTTGCAACTATAATATACTTACATGCTGGAAAATTTTCAATGTGGTAGAGTGGGGAAAGGTATAGAAGCGTTAAAAGGACGTGAACTTAAGAGGCTGGAAGCCTAATTTAATAACAAGTTAACCCCGCTATTCTATCTAAAATATTTGTAATAGGACATGCTAAGGACATTTGTAATAGGACATAACTAACAAAATAGGTCTTACTAAGGCACTATTTTTATGTACAGTGAATATCTTTATTTTCCTTTTACTATTCCACTAAATTTATTCCCAATTGCGGTGAGAAACACAATATAAAAGAATTTCATGACTGTTTATGCAACTGTCTAAAAGGAGCATGTGACGTCACGCAATTTTTTTTATAACACGAGCACATATTTGCATTGTTTGACGCTTTATATCTCCGTAACTAAAAAATATGCTAAGTCAGTCAGACCCCTTTAGTCTTTTTTGTGTATTAGGTTAGTGGCGCCCTCGAGGAGAAATCTAGCAAATGCCATATATGTTGGTTTTTACAAGGGGCGTAAATTGGCATCCGGTATAACAGTCGGTATATGAGTACTTCAAATGAAAAGCGAAAAGAAAAGACAAGGACGAGTGTATTTTTTATATTTTCGGAGCTGAATAATGTCGTTACTGTTTCAGTGATTTATTGTGCTACTGTGTTTTACTAACCAACCATATTTGTGCCCCATTCATGCTGCATCATATATCGGCTAGGTCGAATATAGTTCAACGTATTTTCTCTGCTACCAATGCGCCCTTTCTTCAAGGGACATTTTTTTATTACACTCAGAAACAAGGATAGGATGACCCGGAACCTGAGATCTGAAGGATGGCAAAGGGAAGGAAAGGCAGTGGAAAATTTTGTAACCCAAAGTTAAATTTTTCTTGCAGCAACCGACCCTTCGAAGAAAACTTTCTTGAAATAATAGTAATACTAGTATTTATTCAGCTTGCTCCTTATTTTAGCTTCCGTGCTAATAAAGATGCATCTCAATTTGCGATACATTTTTCAATTTGTATCTCATCATATTCCCATGTTTTTGCATTGCAAACTGCGATGCGATAACGCTTATAAAATAACGCTGGTTCCTACATAGAAATGATTGAGAGGTAACTTGAAACCTTTTATTTTTTTTTTTTTATTTTTTTTATTTTTTTTTTTTTTTTTATGTGGATTCAGCGTCTGAAGAAAAAGTTCCATCTGTCCTTATCCTTCTATTGCAACATTTCTTTCGGCTTCAGTTTGAATTCCTACAATATAGTCTATTCTAGTTTCACACTATAAAACTAACCTTACTCTAGAAAGTTGTAATTTTTTGCTGTAATTTGCTAGTGGTAGTAAATTTTTATTACCCGCTGTCAAATTTCTTTAAAGGTATAATTTTCATTGATGTTTGCATTTAAATCAACAAATTTTATCCTCAATAAATTTAGTCTTTTTAGTGCTTTTCTGAACTTTTGTTGGTTTGTTTCGTTAGTTCTTTTTCAATTCATTCATAAAAGATTTCCTTATTTCTCATTCGTATTAATGTTTTACTTTTTCAGTTGGGTTTGAAACCAGAATTCCATCAGTTAGACGTAGATGATCAGGAAAGTATCAATCGTTTCCGAGATTTTATGAAAGAGAAACATGGAGGCATTGATGTGTTGGTGAACAATGCTGCCATTGCTTACAAGGTAAATCTAAAATCATAATTCTTATATCATTAGAATAGTTAAATGTATGAGAAAAGGATGTTACATACTCAACCAACTGAATTCAGTAGGTAGGAACGTTGCACACAGTAGGTCAGGATTCTACGGACCTTGAAAACCTAAATCTAAACTTTGATTTACTTGGGGCGTGAATTTAACCAGATATATGATTTCTATCGCTTTTTTTAAAAAAAATCTTTTAGTAGCTCTCTTAAGGTTCCTGTGAACTACCCTTGTCCGAGCACTTCGCCTTTTCGCCACCAGATGCTCACTTTTTCATTTAGCAATCACTGCTGGTACCTCTACTGGGAAGAACTGAAAGATCGTACCGCTCAGTTTGAATGTGTCCAGGATATCCACACTTGAAGTGGGCGGGGAGAGGAATCCAACATTTTTTTTTTTTTTTTTTTTTTTCGTGCACCTGCAGTCAGTCAGAGTCTATTTATACAAGCCGTGTTGTTCAGCCGCAGGGCAAAACCTCAACCATTGATGAGTAACATAAATCTTTTCTTTTTGCAGGTAGGAATAGAGTTTTGTACGAAAAACGGGAATTAGGTTGCAGAGAACGTCATTCACATCGCGTTGACAAATTATCTTTCGTACGTTTATCACATGAAACTCTTTTCTTTTTTTGATTATTACCAGAATATGAGATAAAAAGAACCTAAATGGTTCTTTGTATACAGAAAACAGACAAACAATACTAATATTTTCTTACATATCAGTATTATATGATTTTTTTTCTGAAGTGTATGATGCATGAAAAATGGACAAAATGAATTTTGACTTTTCTATTTGTCCCTATCCTTCTGAGTAGAGAGAATGATGTGGCGCAACTAAAGGGCCTGCAGGGCCCGCAACATTGAGAGGCCCAGAACAGAAAGAGGCCCATTTCAGTTTCGAAGTTAAACTTTATAATGTTAAGATTTAAAAATTATGTGATGTTCCAATTATATCTCATTTTTACCTATGAAGACGGTAACACCTGAGCGATTATTTAGTAAATTAAATGCCAACAAAACTGTTACTGACCAGCGAAAACATTATGACCACTCGCTACTTTTTGAACGAAATCATCGGGCTGAGATAAGAGCTACAAGGCATAACACAACCGCGCGCCAAACACGACAAGAATCTCACTCGATTAGTCAGTGTGATGCTTGTGCCTTGAATGGGGAAGGACGACGATATATCAGGGTGACTAAGTGGCTGGGAGCTTCATTTCGGAAACAACGCGACTTGTCGAGTTTTCGCGATCTGCCGTGCTTATGTATTTCAAAGATGGGAAAAGAACAGTGAAACCAGCATCGAACCAAACAACAAAAAGTGGGACGACCACACCTCATTAAAAATGTCGGATGTCGTAGACTCTCGAATTTGGTATAGCAGAATAGACGAAAACTATAGCACAATATAATAATAATAATAATAATAATGTGCATTTTTTTTGCATATGAGCAAGTTGTGACTCACTAGATAGAAGATAGAAAGTCAAAACTGTTCTCTGTAAATTTTACGTGACTCATGAATGTGGAAAGAGGGAGTCCGTTTAACATTTTTGCGGGGAGGCCCATTCGTCCTTACTTACGCTACTGAGAGAATGTAAGGTAAATAATAACACCAATATATATATATATATATATATATATATATATATATATATATATATATATATATATATATAGATAGATAGATAGATAGATAGATAGATAGATAGATAGATAGATAATCCTGGCGCAACTTTTAGTTTCCCAACTTTTCTCTCGATATTTGGTCAACACAGAAATGTTTGAGTGCCACACCGGGAATTAATCCCTGGACGATGCACACCGTATCACTTTCGCTAATCATTTGGTAAAATTCAGGTTAGGGTGGTACTGAATTAATTTTGGAATATGCCATTTCTCATAAGGTAAAGTTCAAAAGTATTGTGACATAATTAAAAAGCTCATTATCAACTACGTATTCTTGCCTCTAATATCTCTAAAAGTTTTCGAGTTATGTGTCAAAAATGGTTGAAACACTTGAAGTTAGTTTAGTAACTTGAAGAAGATAGTAGACTTATACATACATGATTAGAATTGCTCCAATTTTTATTTTTATTCTTCTTTCTCGTAAAGAAATACAAAATCATAATTTCAACCATTTTGGTACATTTTTCATAATTTGAAGCGCGAACAGCCGGTTTCTTTCCTTACGTTTTGAACTTGGGATTTATATTCTCCTTGTCACTTATCGTGAAACTCATATAATAACATGGGTCACAAAGCTAGAATATCTTATGCGACAGAGGTAATGACAATTTTTGTCATTTCATCTCTCAAGATCTGTTAAATTTGACATTTATTGAATGATATCGGTTTTATAATACGAATAAATTTTTCGCAATAAGGTGCGTATAGTGGTCGTAAGAAATGGCAAAAGCTACCACTGACCTTTATAGTTTGACTCATGCTTTTTCGATCATGGTATTCCTCTTAAATTTTGCAAAGGACAGTATCATTTTAATTATCTTAACCTAATTTCCTAAAGCATCTCATTCGTACGCTAAAAGAAAGATTTCTATTTTTTATGTATAAGAATTCAGGGGATGCAAATTTATTCAAAATTCCTTTACAATTAAAGCCGCCTAAACAGATATTCCTTCGAGATTTCTGTATTTTGAAAACAATTCACGATTTCAGTTCTTTCTATTTACTTGTTTCCATGTTTATTTATATCAATACTGTATGATCAGTTCCCAGAATTATTTTAGTTCCCCGGTAAATCCATTTATAACAAGCTCCAAATACTGCTACAATTTTAATGTGGTTTCAGGAGAATCTGCATATCTCATCCTTTTGTTACTCTCTATATATTCATCTACTACGTAAACAAACATCAGTGAAAGAAAGAGGCTGAGAGCTAACATGTGCTCCGTGAGGAACGTTGTCATACCTTGCACTGATATATCTAGAGAGTCTAGTGTTGCCACGAGACGAAACGAGACAAGACGAGACTTCTGGCTGTGTCGTCTCGTCTAGAAAAGATGTGTCCGTCTCGTCTCGTATTGAATGGTTCTGTCTCGTCTCGTGGCAACACCAGAAAGGCTGAGGCCCACAAAAGAGCTGTTAAACCAAGTGGTTAAAATTATAACTTTTAACCTAGTTTGGTTAACAGAGCACAACACAAAACACGACTGCAATCCTCCAGCAACGACTGCTTACAAGGGAACCTTCCGAAAATGATAGTTGCAGTGAAAGATGTGACCTATGCCAATTGAAAGAGCTGTAACAGAGATGAGCATTCCCAAAAAATTAGCTGCCCATAGCAATAGGTTCAAGAAATATAAGGGGTGGAAGTTCGTGAAACAGCAAGGTTAGACAAGGGGAAAAAGTGCAAATTCCGCAAAAAGGGGGGGCACGGCAAAATACAATGCTGACAAGTGATGTATAGAAAGAGACTTGCCACAATAGGGAACAAATGAAGGCCACCAGTGGTGTTAACAGTGTTGCCAACTGCAATAGAAAGTACATGTTTTGCAAAGAGCACTATATGTAGTGAGTGCAATATTCAGTGTCATGTATAACATAAGATATGGCGTGTATAATCAGTGGTACAATCTAACAAAAGAGAATAGAAAAAACAGAAGTACGAAAAATACGGAAAAGACGAAGTTGGCCATAATGCGCCACATTTGATCACGAGCTGTGCATATTAGAACGAACAAAACAAGAAGCACCAACTATGCAGGAAACCGACGTAGCTAGAGTCGAAAAGAAAAACGAGTTCCAAAGTTGGCAGCACTGGCCATGAAAATCCAGACAATTCTAATATAGTTAGGCCACTCGCTTCACAAAAAGAAAATTCCGGCAAGAGGCATTAGCCTTCGCATCATTTGTACATGCTCGTCCACATTGTACGTGCAATGAGACAATGGTCCAAACAGAAGATACATTTGCAGTGAGCACAGCGGAATACTGCCAATCCGTCATACATGGTACAATGATCGCCTGTGAATGTCTCGAAACAGTACTCTAGAGGTGTCGGAACCTTTGGTGGTCTTTCTATCACATATCCACACCAGTAGAAAGCAAACATAATCAAAGGCTTGATCTGCTGTGTGTTGCTGTCTGCAGTACTATCACCGCCTATATGATATATCCAGAGTGTCCCACCGAACTCTGCGACTGAAATAGTTTCAAAGTGAAAAAAGTGTGACACATCCAGTTGTGCAGGAATGTACCCATGTCAGGGGGCGAGAAACTTCTGTGAGACGCAAGTGCCCCCAAGTCCCCCATCATAGGGTCCCAGGGGCCAACTTCAAACTTTCAAATAGCACCATCGGTCGAGTTATATTTCTTTCGATAAATCATGGAATATGCAGCAACGCATATCATAAATATTTACTATATGGGATTTCAAAATGGCCGCCAAAAATATCTGCTCGGTGACAAGAACAACGTGCATTTTTGGCGGCCATTTTGAAACCCGTGCTTCATATGGCAAATGTTTCTTATAGGCGGTGTTGTATCTATCCAGAGAAATATCATCCGCCCCCTGTTCCCATTTGAAATATTGCGGTTGACCCCTCGAGCCTTATGATGGGGACCCTGGGGAATTGCTTCTTACAAAGTTTTCTTTGCCCTCGACATGAGTACATTCCTGTGCAATTGGATTTGCAACATCTCTTTTCGCTTCGCAGCAATTTGAGATCACAATGTTCGATGCCACGTTAAGACACAACATATATTTGTGGCGGCCATTTTGAAAAACATGCTTCATATAGCAAATGTTTCATATATGTGTTGTTGCACATTCCATGATCTATCGAGAGAGGTACCACTCGGTCCCTGTTGACATTTGAAAGTTTGAAGTTGGCTCCTGGGTCCCTATGATGGGGATCCTGGGGGCACTTGCTTCTCACAGAGTTTTATCATCCCCTGACATTGATACATTCCTGCACAACTGGATCCGTCACATTTTTGTTCGTTTCTCAAATCTTTCAGGTCACAAAGTTTGGTGGTACACCCTGTATATTCCCACATAGGACCCAACCGAGACATAATGTTTACTTCTATTATAGGTTGTTGGCTCAACCCAACCATTTCATGTTCCCCGACTTGGCATTGCCTCAATCACTCTAGCATTGATGCATTCCGAATGATGCCTGTTGCCGGAATTTTCTTTTTGTGAAGCGAGTGGCCTAACTATATTAGACTTGTCTGGATGTTCATGGCCAGTGCTGCCAACTTTGGAACTCGTTTTTCTTTTCGACTCTAGGTACGTCAGTTTCCTGCATAGTCGGTGCTTCTTGTTTTGTTCATTCTAATTTGCACAGCTCGTGATCAAATGTGGCACATTATGGCCAACTTCGTCTTTTCCGTATTTTTCGTACTTCTGTTTTTTTTCTATTTTCTTTTGTTAGATTGTACCACTGATTATACACGCCATATCTTTATGTTCTACATGACACTGAATATTGCACTCAATTCATATAGTGCTCTTTGCAAACCATGTACTTTCTATTGCAGTTGGCAACACTGTTAACCCTACTGGTGGCCTCCATTTGTTCCCTATTGTGGCAAGTCTCTTTCTATACATCACTTGTCAGCATTGTATTTTGCCGTGCCCCCCTTTTTTGCGGAATTTGCACTTTTCCCCTTGTCCAACCTTGCTGTTTCCCGAACTTCCACCCCTTATAATTCTTTAACCTATTGCTATGGGCAGCTAATTTTTTGGGAATGCTTATCTCTGTTACAGCTCTTTCAATTGGCATAGGCCATATCTTTCACTGCAACTATCATTTTCGGAAGGTTCCCTTGTTAGTTTCGACTGAACCCGTAATTACTTCGATAGGAACATTTGTCAATACCGTCAGTACAGACGAAAGGCAAGATTTCCCCATTTATTCTGATATCCTTTTTTCAGAACCCCTGGCGCCACTTCAACAAATAAGGAGGCCTATGTAACTTTCCTATTTAAAAAATGGTTTATCTTCGAATAACAGCATAAAAGGATAAAAAAGATAAATTTTGTTGTCAAATCAGAATCTTTTTCGAAACTCAGTGTCGAGAAAGGCTGACACGTTTCTGTCTTGGTTCGGAACGAGAAAGACCATGAAACAATAGTTAGTTACTGAAAAAATTGCCACTTCTACGCATACTTGTACTTCTATTAAAGGATTTTTATACGTAGATATCTCCACCAGCCCCCGGAATAAAATCTTCTGAAACATTGATCTCAATGAACGCTTTACATTGTATTTGAATCTGGAGCACTATCACAAAATAATTAAACTTGAATCGATTGAAAAATGGAAATGAAAGCTGTTTGTAAGAATCATTTTTAAAAAGTGCTTTAGGTATTCCCTGTTCTTTGTAGGGTTTGAAACGTTGAATCATTTGGATCATTTGAAATAATAAAAGATGGTATACATTTCGAAGGCAAATAATTTATTCCGAGTTAATAAATTTTTAAGCAAATTCAGAAACTGTGTTTGTATTTTTCGAGACACGAGACAAGACGTTTTACGAAACGTTTCGTATTGTATCGTGTCTCGCTTCGAAGAGTCCTGTCTCGTCTCGTTGCAACACTAAGAGAGTCTTACGCATTATCTTTCCAAGAAAATGAGCTAGAAACTTGAAAAGCACATTCAGTCAATTGTTATCATAGAATATACTATGGGCATAGCCGCTGATGTGTAGAAGGTGACACAGGCGGAATTTGTTTTCGGCGAGTTGGAGCCGTGGGGCTCTATTATTTGGATTGGAAACATTGGTTCAAAAATATTTTACATTTAGCATACATACATATACACATATCATACGCACACACACATATACGTACATGTGTGTTACATATACTTTAATTAATGTGTGGATCTAAGGACAAGGTCCGGTTCGCCCACCCAAAAACCGCCTCTGGGAGGTGGATTGGAAGCGCACCTCTGAAACATAGAATTATGCTAATCGTAATCTTCTGAGATAGACTACCCCCCGAGGAATAAGTAAATAAATAAAGATAGTTTATTAATGTTTATCTTCCGTATACGATTAATTGAAAAATTTTAGTGTCTCAACAATGAGAGCCATATACAGGTGATCCAGCGTTCCTGGCGGAACTTCCCTAGTTGCGGACAAAATTTCATACTATAAACTCTTTTCGGCTCTCTCCCTCACGGTAGTTTTTTTTATATATTATCTACTCCCTTGGAGTAACTGTTGCTCTGTATTTTCACGGGCTTGCAACCGTCAGAATGAATATCTTGGCTGCCTTCCCAGCTACCCAATCAGCATGCAATAGATACATGCAATAACAATCAAATCCCACACAAACTACTCTACCCATCAAATATTTTAACATGGAAAGTTCTTTTACGCAACATATTTCGTTTGTTTAAAATGGAATAGACCTAAATACATCTTTTTTTTTTAATGTTCTTCTGGAGATTCGATAGCGAGACCGCTCACATCAAAAAATGAGAGAGTTAGTGCTCTGACAATCTGGTAGAAATACAACATGCCATATGTACATTACTGTGATTACATTGCTATTTATTCAATGATTATTTTGCTTAGAGTTTTCTAACTCTCCAGGGTACTCTTCAAGGATATACAATTACTCTTCACTTATGTCGCGAAAAAATATTCAGCTTGCAAATTTATTTCGAGAACTTCTCATTCCCTAATACATGTTTATACTCTCAATTTGTGCGTACAACCGACAAACTTACACAGAATCTCAACAGAGTTAAAATGTGAGGTGTCTGCTGTGAAACAAAGGTCAGTTATATGGGAGGGGATTTTAGAGTGCAGCTCTAGGAACACTGTGGGCTTTTAGAGTGTAATTCTAGGAACGCTGTAGGGGGCCATCCCGCTCCACCTGAGAAAAAAAAAAAAAAAGAATGAAAAGAAATCTGGCGGCACACAACTAATTCACACTGGTTACAAAGCAGGCACAACAAAGTTCTGAATGAAATATGTTTATTTTTTTGCACTATTCCATTTTCCGAACAATAACATTTACCGATGACTTGTTAGCCCCTCCACCACAGCCACCATGAAAACAAATTCAATCGGAATTTGGCCAGCTCGTTTGATCACGAATAATTATCGTTTGATCCCAAGCATAATGACGTATTACACACAATTTGGCTAGGGCTTGTTAGCCCTTGATAATCGGCATGTACCATTCCATAGACATTTCAATCATAAATAGGTAAGCAAAGTTTCGTTAGTTTCTGGTAGAAAGTATGACAGATAAAGTTGATTGTTTATTTAACAATGGTGGCCTCTAACAATGAAACTAACAACAACAACTGAAATCGACAAGTACCATTTCATAGATAACTCAGTGGTAATCCGATGGGTGTGCCAAGTTTGGTCAGTTTCTGGCACAAAATATAGCAAAGTTGATTCTTTGTTTAACGATGGTGGCCTTCAACAATGAAACTAACAACAATATGTGGAATCAACACGTACTATTTCCTAGATATTTCAATCTTAAATGGGTGTGCAAAGTTTGGTTAGTTTGTGGTAGAAAGTATGTAAGATAAAGTTGATTGTTTATTTAACAAAGAAGAAATCCAATGATTGTTTATTTAACAATGGTGATCTTCAACAATGAAACTAACAACAATATGTGGAATCCACACGTACCATTGCCTAGATATTTCAATCTTAAATGGGTGTGCCAAGTTTGGCCAGTTTGTGGTAGAAAGTATGACAGATAAAGTTGATTGTTCATTTAACAATGGTAGCCTCTAACAATGAAAGTAACAACAATAAGTGAAATCAACACGCACCATTCCATAGATATCTCAATCGTAAATGAGTGTGCCAAGTTTGGTTAGTTTGTGGTAGAAAATATTACAGATAAAGTTACTGTATATTTAATAATGGAGAAATCCAACCATTGTTTATATAACAATGGTGGCCTTCAATAATGAAACTAACAACAATATGTGAAATCGACACATAGCATTCCCTAGATATTTCAACTTTAAATGGGTGTGCAAAGTTTGGTCAGTTTGTGGTAGAACGTATGGCCGTTAAAGTTGATTGTTTATTTAACAATGGTGGCCTCTAACAATGAAACTATCAGCAATATGTGAAATCGATCCATATCGTTCCATAGATATCTTAATCTTAAATGAGTCTGCAAATTTTGTTTAGGTTGTTGTAGAAAGTGTGGCAAAAAACTTGATTGTTTCTTTAACAATGGTGGCCTTCAACAATGAAACTAACAACAATATGTGAAATCGACACATACCATTCCCTAGATATTTCAATCTTAAATGGGTGTGCAAAGTTTGGTCAGTTTCTGTTAAAAAGTGTGGCACATAAAGTTGATTTTTTATTTAACAATGGTGGCCTCTAACAATGAAACTAACAAAAATAAGTGAAATCGAAACGTACCGTTTCATAGATATCTCAATGGTAAATGAGTGCGCCAAATTTGATTAGTTTTTGGTAGAAAGAGTGTAAGATAAAGTTGATTGTTTATGTAACAATTTAGAAATCCAAAGATTGTTTATTTAACAATGGTGGCCTTCAACAATGAAAGAACAACAATATGTGAAATCGACACATACCATTCCATAGATATCTCAATCGTTCATAAGTGTGAAAAGTTTACTTAGTTTGTGGTAGAAATTATGACAGATAAAGTTAATCGTTTATTTAACAATAGAGAAATCCAACGAATGTTTATTTAACAATGGTGATCTTCAACAATGAAACTAACAACAATATGAGAAAACGACACATATCTTTCCCTAGATATTTTAATCTTAAATGTGTGTGCAAGGTTTGGCCAGTTTCTGGTAGGAAGTATGGCAGATAAAGTTGATTGTTCATTTAACAATGGCGGCCTCTAACAATGAAAGTAACAACAATAGGTAAAATCGACACGTACCATTCCATTGATATCTCAATCGTAAATGAGTGTGCCAAGCTTGGTTAGTTTGTGATAGAAAGTATGGCAGATAAAGTTGATTGTTTATCTAACAATGGAGAAATCCAACGATTGTTTATTTAACAATGGCGGCCTCGAACAATGAAACTAACAACAATATGTGAAATCGACTGGTACCATTCAGTAGATATCTCAGTTGTAATCCGATGGGTATGCCAAGTTTGGTCAGTTTGTGGTAGAAAGTGTGGCAGATAAAGTTGATTGTTTTCTTAACAATGGTGGCCTCTAACAATGAAACTAATAACAATATCTGAAATCGACACGTACCATTCCCTAGATTTTGTAACGTCCATTAACCAGATTATATCCGTTTTTGCTTAATTTTTGAACTGTTTATTTTATATTTGATTGTTTTAATTTTATTAGTTGTATATGTTAACATTGGTGACGGTGGCGCCATCTATCGTTTTAGACACAAACTGTTTGGACGTTCTGAATAACCTTAAGCTGTAAATTTAAGATTTTTTAAGACTGACTAGCTGAACCTGTGCTTTCTACACAGCGCATCATTCGCATACGAGCATGAATCTCCTCATTCCTCACATCTGTACATGTTCCTTTACAGACACAAGTGAAAAAAGTCTAGATTTAAAAAAATCGGCAAGGGGTATCATAAACGGGAGATTTTTTCGATTTTCTTTTTCTCAATATCTCGCACCGTTTGGAAGATTTGAGTCTACTTCCGGTTGGAGTTTCTAATTCATGTATGATCAGTGTTTTCTGTCTTCTTGCATGCAGTGTGTAATAAGTAAATACATTACATACATAATTAATTATAATGCCAGTTATAAATGGTATTCATTGAGCAAAACACTCCAAAAATAGATTCATCTTCGACTGGAGAAATGGTTATCCTTCCTTTTACATTATTATTTGGCTATGAAGCATACGCCTGAAATATATGCAACTCCTATATACAGCAGTGTGGTGTTGGAATGTATAATGCGTAGGATATTAGTTTTTTTTTAATTCCAACACTTGCAGTGTACCCTTAAAAATATAATAATGAAATAATGACCATGTTTTTTAAATATTCAATTACAACTGGACAATCTACGCAAGATTTGCAATCGATCAGTGAAAACGTGATCTTTCTAGAACAGCGTTTCCCAACCGGTGTGCCGCGAGGAAATTGAAACAAAATTATTAATTCTATAGCAATCAAATTGCAAGACAGGGAAAAATGTATGTTTGTATTTCACATAACTATGAACCTCTACCATGAATCTACAATTTTAAGTTTCATACTGACTTACTTTTCTGTACATTTGTAATGTTAAAAAAAGGATTTATCATTGTTATGACCATTATTGCTGCTTTATTGTTGCAGACAATTTCGTAACTTGAAATTTTAAAATATCATTCAATCCTTTCGACAAAGCAAACGCGCATACAAATTACCTACATTTGTGTTTTAAAAGTAAGAGATTTGTTTGTTCGTTCATTATTTAGTGATCTTCCTTCTTTGTGAAATGTTGGATACAGTTTTCGAAAAAGAAATTGTATTTTTAGAAACCTGAGTCTTATATTTCATTGCAATTGTTGTTGTTAAGTTTTAAATTAGAATGGAAAATATGCACAATGATTTATCACGGGGGAAAACCAGTTATCGAGCTTTTTTCTCTATGACGAGGTCAGTAATCAGAAAAAATACCACTGTATTTTATATTTACAAATAATAATTATTATTATTATAATTATAATAATATCTGAGTGTGCCGCAAGTTGAAAAAGGTTGGGAAACTGTTCTAGAGCCTGTAGAAGCTATTGTTTAAAGCGTTTGTATTTTAATAAGCCTTCTCCAAAATCAATGCAAATTGCCTTTTTCGGCGTTTTTCTTGAGTCTCAGATAAGCAGCAACAATGTCATCCCTATTTACCCTAGGATCATGGTTCATACCTCGTTTTTCTCAGAATGGAACAGCCTTTCAAACGGTACCACTTACATGTCCCTATGATGTACCAGAAAAGAATTGAGGGAAAATCGATTTTTTGCCAAAAAAAGAAAACTTCAAAGTTTGGGGCACCTGAGGCTCTACCGGGTCTGCGCACAAACCTCCAAAAATTTGGAAAAATACTACGTAGTATACTAATTACTTGTGACAAATTCGAATTTCCTGTCTTGAATAGTAAGGGCGGGAAAATTTTTTACCCATGTTGAGAGAGCATCAAAAAAACTACCAAAAATTCCCTAAAATGCACTCTACAAATTTAAAAATATTTGACACGTCCCTAATGATCGTAAAATTATAGTTCATACGTAGTTTTGTTCAGAATGGAGTAGCCTTTCAGATTGTATCACCCGCATGTCCCTCGGACATCCCTAAGGAGGGAAAAATTGAGGAAAATAGGGATTTTTGCTGAAAAAATCCCTTTTTCCCCGGTTTGGAGCCCTCTGGCCCGGCCCTGGGTAAACATAAAGATCTGGAAATCACTTTCAAAAATACTACGTAGTGTACTAATTACTTATGCCAAATACCAATCTCCTATCTTCAATACTAAGGGACGGGAAAAATATTTTCCTCTTCTGCGAATATTTCCGAAATTTCCCAAGGATACTATACAAACTTCAAAAATTTCCTGACACGTCCCTAATTATCGTAGGATGATGATTCATACGTCGTCCTCTTCAGAATCAAGTAGGCTTTCAGAAAGTACCACTCAAATGTCCCTATCATGTAGCCGAGAGGAGCAAGAATCTCGAAAGTGGAATTTTTGGTAAAAAAATATCCCTTTTTTACCCTCTTGTCTCTCTGAACCCCCCTTCTATGTTGACCAAGAGATCCGAAAAAATCTCATAAAAACTAATAGGTCCACTGATTATTTATGGAAAATGTTAGGATTCTAGGATTAAAGAGAAGCTCACCAAAAAATGTTGAAGTTAGACCTCAATAATAAAAAAATAAATTGATGACGTCATACCCTCTGTTCTGACGCTCGGAAGCGTGTAGACCCTTCCAAGGCTTTGAATGCCTGCTCTCTTGGAAAATAAATAAATAAAAGAACTAAATAGCATTCTTAGTTCTTTTTTAATCGAATCTTTAAGACACTACAATATCGGTCGGAAACGACCGAAAAAACTTAAAAGGTTTAAAGGGGTTGTGAAGAAATTTCCCATGTTATTCACTTTCAAAAAGGCATTTTTTTAACTTATAATCTTACGTTTTAGGTACTTGGAATTGGAATAAAAACTTGAAATTTGGTATGCTTGTACGTTTTCGTTAGCGTTACCTAAGTAAATCACTAAAAATGAGAATTTCCAACTGTAGAGTGGTTTTATGAGAAACTGAAAAATCTTCGTGTTCTTTATGTGGGACATCTACAGCTCAAAATTATTGGGCACTTCCGGTAGGGCTAAAATGATTAAATTTGACTTGATTGTAGCTTTACCCACAGGAAAATTGCCGAAATTTAATAATATAGTTACTATTAAATGTGGAATTATGGAATTAAATGTGGGATTATTAAATCAAGTACATTATCAAAATTCTTTGCACATTAATTTTAATTAAAAAGAAAAAGATACTTTGTTGCGTTGTTAACACCTTACTATCACTAGTACTGGTTAAAATGCGAGTTTTAGGCTTACATTCGATTAGCGTCCCAGAATGATGATGAATAAAAAAAAAATAAAAAATCGCACTTTGTTTTAAGCAATATAAACTTGATTTAAGTTAATCCAAATTATAATACTTTTTAGCATGCTGCTACAGAACCATTTGGAGAACAAGCAGAGAACACGATACGTGTTAACTTCTTTGGATTGTTAAATGTTTGCCATGCATTATTTCCTCTTCTGCGGCCCCATGCTCGTGTAGTGAATCTGTCTAGTCTGTGTGGAGCTCTTAAGCAGATTAATGGAGATGAGCCAGCTGCAAGCGAATTGAGAAAGAAGTTCAACGACCCAAAACTTACAGAGGAACAGCTTTGTGAACTTATGCATGAATTCGTCCGGTAAGTCTTAAGTAAAATATATTATACACTAAAATTTGCGAACTTACGTATCACTTTGTATGGTAAATCTTAAGTAAAATATATTACGTACCTGAAATGTTTATCTAAAATGTCACACTTTTGTATACGACACAACTGTAGCTATTATTCCAGTGTGTATTCACTCTGTTGTAATTGTTATGTAATACGTATTGTCAGAATATGTAAAAACATATCTTGGAATGAGGTTCGATTTCCGGATAGGGCAGATTCCTGCTGTCGCCTAATTTCCCTGTAACAATCGAGAAATATTTAGATTACGTTGTAATGAAGTCTGGTATACATAGGCAAAATTGACCATGAAAGAAACCAATGTGCTTATAGTACTTCCCAACCAACATCTTATTTGGATGGCTAGAACTTTGACAGTAGCATCAGGGATTCATCTTTTGTTTGCTTTATACATTTAGGATGCTTTTGGTGGCCATTGAGAGTTTGTGTTTCGGTAAATTAATAAAAATAGATTAAAGTTAATAAATACATGGAGATAGATGAAAATAAGGAAATAACGTTTTGGCGTATATTTAATTAGGCTATCTAAGAATTTAAATACAAACTATTACCGTCGGTAGCTTAGAGAATTAAATGGATTTAAATGCATCTTTTTATAGAGCAAATATACAAGGAAACAATCACAATTTACGTAATTTAGATTTGTCATTTTGGAATAGAGGTATGAATGCAATCATGACACCTATGGAACTTGTCATTCCATATCAATTCAACACACTTAACCTCATTTCTCAGATTTTAATGAAATTTCATACATAGATGACTTCTAGATTTAGAAAAATATCAAATTTCAACTTTATATATTAACCAGTATTAAAGATAGGACTATGTAAAGTTTAAAAAATCTCCAAAATAGCATGTTTAATGAATTTTTAAATTGGAATTGCAGCTGTCCTAATTGAGCTAGAGAGCTGGTTGAGGTGTCGTTTTACAGCATTTTTTATGTCCTTTCCTGTGGTGTATATAACATCATAGGCTAATATAGAATGTTTTTTTTCAAAATCAAAATATTATTTCAATTTCTCGAAAACTACTTATTTTAAACATTTGAAATTAATAGATAGTATTGTTGTAAAACACCTGGCAAAATATGAATTTGGAATTGTAATGGGTTCATTGTTAAAATTCAAAACTAAGACTTGATTTTTTCAAGAATACTCTCTCTCTCTCTCTCTCTCTCTACGTAGGGTAATAACGCAAGAATGCTAAGTTTTACACATCTGTGAAAATAAAAACGAACACTTATTTGAAGAAAGAGTATAGTTGAGTCCATAGCAAAACTTTTTAATGAATAGTACAGATGATTTGAAGTTTGAGAAAGCCACATTTGTTCGCGTACATTATTTTCAAGGAGACTATAACTTCTTACAGTGGGAGTTACAGTATTCACTTTTGTCAGAATGTCCACTAACATCCACAGAACATCAGCATTTCTTGGAAATGAGAATGGAGATGGCCCAGGTGGATGAAGTTATTTTTATTTCAACAAGTATACCCAAGCCACAAATTTCCTTCATTGCGAGCGGTGACATAGCCTGATATGTCTTCTAATTGAAGTTTATTTGGAGATTTTGACACTTTTCCCAACCCTGTAAACCATCTGAAAATTTTTAATACAATTTGCCCTCATATTGAATTTGAACCCTTCCAGAAAGGCTGTAGATCTCCCCGAAATAAAAAAAATCCTGTGTACGTCCCTGATAACCGGTGTGCTAAAATGGCGTTTACACAAACAATGAATGATGGAATTTTAAAATTAAAACTTTAGTATGAGATATTACTCAAGAAAATTAAGAAGTCCAGTTGATAAGGTAGAGATGTAGTCGATGAAGTTTGCCTACTTTTTATCAATATATTTTAAGCAAAGTTAAAAACATTGATAAATATGAAACAAACACTCAGGCAAGCAGATAAAATGTTTCGTTAGCAAGAGCAGCTTCAGGATTTTAATTTTGAGTAGGTCATTTTATTTATTTTTTTAAAGTATAAAAATGTATAGCATTTGTTCCTTGGCAGTAAATATATAGTTATCTTTTAGACGTTTATATTTTTGAAAATTTTTGGGTAGACCGGACCTACCCGCTAAAGCTGTTTCACTTCGTTTGGCTTGTTTAGGCTTAACGTTCTTACGTAACAGCGAGATTATGAAGGATTGAACATATTACTTGGAAGTGTCACCTGAACCACTATTCTGTTTCCAGCTGAGAGAAATTTTGTGGCTCATCAGGACCCTTAATTACAAAGCGAAAATTAGATTCTACTAACACAGATGATTCGAGATATATGAAAACGTCGCTATGAAATTCTATCTTGGTTTAAACCAGACAACCTTGCTGTTGTACCAGTGCTAGATGTATACTTTTTACAAACCACGTTTATTTACAGTATCATTTTTGTGAACCTTGTATTATTTTATTGACTTCAATAAAACTGAAGTTCAAAAGTATCAGCACCTTAACTTAGCTTTAAGTTTTTAGAGCATGACCTAATAAGTATTGCCAGCAGATTACAAGTCTGTATATGTTTTAGACCCATTACTCTATTTTTCACATTCATTGTCACAAATAAAATAAAAAAATATTGCATACTTGTATTTTTCAGCTACGTACAGGGTATTATTGAAAACTCGTGTTAGTTTGGAATTTTTAAACAATGAACCCATTATCATCCCAAATTCATATTCTGCCAGGTGCTTTACAACAATACTATCTATCCATAGAATTAATTTCAAAATTTTAAAGTATATATTTTCTGAAAAATTTTGAAGTAAAATTGATTTTGAAAAAACTCTGTATTAGTATACATGATGTACATCACAGAAAGGGGCAAGAAAAATGCTGTAAAATGACACAACCAGCTCTCTAGCTCAAGTAGTAGAGCCGCAATTCCAATTTCAAAACACATTGAACATATTATTCTGGGCAATTTTTTGAAACTCTACATAGCCTTATTAACAATACCAGTTGGTATATAAAGATTAAATTTGGTATTTTTTTAGTCTACATGAATGGTGCCCCTGTGGAAAATTTCATGACAATCTGAAATGGTAAGGTAAATTTTGTCTTCAAATTATGTTGATTTGATCTGGAACGGCTCCTTCAGGTTAAATAAAGAGAATAGTTTTGTCAGCGGAAGACCTCCGCATTCTAGGAACTTCCTGTTTTAAGTTCTTAACATAATAATACGCAGATTGTAACACTTGCAGATATAAGAATTCTGATCCTTGGTAATTGAATGCCATTATTCGTGTTCGAAGGCTCTGTCCTTGCGATTTGAAAGAAGAGAAAATTATAGTTTGATCTTTTTTGTTTACTTTCCGCCGAAGACAGTTTATATACACATATCAGTTCTGGTTTTCACCAATATGTCTTCCTGTTTTCATATTTTGTTTTGATACTTTCACTTGTTTTCTTCTGCTTTCTGGCTTTCTAGGAAACGAGCTTGCTGTTTCACTTTTCAGATTCAAAATAGTATATTTACAACAAGAAGAATTTTAGGAATAATCAAAAAATGGATCAAAAGATTACGATCTTGGCCAAGAATTAGTTTTTGGATCAGTGGCCACAAAAGTTTGGAGCGGCTCCTAATTAGTTTTCATATTTTTTACGATATACGCACATCATACTGAATTGGCTGATAGTTTGGGTTTGGCTACACTATATGTAATTCTCCACATATAAAGCGTACAAGAAAATGTTTGATTCAATGAAATATAGTGATTTTTTTGGATCAGGGGCCACAAAATTTTTGAACTGTCTCTATATCGAGTTTTCATATTTTTTTACGGAATAAGCACATACTGAGTAAATTGTTAGTTTTGGTTTGGCTAAACTACATGTAGTTCTCGAGATATAAGGCCTACAAGAAAATTTTTCCCTGAATTATATTGGATCTTTTGATCCAAAAATATAAAATTTAATGTTTTTCTAATTTACATCACAACGGAAAATATGCATTTGATTAGACAGAAATTCGTCAGTGATCGGCCCGACATTCCTCGAAATAAGGTGTTATACAAATATTAAATGTAAAAGAATTGGTAAATGAAAAAGTAAGAGGAACTGGAGAACCACGAAAAAGCCACGGGTACCATGAACTCTGGTCTGGGATCGAACCAGGGACTCGTTACACAAGAGATGAGCTCGAATACTAAATAAGTTACCTCTTATATGAATGGTAAAGTATTTGTCCCTGGGTAAAGAATACACCACGAAGTTTATTATATTCTAAAAGATGTTTTATCTTTCGCTTAGAAACGTGGAAAATAACTTACTCTATATAGGAAGTAGATTTTTGTGTAGATCGGGTGCAAATGGCTATGGCTACCAGTGACACCATTTTCCACCTTAGATGGGAAATGCTGATAAGTCTATTATTCTGCAGATATTTACCCTTCAGTCTACCATGCTTCATTCACTGGAAAATAGCCTTAGAGGATGACAGTTCAGAAAACTAGGCAAATTGGAAAGAACACTTAATGACGTCCTTGGTTCACGTTGTGTCGAGTTCTGCGGCAGTGGGACCCATAGTCTTGAGAACATTGGAAAAATGAAAATCTTCGTGTTACTTCCTGCTGTTACGCTGGCTAGGCTGAAGGAGTGATAATGAGAAATAAATGCAACTGTGAAATGAATAAAGTGGGAGGAAACGGGGAACCCTGAAAAACGAACCAACACGGTGTTTGTCCACCACAAAACTCACTTGGTGCGAGCTGGGATCGAACCAGGGACCCCACGCACCAAAGATGAACACACTACCACTGAGCCACCGTGGCCCTTTCATAGAATTTTCAAGTTGAAACATATTGTGTGAAAATTTAGTAGAACTTCCTTGATCATCTTCACTTTTGTATAAAATTTTAGTCTGCAGAAATTAGTCTCTGCTAGCTGCCCCTCAAATTTGAAAGTTCTTACCGTGATGTTAAGAATCTATTTGCAGAGCTCATTGAATACCCGGAAAAAATCAGGTGCATGATAATGATTTTTTTAAAAAACTGTTTATAGGTGGTAGTATACGTATAAATATCTTATAGTTTATTTAATTTTATTTTACTTTTTTTTTCTCTCCAGAGTTGCTAAGACGGAGAATTACAAGAAACTTGGCTGGCCCAATAGCACGTATGTTGTGTCGAAAGTTGGAGTGAGCGCTCTTTCATTTATCCAACAGAGGGCATTTGATGCTGATCCTAGAGAGGATCTAGTGGTGAATGCTGTTCACCCAGGATACGTTGACACTGACATGACAAGTCATAAGGGTCCACTCACTATTGAACAAGGTATGTGCTTTTACTATTTTCCTTCTATCTACAAACGTCAATATGATCTTGAATTTAATTCCGGTTGTTAGTGGATAGATTAAAACGATAAGTTTTTATTCTCGTTTTAGCCATAGTACCGTAATATATAATAACTTTAGATGAGAGATCGATAAGCTATGATATTAAATGTGCTAACTAATAATTACTGACCATAATTATTCCTTTTTGTCCCTTTTATTACAAGGATCCTGCCTAGATACACTTGTTTATTCTTCTATCCATACATATATTATATATCAACAATTTCTTCCATGACAACCTATTAATTACTTCTTTTCTCTTTTAAATGTATATCTGTTCAGTTATTGCGCCTCTGATCATGTCGGAAAAAAAAAAACAGGTACAGGTTGATAATACCGTTATAATAATATATCGTTGTAAGATTCGTTTGTTTACTTAGTCAAATATCTGAATTATTTTAATCGGGGTGAAATGCTGGTTTTCGACTTGCTATCTTCAATTTCCTTCAAAAATATTGCGAAAATTAAGAGCACCAAAATAATTACTACAGCAGTCGCTTTGTAAGGGCTACCCTCTGCAAATACAAGGGTTGTTCAAGATTGACCGGGATTTTCGTACGTAAATAATCTATGAATAGCCGGATCATGATGAAACTTGCGGGTGACGTAATGTATTCCTTCTCGAGTAACCACCGCCCGGCATGACGTATTTGCCGCATGCGCAGCAGTTGCAGATGGCGGGAAGCAGTGTATCTGTGGAGCAGCGGTGTGTAATTAAATTTCTTGTGAAGAAAAAAGTTAAACCAGCTGAGATTTCCAGAAGATTGCAAGCACAGTATGGTGAACAAACGATGTCACGGACAAGTGTACGAATGGTGTGAACAGTTTCGCGAAGGATGGGAGCTGGTGACAAATGAAGCGCATGAACACCAGTGAATATCGCACGTGTTGAGCAAATGATTCTTGAGAACCGGTGAGTAACAGTGCGGGATATTGCTGCCGAGATGCATGTCAGTGTCGGGAGTGTTGAGACCTTCACAACCACTTACGCTTCCGCAAAATCTGTGCAAGGTGGGTTCCCCGCCAGCTGACATTTGATCAGAAGTGGACACGCATAACGGTCTGTGAGCAGCTTCTGAATCGGTTTCGAGCCGAAGGTGATGAATTGTTGCAATCCGTCATCACGTGTGATGAAACATGGTTGGCCAAAAGAAGCAGCATGGAGTGACGACATAAAGGTTCCCCACTGCCCAAGCCCAAGAAAAGCAAAGCTCAGCTTTCCGCTGGAAAGATCATGGCAAGTGTCTTCTAGGACATGAAGGGTGTTATTCATGTGGATTTTCTGGACAAAGGAAGCACAATTAATGCCCAGTATTACTCCACATTGTTAAATGGTGCTGTACGAAAGTCCATTCGCAAGAAAAGACCTGGGATGTTGTCTGGAAATGTCATTATTCTCCATGACAATGCCCGCTCTCACACGGCCAATGTGACAACTACTCTGGCCGAAATGCGCTTTGAAGTTCTGCCCCATCCTCCCTACAGTCCAGATTTAGCCCCCGTGATTATAATTTCTTTACACCCCTTGAAAACCACCTGGGAGGAAAGAAATTCACGACAGATGAAGCACTGCGGAACGATGTCCTCCAGTGGCTACAACAACCAAGTTCTTTCTACGCCAAATGAATCAGGGAACTGTCACAACGATGGCAACGGTGCCTCGACGCGCACGGATAATACTTTGAAAAGCTGACATAGTTTGGTGCTTCTTGTGCTGTTTCCTCTGAAGAAATAAAAAACAGTCCCGGTCAACCTCGAACGACCCTTGTAACACTTTGTTCCACCTTTCATAGTAGAGTATTCTCATTATAGTCAGTAAAACAAATATAAAATTGTATGCGTCTTGTAGTATGGGCTTCACAAAGCCAACAATGGTGGTGATTGTGTGAAACTAGTTTTATAGTTAACGTAATCCGCTTATAGAATTCTTCTGTATAAGCTGAAAATGCCTTTGTCTATTCACCAACACTAGTTATTTATTTTTAAAGGAAAAATAAATTCAGTAAACTTAGAAAATGAATCCAACCATAAAAACGAGCCCCAGCGCCTTTTTTTAACGCAATTTTAAATACTTTGCAAAAAGTATTTAAGTTATTCATGAAGTGCAAATAATTAATGTCAATATTGCTCAAACTATTTTTTTTGAATTCGAATTTCTCAATTTATTCTTTGAAATTAATTTGGTATTGATTACGTATCCATTAACGTACATATTAACAGTGTAATTTGGAACTGATAGAAAAAAAATAAGTAATGATATAAATTTACTAACCTCATCTCTTCGATATTTATATTTATAAACTTGTAAAATAAGGCGATAACATATTTTCACGATTCGATTAAATTCAAGTACTCGTTCGATTTCGATCGTTTCTAAAACGAAAGATTTCATTCGACTATTCATTTTCAGGACCAAGACGTAGAGGTATTATTTAACGTTGAATTTGAATCACGTGTGTTCCTACGGATAATTGGACCCGGGTATCCTATGCAGAAGACGTGTTTGCTAACTATATCCACAAGAAAGTCTAAAAAATATGCGTTAATTCCCCAAGTCCTGCGTAAACTGAATGTACTAAACCCTCCTTGAGTGTTCTCACTCTGAAACTTATTCTACATGACTTGACTATTGGATATTCTCGATTTACTAGTATTTTATAATTATTTCTAATACATATTTGTCCGTGGCTTCGCACTGTGGCTTTCACTTCAACATTTCAGAGGAAAATCATTTTAAGATAAAGTTCAAGAATATTTATTGGGTTGGCAACTAAGTTCCCGCCGTTTTTGGTGTGAGGCACCCATGCTCCACACTTCTAAACTTTGTTCATCGAGTGAAGATGCTTCTCTACAGTAGTGTGGGAACAATCCATTGTCTCTGCCAGTTCCCTTGTTGTTTGACGCGGATTTTCATGCAAAAGGTGGTTCAATCGCTCTTCATCGAACTCAACTGGATGGCCAGAACGAGGTGCGTCTTTGAGGTCAAAATTTCCTTTTTTGAGCTTTGCATACCAATCACGGGCGGTTCTTTCAGCTATAGCACCCATTCCATACACAGCACAAATACTGCGAGCACCTTCTGCGGCCTTAGAACCTTGATTAAAGGCAAAAAGAAGGTGGTGTCGAAAATGCTCATTCTTCTCAACTTGACATTCCATGTTAATGATCTGTAAATAACAAGAAAATGTATCTTAGTAACAACGAAACATATATTTAGGTAGAACAATATATTCTCGTTCGAATGATGTACAACTTCGTGCCAAAAGTATTTGTCATACAGATATTCCCAATTTAAAAAACGGCGGGAACTTAGGTTGCCAACCCAATATTAGTTCTGTAAATGCTTGCAAAAAAAAAAAAAAAAAAAAAAAAAAAACTTTTTCTCTCTCTTTCTCTATTATGCTTATTTGAGCATCGTAATCTCTACTTTCAACATTACGAGATAAACGAAAAATAGGAAATCTCCCCTTCAAAACCTCTAAATCATAACCTTCGAGACCTTTAAATCATAAAAAAAAAATTTTCCAGACTAGGATTTGAATCCACGACCCCCTGGTTACGTATCCTACACTTTACTGCTCAGTTTAACACAAATATCCTGCCATGATTCACAAATTAGTATTCGGAATGTGTAATGCTGATTTGTCAGATTTCAGGTTTTACTCATTCATAAGCTGCTGTCCACTGACAGTTAAGATTTCCTATGATTGAACACCGCTCATGGCTATGGGTTATAGTCATAAATTTCTAAACCTAATTGTTTTGTACTCCATATCCGTGTGTACTCCATATCCTTCCCTGGCACACTGATTGCAACAATTCCTTTCATTGTCAGTCAGAATCATTAATCATAATCATTAGTCTAAAGGACATAACGGTGGTACGTAAAACTACATTTTTTTTTCTTCATAGGTGTGGCATAGTTCTAGGTAACTAATGAAGATACCGTGTTTATAATGAAACTTAATAGAAACTACTTGAAATACTAGTTCAGCGCGCGGGAAGAATAATTTCATGAGAAAGAAATATTTGAGAATCATCCCATCTTACGATATCTATTTGAATAAAAGTAAAATATACCACAGTTCGATCAAAGTGATAACGATATTCAAAAATGCACTTCATACGTTAGAACTTTTATTTGTGAGAAATGTAAGCTTCCTTTTCCCCTTAGACTAGTTTCTTTGGCCGTAGGACGAGAATGCACAAATAAGAGGCTGTATTCGATCATGGTATAAAATATGTACTACAACTACACAAAATCCATTGCGGTAGTGCTACATTGTGTTAGTTTTTGGCACTAGTGGGCTGATCTTGTATTGTAAAGCATCATCCTTTGCTGTTTACCCTTAATAGGTATTACTCCAGTTAATTATTTTTGTGTAGAGATGATTGAATTATCCCGAGCATAGATCCAGCAGATTCTCTAGATGCACCTTCCGAAGACAAGCCTCTGAAGCGTGTCCGTAGATCCTCTCTTCGATTTTTTGTCTTCGAATCGTATCCAAAGACACGATTACCATTAAACAGCCAAAGACAAAATATATGCATTATTCAATATAGTTTCTTGTAAATTAAAAATATAAGAAATAACATCAGACTTGAAAATTAGTTTCGTGTAAAGAAAGGAAACGCACTGGAAACAGCAAGAATTGATTTGCTGAAGGGCTTTCCGTGCATTGTGCTCGGTGGGCACATGTTCCATCAATTTAGCACTGGAACACAACTTGGAAGGTGAGTGAACAAATTATGTAAATTACGTTTTCATACTGTTTATGAATACATTAAGAACAAGTTAATTGCTGGGCTCTAATCAGGCACTACGAGCAGTTACGATGAGTAGATTAAAGTCTGAGGCGAGATGCTGCGTAGGGGGCGGCAATTCTGTTCTCTCTCCGTAGCCTTATATATTACAGAATAAACTAATTTACTGCATTAGAAACTTTTCACGTGGCGTTTCTATTGGTGCTGGCCAAATCAACTTTTCGGAAAATCGAAGATTTTTAAAGGAGTTGAAATTAAAAAAAAAAGAAAAAAAGAAAAAGAAAAAAAAAAGAAAGAAAAAAAATAATTTTCGGTTTTTGAAACATCTTCAGTTCGGTCTTTAAAACAGTTTTCGGATTTGAAAATTTGTACTTCTAACACATACACTTGTTCTGCGAATAGAGGCAACAATCACATTTCAATGTGTTGTAGTATATGTACACTCATGTCCAAAATTATTGTCGTATGTCTATAAATATGTTGTTGTAGGAATATAATTTGATAACGAATTCGCCCGGTATTTCTTATAATGTTAGTATGTGTATAATCGGCAGAGACATGTATGTGGCAAATTTCATGTCAAAAGAGCCGTAAATAAGAACAGTAAAACTAAAATAAAACTTTCTTGTCCATTTAGCAACATTTTATTTTACTCATTCTAATTTTCATATTTATAATTGTTTTCCTATGAAATTTACCACAAATATACGTTTCCCGATTATACACATAGTATCAGTATTAAAAGTTCCCTCCAAAATCGTTATGAAATTATATTCTTACAAGAAGATAGTTACAGATATGCGACAATCATTTTGGACATGAGTGTATATGTGTGATTGATCATCCTTCAGCATTTATGACAGAAAAGAGCACTGTTTGTACTGATAGGCTGCTATGACATTGTGCTGGATTCACAATGAAATTGTCGTAGATTCAAATTCTGGTCGGGAAGCAACATTATTTTTTTCCCCCGCTCAAATCTTGAAGAGGAATTGTTTCTATGTTCAATTTCATCTCGTAATACTATATTTCAATAATATTAACATTTCACAAAATATATTCAGAAAATATCAAATATAAGGCTTCATTCAAGTTAGAAGTCTGAAATTTGTCATTTAAACTGCTATTTAATGATAATGGAATAAGGATTTCAGCTTCCACTCCTAGGGAGGTGAAGCTAAATATATAAATTCCGCATTAAAAGCAAGTGCACCAATGTTACCGAAAATTCTACTTCTAAGGAAGCAATCCCAATAACGTATATAAATTGACAGCGATGGTGTGCCCAGTCATCACAGGAAAACTACTGAATGGTCTGAAATAAACCTTTGAGTATAGCAACTGGTTCGAGCTGTGTTATGTCCTTTCACCTTCAGTAAAGCGCGCATCTTAACGGAAATGCGGAGATACTGTATACGCCGAAAAGTAAATACGAGGCCTATCCAGAAAGTAAGTCACATTTTGGAATGGAAAGAAAAGTGAGACATTTATATATATATATATATATATATATATATATATATATATATATATATATATAAAATATTACACATTTTCGAAGCGATACACTCGCACTACTTTTCAGCATAGTCGCCGTACACGTTTAGGCAAGTATTATGGCTATGAACAAGCTTACGAAGTCCATTGTTATAAAAAATTGCTGCCTGCGACTTGAACCATTCCTGTATGCTAGCCTGAAGGACTGCATCGTCATCAAAGCGCTTCGTTGCTACCCAGGTTTTATGTAGGAGAATAAGTGGTACACTTGTACGAAATCCAGGCTGTGTGGCAGATGGTCAAAATTCTCCCAATGAAAGGGCCTGTAAGAATTCCTGATTCTGCTTGGCCGAGTGCGGGCAAACGTTTTTATGAAATGGCAGCACTTCTGCATTCAGTTTCCCTTGTTGTTTTTGAATTTTTCTACGCAGCTTGTGTAATGTATCACAGTATTTCCCCGCGGTAATTGTTGCATCACGTTCCAAGCACCCGAGTCGCAGTAAACCTTCCATATCCCGAAACGCGTCCATAAGTTTTCTTGCAGACATGGTTTGCAAGCATTTTTTTTTTTTTTTTTATTACTCCATGGACTGTTTTTTTTTGCTTCGCAACTAACATACTTAACCGAAGTCTCGTCCCCAGTAACGATACAGTAAACGAACCTCCATCTTATAGGCTTCAAGGAATTTCAAGGCAGCTTTCATCCGTCGAGTTTTGTGTTCTCTGTTAAAAATTTCAAAGCTCATCTTGCGCAAATGATAGATTAACTTTTGTGTCACATATTCATGCAATAAGCTCCGTGAAATTTGCGGAAACTCAAACGAAAGCTCTGTTACCGTAAAAAGGCTATTTTCACGAATCTTGTTATTGATTTTTGCGACCAATTCATGTCACAATGCTCGATCATCCACTTCTTGGTTATACGAGTCTTCATCGAAAAAGTTTGTGGACCACCTTTACACATGAGGCGCCAACATCTCACTCTGCTTTCATTCATCACACGTTTACCATAAACTTGTTGATGAATGTCAATCGGTTTAGTGTCTTTCTGGAACAAAAATCGTATAACTTACCCCACTTCAAAACTGGTGGAATTTCAGAGTACTCATGTTAATAATGCATTATGAATAGCACAGAAACAGTATTGATTTCACACGTCCACAGTTGGATGCGCACTGAACGGGCTGAAGTCCCTGCGCAATGTGGCAGCGCTCGCCTCGTCCGTACGGCACCACACCGAAACGTGAATGACTTTCTGGATAGCCCAGATATCTCAAGATGCTCTCATGTTAGAAGAAATTTATATTGTATAAACTCTACTTAAAGAAGTGACCACCACGTTCTTCAACATTTTCGAAAATTCCGCTTCTAAAGGGAGGCAATTTCTGAACTATTTTAATTTCCCATTTTATGTTCATAAAATGACCGGTGTTGAAAAGTTTGAACTGTTTAATTGAACATAGCATTTGAGTCAACCTTTAATCAGCTCACATAAAAAATTATTAATCCAAGAGCTCACAAAGTAAAAATATATGCGTTCATGATCGCACAACATCCGACGCTGCGTTGGCACATTTTGATTTGTGACTTTCCATAAGAATTTTAGCAAACCAAAATGAATCAAAAATTTGCGATCTTGGTCAGTAATTAGTTTCTGGGTCAGGGGCCACAAAATTTTTGAATGGCTCTTAAATAGTTTTCGTGTTTTCTATGGAATAAGCACACCATACTGAGTTAAGTGATATATGGGTTTGGCTACACTGTATGTAGTTCTCCAGATATAAGGCCTACAAGAAAATATATTGGATCTTTCGATCCAAATTTTATATATATATATATATAATATAGGTAGGTAGGTAGATATAGTGATGATCAAAACACCAGGAAAATATTTTTGTTTTTTTTCCCCTGGGTTTAAACCCGGGTTTTTTCCATTTTGGGAAAATGAGGGTTTTTTATGTAACGACGAGAAAATATATTTTTATATTATTTATCTACAGTTATTTTTGTTTATAAGTGTGGCTATCTCTTTTGGCATGGAGAAAATTGCATGTTCTTTCGTAATATAATAATGGTGCCTTCCATTTCAACTCAGGCAAATAATAAAAATAAATTAAATAAATAAAATTGTACCATCACCATCTCAGATATTGTTGAAACTTTTTTTTATAGCAACTAGACATGTTTTTAAGAAACCTATATTTTTTGTTTTGTCGAAAAAATTTTCCCGCCAAGTAATGGGCCATCAAAGACGGGGAGTACAATTTATGAACTGTAGAAGACATGGAAAATGGTCAACTTCGGAGCCCCACCATTCAGCTATGGAGACAGGTATTATAATTCTTGTTGTGGTTTCCCAGCCCCCGCCAAGTGAACTTTGTGGTGGACAAACACCGTGCTCGTGGGTTTTCTCGGGGTTCTCCCGTTTCCTCCCACTTTCTTCATTCCACCATTTCACTCATCTCTCATCATCACCGTCTCCTTTAGCCTAACCGGCATAACCGTGGGACGTAAAACTCAAAGATTTCATTTCATTTTTTCTTGTTGTGGTTGGCTGGTTGCTATAAAAAAAAAAAAAAGTTTCAACAATATCTGAGATGGTGATGGTGCATGCTCTGCCTGAATTGAAAAGAAGGCACGTACTATGGTTCTCATAAATTTTAATATTTTACGAAAATTAAGAAATATTTCTCAGGACTTACCACTTACGATGCTTCTGAAAGTAATCATAAATACAACACACGAAACAAAAATAGTAGTCTATGGACATGCACGTGTCAAGTCAAACTAACAGTAAGTATCACTCAAAACAGCTTAAGCCAAACGATCTTTGTGTGAAATAAAGAACACTAAGTAGTATATTGTTTGTAAAGTTTGTAATTGACTGATGAAGTCCTCTGTATCATAAAGGTGCTTAATAAGTAAATAATAATTGAGGTTTAGCTACGGATATTAGACCACACACATGATTAATTTCGGGTTAGACTGGGAAGTAGTGGTTGGCTGGCCCGCACTGCCATAACTTCTGTCTAAGTCAGAGTTGCTTTGATCTTAGTAAGAAATAGCAAAAAAACCCAAATACTTTAATACAAATACATTATTTTTTCCTGAACTTTCAATTACAGGAAGTAGATTAGGTTAGATTGACTTGTTTGGTTAACGGAACATAGCTAGTGAAAAGCAGATTACGATGTAAATTTTTGCAAGGATCAAAAACTGGTCTACCAACGTATAAAACGGTATGAATTATATAATTTTCTTATGTACGAGGGGCAAAGTACCACTAAATCACATTTGTCACGTTATATCAAGTGTACTTCTAAGCAAAATACACTTACACTTGATATAAACCTGAAATCAGTAATATGTAAATAAGATGAACTAGTTTTCTTTACCTTTCCATAAACTTTGATTCTGAAAACTTTCTTACGGACAAAATATGCGCTTAGTTTTTCCTTCAGCCATACTATCCATAAAAGAACGAATCTCATGCTCTTCTACTTTTCTCTCTTGAGCTTCCCACAAAGCTGTGGTTGGAGGTTGTCTTTGTTGCGGATCTAATTCAACTAACTGTGGTGATGCAGTTCCACTCAAACGGCACACTGACAATATACTAGAATTTACAGTTTGGTATAAATTTGGTAGCCTACTGTTTGTATTTTGTCCCTTGGTTTTAAATAGAGATGTATGCTTCCGGCTAGTTTGGAGGAGCTTTCTCTTCACATTTTGTGGACACCTGTAGCACTTCAATACGTGGGCTGATTTTTTTTCTACATTTTGAACTCTGTAGGTCTTTTGGCAAAATTTACATTCCACCGATTTATTTCCTTTCTGTGTACGCTTTCCAGATATCGTCTTTACGCCGTCCCATTCTCAGAACTAAGCGTTTATCAAATATCATAAATAGAAATGATACTGACTATACAGCGAACTTTCACCTCTTGCGTGAGTGAATAACGTTTCCATTATCACCAGATTCCAAAGAAGTTAAGTGACTAAACTTAACATAGGTTACTCTGGTAAAATCAATAAACACCAACTAAAAATAACGTATTTTTGCTTTATTAATGCTTTTAAAGAATGTCTTTTTTAAAAGAATGTCTTTTAAGACTTTCAGTCAAGCTGCTACAGCATCATCCCTACTTATCCTAGGATCATGGTTCGTACCGAATTCTCTTTAGAATAGAATACCCTTTCAAACGGTATCGTTCACATTTTCCTATCATATCCTGGGGAGGGAAAGTTTGAGAGAAATCAGGATTTTTTCTGAATTCTTAATCTTTTGAGCCCCTCTAGACCCTTCCTGTGTTAACGCACAGATCTCAAAATCGACTGAAAAATACTAAGGGTGTACAAAATTTCAAGCTTCTATTTTGAATAGTAAGGGCGAGAAAAATATTTAGCAATGAGCCAAAAACATCCCCACAATGCTCCAGATGATCCCAAATGACCTGGATGTAATATAAAAATTTCCGGAGACGTCCCTATTTAACATAGAGTCATGTTTTGTACCTCATTCTCTTCAGAATAGAATAGCCTTTCAAACGGTTCAACTCACATGAGTCCATTATGTCCCCAAGGAGGGAAAGTTTGAAGGAAATATGGATTTTTGTTGAAAAATCCCTTTTTCTAAGTTTGCCCCCCCCCCCTGGATTCCCCCAGTGCTATTGCACAGATCTCAAAATCAAGTGAAAAATACTAAGGGGGTATACTGAATGTGTGTACAAACTTTCAGGCTTCTATCTTGAAAAGTAAGGTAAAAAATATTTACCAATGTGCTAACAAAATCCCTACAATACCCAAGATTCCCGTATAAAACAGAATCTCAGGTAAAAATTTCCTGAGACATTCCTATTTGTGCTAGGATCATGGTTTGCACCTCACTCTCTTCATACCTTTCACATGTCTCCATCATGTATCAGGCGGGAAAATCGCGAAAAAGTTTTTTTTTAAATATTTTTTTAAATATTTGTGCCTCTCTGGACCCCCACCCCCTGTGTTAATGAAGAGATCTGAAAAATACTACGGGGTGCGCTGAATGCGTGTGCAAAATCTCAGTCGTCTAGGTGCAAAAATAAGCCCGCCAACAATAATAAAAATAGGCTTAAAAATTCCTTTGTTTCAAGTTGACATCATCATACCCTATGTCTCGACGTAGGAATGCGTGAAAGCATACATAACGTGTTCTACAATGCCTTCAGACTTGGAAAAAAAGAAAAGAAACTAAGTAAAAAGCTATATTCGTACATTTTTAATCGAATAATGAAAATACTATATCATATAAAAATATACGATATAATTTAAAAGGGTTAAAAAAAAAAAAAAGCATTTTTGGGGTGGGGAAATACGATTTGGGAAAAACCCGGGTTTAAACCCAAAATATATTTTCCCTCCCATTGGGTTTCTCCCCTCGCCCATCTCTCTCTCTTTCTCTCTCTCTCTCTCTCTCTCTCTCTCTCTCTTTATATATATATATATATATATATATATATATATATATATATATATATATATATATATATATAGATAGATAGATAGATAGATAGATAGATAGATATAGATATATATAGATGCAAAAAAGCCGGCTTTTTTGAATCGATGGTTTTTTGCACATAAAAAGCCGGCTTTTTTGGGGAAAAAAACGAGAATTTTGGAAATTTTGGCTTTTTTCATTTTCATGATTTTTCTATCTAAATAGCTTTCTTATAGTATATTCTATAGTTAGATAAGAATTCCGTGACCTAAATGCCATATTTCCCTCTAAAATTCACCATCAAGATAGATGGAGCACATGTTTTACGAATTAAAGGTAACATGAAAAATGTAGTATTTGAGGGCAATTTTAGAGGCTATTTAACTTTAT
Organism: Thermobia domestica; assembly: GCF_964235325.1. NCBI lineage: Eukaryota > Metazoa > Arthropoda > Insecta > Zygentoma > Lepismatidae > Thermobia > Thermobia domestica. Next base: position 152,273,008 of record NC_137468.1, read on the forward strand.
TTTAACTTTTGAGTTATCGACATTTTTTTCTTCTCGGGATCATTTCAGTTTGTCATATGTATTTCATTTCTAAGAGCTTAGTACTCTAGCGCAAAAGTTAAACATTCGTTTTTCTATACATCCGTCAAAGCGTACGTTTTTCAATATATCCGTCTAACCGTACTTCCACATTTCTGTTATACTATAGCTGTGCAACGATTTAGCAATAATTTTCCGGATACAACCTTGAATATTAATTTATACAAATAATCAGTAGCGGATTTAGAAACGTACTTTGGGGCTGGTTTCTCTGTTTCGTTTTCTAAAATGTCCTAATTTTATTTGGGAGGAGCTTGAGCTTGAAGTTTATGAGTACAGGCATAACTAATACTGTATTTCGTTTCGTTTATATATTTAGAGATAATCTTTCGGATACAAACTTGATCATTTTATACTAAGAATCAGTGGCGGATTTAGAAAAGTATTGTGGGAGGGTTTTTTTTTTCTTACTAATGTTTAGTTTTTCTAAACATTCGTAATTTTTATTTGACAGGAGCTTAAAGTTTATGAGTAAAGGCATAACTAATAGATATTTCGTTTGTTTTAGACATTCCGTAATTTTGGGGAACAGGCTTCAGTCCGAAAGTCCGTTCCCCTAACCTTCGCAAAATGGTCACTGCTGGTAATTAGTAATAATAACGATTTAAAAACAATAAGAAATGAAGTCGGCCAACTCACAGTACACGCACAATTTCTACTTCATAGACGGAATGAAGAAAAGTTTTGTCAGAATGGTCGAATGCTGAGTTGAATCCCGGACTTCCCGGTAGAAGCGCAAAAGCTCCACTCAGTCATGTTTGTTGTGCAGTTGTATTTATTTTAACTTAAATATATTCCGTAGTCCTTTTCTTTTGGTGGTGGTGGGGTGGGGAGAGTTCCATAATGATATGAAGGGTGTGAGCCAAGAACATGGTAACTAACAAATTTTCAATTGCTGAGTTATGCAGCACCAGATAGACAGCAACGCATACCGCTTCGTTTAATCCTTCATGTATAGTCTTGTGAAAAATCAGCTTTCCGACTTTCAAAATGGATTGTGCAGCAGAAAATTTCTAATTTCTTAAAATAGTAAAATTGTGGGTTACCATGTTCTTACCTCACACCCTTCATATGTTGAATCCCTCTTGTTAAAAATACAGAAAACTTGAGGACTGAGTAAACCGTGATGGTTCTTATATAAAACTGTAGAATTTCAAGAATGTACAAAACCAAAAGCTCTAGATGTGCAGCCTGAGGATCTTGGCTAGAAGATTGAAACGTCACGTGTAAATGTGTTTTTATATTAAATAAGTGCAGTCTTGTTCAGCAGTGTGTTTATTTTTCTGATTTTATTTGCAAGACGTATGACTATGATTGTGTGTCAGTCCAAAAAGAGGGTATGGAATATTTTGAAGTAAAAATACTACATAGAATTTTGCTACTTATTTGATTTTTTTTTTTTTTTTTTTTTTTTTTTTTTTTTTTTTTTAGTATTTACTTTTAGGGTTGGCTGCTTTACACCAGCTGTTTTTTTTCTTCTTTTTTTTAAATAAACAACTGGTTTAAACCAAAAAATAAAATAAAAAGAACGAAAACTGTGAATCGTGTGAACTTCATGGAACGTTTCCACACATCAAACTATATGCATTAGTTTTATTTCCTTTTCACCTTTTAATCAAGGTGTCCTATGTTCAATTCTCGGTCGAACCACAACCCTTCTTTCATGCGTAAACAAAGTAGTGGTTCGGATGTAACTTTAAGCGAAAGTCTTCTCCTTGATAACCTCGGTATTACGTAAGGATGTTAAGCCTGAACATACGAAACGAAACTAAATTGTATATTTCCGCATGCCTGAATGCCTGTTGTTTTATAAAGAAGCCAAGGTTGCTTAAATATATTGATATAAATTGGCAAAATTTATCGATTGCCTACGTAGCTTCCAACATTAGCTTGGGTTGTACTTTCAATATGTACGTACTAAATTTGTAATGTAATACCTCAGTTTTAGCGTACTGATTATGATACGTTGACCTTTAAATTTTACATGCAAAGCAATAACAGGATTTTTCCGTTATTGTTTTACATTTAGAGTAATGACGGGATTTTCCCGATGGCTAGGGCGGGAGTTTCTCAATTTAAGAAATTTACTGACCGGACTTCTTTAAGCTTATGTGACCTCTTCCAGCATAACCCCGTTGTTGCATAATAACACCAAGGCGAAACAAACTTATTTCTCTCAATATATAATATAAATACATAAAGCAAAATATCCAAACCAAAAAAACCTGATTTAAACCCCAAAAAAACCTAGTTTAAACTCCCCCCCAAAAAACGGGTTTTTGGCATTTTCAAAAACAACCATGGTTCTTGCCAACCCTGCTTACTTTTGTATGTAGGAGGTTAAAAAAATCTTATTATATACACGTACGTTGGTTATTCCTTTGGAATTCATAATGTAAATATGTTGAGAAGTAAAACTGTTTGAAATATCTTTTCGAAATTCATGGTTTATTTTCGAGGTTTTATATTATTATCGGCATCAACCACTAATTAAATGACTTCTTATGTTATAGAGAATCGAAACAAAATCTGCTTTATTAATTTAAAGCAAAATTTTCAAAAAAGGCCAAAATTTCCCAAGCAAAAAAGCGAAGCAGAAAAAACCGAGTTTTTTTTTCAAAAAAGCCGGTTTTTTCCGAGCCCTTGCATCTCTCTCTCTCTCTCTCTCTCTCTCTCTCTCTCTCTCTATATATATATATATATATATATATATATACGAGGGGCATTCAATAAGTAAAGAGACAAATTGCTATAGCTCAATAAAGATTTATTTCAATCTTTCAAAACTAAGGCTATTTTTCAATATAATCACCCTTTACAGTTATGCATTTGTCCCATCTTTCTTGCAGCTTCCTAATTCCCTTGGCGAAGAAATCTTTCGATTTACCCCGAAGCCTCCTTTGCACCGCTGCCTTAACTTCCTCATTGTTAGCAAATCTTTTTCCACGTAGGGCGTCTTTGAGTGGTCCAAACAGGTAAAAATCAGATGGGGCGAGGTCTGGGCTGTAGGCAGGATGAGGTAAGACCTCCCAACCCAATTCTTGAAGCTTATCTCGGGTCAGCTGGGCTGTGTGAGGGCGAGCGTTATCGTGCTGAAGAATGACTCCTTTTGACAAGAGTCCACGGCGTTTGCTCCTGATAACTGGTTTAACTTTATGTTCTAGCATCTCAGAATAGTATAGGCTATTGATAGTTCGCTGATCTTCAAGGAAATCGCAATAGATTGGACTCTGTGAGTCCCAAAAGATGGTCAGCAGCACTTTACCAGCGGAAGGTTGAACCTTGAATTTTTTGCGAACTGGAGAGCTAGTGTGTTTCCACTCCATACTCTGCCTTTTGGTCTCAGGGTCGTAGTGATGGATCCAGGCCTCGTCGCAAGTCACTATTCTTTAAAAAAAAGCGTCTCCTTCAATCAAACTTCGTTGCGTTAAGGCTTGACAAATGGAAAGCCTTGATTCTTTGAGCGTCAGTAAGCTGTCTGGGAACCCATCTGGCACACGTTTTTCTGTACTTTAAAATGTTCCTAATGACATTGTGAGCAGTTCCAACACTTACTTGAACTTTCTCAGCTATCATTTCAACAGTAATTCTTCTGTTATCACGAATAAGCCCGTCAATCCTCGATTCCAACGAAGAACCAGAAACTTCCACTGGACGTCCACATCAGGGTTCATCACCTACACTTGTTCGGCCACTTTTAAACCGATCAACCCACTTGTACACATTCGCACGGTTCATACAACTGTTACCGTACTGTCTCAACATTCGAGAAAAAATTTCACTTGGTTTTACACCTTCTGCGACTAAAAACCTAATGACTGAGCGCTGTTCTTCTAAGGTGCAATCTTCTAGAGGACTTGCCATGATGAATTGATATTTTTGAAGTTATGTTGACATAAAATTACGAAACAGCAGATCAGAGCATATCCCAAGGTTGCCAGCTAACACCCCTGAAACAAAAAAAAAAAAAAAAAAAAATGATTAGTGTTAAAAATATAGACTTCGTCTCTTTACTTATTGAATGATCCTCGTATATATATATATATAATATAGTGTGTGTGCGCGTGCGTGCGTGCGAGGGTCACATGCTAAAAGTACTGCCAAAATGTTTTATGAAAGAGAAATCATGAAGATTGTGTGTACCAATTTCGACAAACTTAAAATAGTTTAATTTGTTTTTTCACAATTATCCTTGTTTAATTTAAAGATGATTTTTGAGTGTATTAATGCAGCCAGAGCTAAATTAGCATACTCTGGCGCCTTGGACTATATTTCTAGAACTGTTTTTCTCCCTCCCCGCAAGAAAATATAAGTAGTGTAAAATAATGTCAAATATATTTCTAGCTACTGAATGTAAAGGTTCTCTTTTTCACTTTAATACATTCAGGAAATTTTATATTTTGGTCGAGCCATATTTTGATTTCATAAAGGGCAAAGTATCTTATGCGTAATGTAGAAGCGCCGACGTGAAATACAATAAATTTCTAATAAATTTATTCTGTAATATTATAACAATGGGGACAGAACCGAATTTTCCGGCTCTACGCAGCGTACCGCCCTAGACTCCAGCCTCCTAAATGATAACCCGTGTATAAATAGAGTAAAATAATTAATTTGTTCTTAATGTATCCACAATATGTAAACGAGGATATGAAACGTAACATGTTCACTTACTTTCCAGTGCAAAATTGGCTGTAATATGTGCTCATCGAGCACAATTCACGGGAAGTTCTTCACCAAATTTTTAGTTTTCATTGTGTTCTCTTACACGTAGCTAATTTTCTCTTCTAATGTGTTATTTATTCTATTTGTGATTTACAAGAGACTATGCATATGGGATAATGCAGATTTTTTTAAAACCCTTTTAATGGTAAAAGTCTTTGACACTCCGAACGCTAAATCAGGGAGAGCTTCTACGAACGCACTTTGTATAAGACTTGCACGTCCTCGGAAATTGCATTTAGAGACGCAATCTTTTGAATCTTAGGGATAGTTCTGTCATTCTTACAAAACAAATAAATAAATAAATAAATAAATGAAAAGGAACTGGAGTAATCATTGAAAATAAAATCCCTGTTAAAGGGTTAATAGTAGTGGATCATGTAACATCTCAAACCACTAGTGGCAAAAGAACAGTAGCATAACTAAGGGTGTATCGGACCTCCCGCGGAAATGTCGATACCTCTCCTCCTTCTCTTCTCATGTTCATGAAGACATGTGGAATTTGTACGGCAATATACCTTTTTTTTTTTTTTTTTTTGACCCTGGATTTCCATGTAGTCAGTCACTACTTGCTCATATTCTACAAAAATTGGACACTACTGTTATTCCCAACTAGACTTCTTACTTATTTGATGCTTGCGTATACCGTGACTTTTCCATATTAACGATTTATAAATATTTGGATTTACATATAATGTTAAAAGAAGCTATTTTTCCCGACTAAGGAGTAATAAATATATATACCCTGTTTCAAAAAGAATATACGTATTTCGAATAAATATATAATTATTAAATTTTAAGACATACAAATATGAAATTTTACATTTACGAACCTCTCAAGTTCAAATTAGATGTTCAATATGTCCTCCATCAGCGACACGAACAATATCACATCGAGACTCAAATTCCTCCCATACTCAGGCAAGCATGTCCTGCGTCACTGATGTTATGGCAGTACGGATCCGGTTCTTCAACTCTTCCAAGTTCTGTGGGAGTGATGGTACACTCATGTCCAAAATGATTGTCGCATATCCATAACTGTCTTCTTGTAAGAATATAATTTGATAATGATGTTGCAGGGTACTTTTAATACTGATACTATGTGTATAATCGGGAAATGTATATTTGTGCTAAATTTAATAAGGAAGGAATTATAAATACGAAAATTAGAATGAGTAAAACAAAATGTTGCTAAATGGACAAGAAAGTTTTATTTTCGATTTATTATTTACTGCTCGTTTGACATGAAATTTGCCACATACATGTCTCTGCCGATTGTACACATACTAACATTATAAGAAATACCGGATGAATTCGTTATCAATTTATATTCCTTAAACAACATATTTATAGACATGCGACAATAATTTTGGACATGAGTGTACATAAACGTTGTCTTTAACGAAACCCCACAGGAAGAAGTCAGAGTTAAATCCGGTGACCGTGGAGGCCAGCTGAGACATGCTAAGTCACCAGCTCCTTGAGGACCAATCCAATGGTTGGGTAGAGTTTCATTCAGATATTCACGCACTTGGCGACTCCAGTGAGGGGGTGGTTCCCTCTTGTTGTAAAATGAAGTTGTCTTCGTGCAGCCTCGGAAACAGTTTTGTAACATAGCGAGATACTGCTGACTGTTAACCGTGTTTCCATTAAAGAATGGGCCGTAAACAGATGATCGGGATATCGCACAAAACATTGACTTTGGGCGAATCTCGTACATGTTCTAGGACTGCATGTGGGTTCGGTAGGCCCCAAATTCGAACATTTTGTTTACCTAATCGCTAACACGGAAAGTCGCTTCATCACTGAACACGATGCGTTGTGCAAAAGTGTTATCATTGTCAATAGCATCCAGAATCTCGTTACAAAATGCCACACGTTTGCGTTTGTCATCAGGACGCAGAGCTTGTAACAGCTGTAATTTGTACGGCTTCATAACTAACCGACGTCTCAAAACACGCCAAATTGTTGTTGTCGGCACTTGTAACTCCTGACTGGCACGACGAGTTGATTTTGAAGGACTACGTTGGAAAGCAGTTTGAATTCGTACAAAATTTTCTTCAGGAACACGAGAGCGGCCACGACTCTTTCCTTTACATATACATCCTGTCTACAAACTGTCGATACCATCTGCGAATGTTCCACCCATTCGGAGGATCAATTTGGTACCTCAACCTGAAAGGTCTTTGCATTGTAATGACGGAATTGCACTTCGCAAACTCGAACACAAAATGATTTCTGCTGCGGAGTAGCCATTTTAAACATACGACTGTTACTAAGCAAACCAGAAGACAACTGACATCTAGTGGCTATTAATATAAACTAGTCTATGTATTCGTTAATCCAATGGACAAAATAATTCTTCGTAATACGTATATTCTTTTTTGAAACAGGGTGTATATAGATCTACTCCTTACTGCTCTAGTAAAATAATCAGGTCTGTCGCATTCATATGCGTCTGCTTTCCTACACCGAAGCCATCACGTACTCTGCAAGATGCTTTTGCAGGCACTGTGTGAAGACAGTTTGGACGTTCAGGATGCAAGAAATAAACTTCCTTCCGTATGACTTTTGGCATCTTGTGAGTTTTATAACTTGTAACAATAAGAGATATATTTTAAAGAAAATGTTTGAACTTTCAGGTTAATTGTGTTATCTATATTTTCCAGGGGCTGAAGCACCATTATACCTTGCTCTTCTTCCACCCAATGTCGACAAACCAAGAGGAGCGTTTGTGTGGTGTGATAAGCGTATTGTGCCATGGGATCAGTAGACGAGCTCTTCTGAAACTATTTTCGTATAAGGTAAAGTCATTATATTTCCTGAGTTAATAGACTTTGGAATTATTAATACGTTGCTACCAGCGTAGAACTATACGAAAACCGAAGATTCAGTGCAGTATAAATAAAATTAAACATTGTAATTTGTACAAAGATCGTTTCGTGGTAATAATTTTCAGAGTGAACTACAATTTTTATCGAACTTTATATATATATATATATATATATATATATATATATATATATATATATATATATATATATATATATAAATAAATCATTAAGTTTATAAAAGGAAAAATGGACCTACATGAATATGTGTGGTGATTATGGTAATACTAAAAAAAAAATACTCATTGTTCAAAAAAGCTCTGTATTCTCCAAGATTATATGAACGTTTTTTTTTCTTTATTTTTAGAATTTAGTGTACGCGCGTATAAAATTCTATTTTAATCTAGGCTTCAAAAATATAAATGTTCATTAAACAAATAAATAAAATCTACTGTTTTTCTGTAGAAGTACGATTGTTCTTTATGAAGAAATTTAATTTAGAGAACCACGCTTCTTTTATCAAAGTTTTAAATCTGTGGGAAGAAATAATCTTGAAATTGCATACACATGAAACATTTAGGCCAACATGTAAAAGGGAAGCTGTCACATAGTTCCGATAACTACAATTATCATAGTTTATATTATCTCCATTTGAATACGAGCATAGCTGTTTGTTAAATGCTTACACTATGTATTTAATTGCCCATAATCTAAATGGAGTTTGATTTTATTTGCTTTGATATATAAGGCCTTATTCGTGCCTCGTTCAAGATAGCTTTATGCGAAATTTTCAAGCCATGAGTATCATATGAACATTGAGATGGGGGGGGGGGAGAGTGCGATAGGGCGTGTGTTAAATATTGAAGCTTTAAAAATTTACGTATAGTAAAATTTTGTAAAAACAATGGAAAAAACACAAAATTCACAAAATTACATTGAACCAAGGAACTTGGTTCTATATATTATTCCAAACGAATATATGAAAATTTTTATGTAAAGCAAACAGTAGAAAATCCTTTAACATAAAGTTTGTATTTTTAACATCTAAACAGTTTGTATTGTGTTGAGGTTTTCATAATTATTTTCTTTAGTTTGAGTTTTAAGTCCATGAAGAATTTGTCACACAGTTCATTCAAAGTCTTGTCAGTCGACTTCCTTCTATATTTTTTGTCTTCTTGTGTAGGTTTGTGCGCAAGTGTTTTTTCCGTTCAGCTATATACATAAATGATATAGCCGTAAATTCGTAACTTTACGTTCAGCCTCTGCGTAATGGACGAGTTTGATAACACGTAGAATTATTTATTTTTTTTTTTTTTTTTTTTTGCTTTTGTAAACTTGTTTATTCAAACACACATTGTAAAAGAAAGTTTCTCCAGTTTTCACGCAGAAGACCGGAGTTGGATTCCCCGCCGCGGAGCCGTCTTGTTACTCAAAAATGTGGACTTTCTTACAAAATACTGATAAAGAAGAGTTTGATAAATATTTGCTTAAATTGCAATGTTAATATTCAAAATATGAAAACATTTACTTTTGAGAGAAAATAGGTTATTAATTTCTCGGTAGTAAAAGCGGTTAAGTTAGATGCATCTTTCTATTTATATTATATACATAATGTTAATAATGTATATAATGGAATTAAGCCATTGATAATACATTAAATTTATATTTACTTAAAATATCATGCTTTCACGACGCCTTTGGTTCTTTAGGTAAAGCCCTTTCACCCTGTCGCATACTTTTCTTGCAAATTGTGAAGTAGGAAGTTCAGGATGTGTGTCCTTAATTTTTCTAACTTCGTCATTTTTTTCTTACATTAAATGTATCTGAGATTTAAGGAATGTCTCCATTTTCAATATTCACTTTAAATATTTCTGCTAATATGATCCGTCCTGGATCACTAAAGCATCTACCTTCACTAAAAAGCATCTACCTTTCCTTTCTTGTCTTGGTTCTGGTGGCTGTAAATCATGAGTTTCCGCTTCCACTATTTCCGTAGACTATTTATCTTCTTGACTTTTCCCTCATTTTCTTTCATCATATCTGATAATGCAACGGATGTAGCCGCACTCTCACTGGGTAATGTGAAAAGTTTATATGTATTTTCTGCTATTCTGAGCGAGTGGCTCATGAAGCCAACTAGCTTTCCTGTCCAATCAGGGGCTTTGGTGTAGATAGCAGCCACAGCACTTTTCCTAAAGATTCTGGAGCTTATATTACTATGCAATCCTGCTGATTTCCAAATTCTTTGCATAGAATTGCTATATTGACTCACTGAAATGGGTCTTCCTGTATCCGTTATGAATACGTATTCATGGTTGTGTTTGTACACATTTGTTACGTATTCGATGTAAGTTTCGATGTGTTTAGTTTTCTCAGATATACAAATATGTACTAGTCCTTTCCTTCCCATCAGTGTTGGGCAAAATCAATTGAAATCAATTGCAATTGATCAATCAATTGAAAGTAATTGCTCTGAAAATCAATTGCAATTGATTTCAATTGCAATTGATTTCAATTTGTAATTGACAATTAATTTCAATTGCAATTGAATTCAATCATAAAATTTGCAATTAAATTTTCGTCAATTGTTAATTGTTAATTGGTCACCAGGCAATTGAAACTTTTAATTGTTAATTGTCAATTGCAAAGGGTGCAATTGAAACATTCAATTGTTAATTGCAATTGACAATTGAAACTTGTAATTGTTAATTGTAATTGTTAATTGCAATTGAAATCAGCAATTAAAACTGAAGATAAGAAGAAGTGTGTATATTGTATTGTCCACTTGTTACTATTTTACATATTTCAAATAAGGTACTTATACGAAATGCTGGATACTTACCATCCCTTCCCCCCCTGGGAAGAAAGCCGTGAAACTAAGTATTTTTTAAATATATTATGTTTATGGTTCTATCCCCCTCGAAAGAACTCTATATGCCTGTCATGCATACAATACGAATGAGCACGAACGAGTTTTCTTTGAAACTCGATCGACTCGAAGCAAACATCTTTGAGTTCGACTCGAGATCTCGGCTCGAAAAATTTCTCCCAACTCGACTCGAATTCGGATCGAGTTTCCAGTCGAGTCGAGCCAATTCGAGCTAAATCCTTTGTGTAGTTCCAAGTACTACTATTTTCAAGTATCCTACATAGACAATATAATTATCAAGGATACTACTACTACTACTATAACTAATTATTATTATTACACCGTGTACCTGTATAAACATGGAATATAGGCGGTTTGTGTCGGAATACTAAAAATTAGTTAACTTTCGATCTCGGTAGTCAAGAAATCTTCAGGAGGCAAGGACATTGGTCACGAGGTTCTTGGTTTGAGTTCAGGAGGAGCAAGTATTCAGGCTCGAGCCAAAAATTGTTAGAAGTTAGAAGATCGAACCGAACCAAGCTGATTGCTTACCCCAACCGAGCCGGTTCGAGCCATTGGCTCAGTTAAGTTAACTCGAACCCAGCCTATGGACTCGTTTCAACGGAGCTGGTTCGAGCCATTGGCTCCAATCGAGCCGAGTCGATAACTCGTCTTTACCGAGCCGGCTCAAGCCATTGGCTCAATTGAGCCTAGTCGATGAGTAATCCCAACCAAGCCAGCTCAAGCTGTACGCTCAGTTGAACCGAGCCGGGCCTGTTGACATCACTATTCCGGTTGGGCTTCTACTTTGGCTAAAAAATTGGACCGTGCAGTTCTCAGCCTTGATGGTAAGAACTACAAAAAATGATATGAAATCTTTAGTTTTACGTCCCACGCTTATGCCGGTTAGGCCAAAGGAGACGGTGATGATGGAAAATGAATGAAATGAAGAAAGTGAGAGGAAATGGGAGAACCCCGAGAAAATCTACGAGCACGGTGTTTGTCCACCACAAAGTCCAAACTGCGCAAGCTGGGATCGAACTAGGGACCTCAAGCACCGGACCCTCTACCACTGACCCACCGTGCCCCCTGGTAAGAACTACAGTACATACTTATATTGGTGCTCACGGCGTCATTAACTTGTTCCACCACCAACGAATTTCGAGGTACTTTATTTTGCATCTTTTGTGCGTGTTTTGTGTGGCTTTGTGCGCCTATTCCCACATTTTGTGCATCACCGGAAGTGGGTCAAAATGGGCCTCGAAGGTGGGACGAAAATTACCCACTTCTCCGCCACTACCGAATTTCGAGGTCCTTCCTTTTCCATCGACTACTGAATTTTCGTGCTGTTTCGTGCCCCCATTTCCACGTTTTGTGCGTCACCAGAAGTGGGTCAAAATGGGCTTCCAAGATGGGACGAAAATGACCCACTGTTCCGCCACTATCGAATTTCGAGGTCGTTAATTTCACATCGCGTACCCTTTTGTGCGCGTATTTCGACGTTTTGTGCGTCACTGGAATACGGTCAAAATGGGCCTCGAATGTGGGACGAAAATGACCCACTGCTCCGCCACTACCAAATTTCGTGGTCCTTCCTTTCGCATCGACTAGTGAATGTTTCGTGCCGTTTCGTGCCCTTATTTCCACGTTTTGTGCGTCACTAGAAGTGTGTCAAAATGGGCCTCCAAAGTGTGACCAAAATGACCCATTGTTTTGACACTATCGAATTTCTAGGTCGTTTCTTTCGCATCGTTTAGTGCCATTTTTTAAAAAAGTTTTCTGCACCTATTTCTCATCTTGTGCATCACCCTAGGTGAGTTAAACCGGGCTTTAAAGTGGAAGTTAAATGGCTCACTGTTCCGCCGCTATCGAATTTCGGGGTTGGTTCTTTCGCATCGTTTAGTGTGTATTTTGTACCGTTCTGTTCGCCTACTTCCACGTTTTAAGCATCACCAAAAATGCTTCAAAATGGTCCATCAATGTGTGAGGAAATAGAGCCATTGTTCCGCCACTATCGAATTTGGAGGTCGTTTCTTTCGTATCGTATAGTGCCTGCTTTGTACTGTTTTGTGCTCCTATTTCCACTTTAGTGCGACAACGAAAATGGGTCAAAATGGCCTACAAGTATAGCGGAATAACTTAATGCTGTTCCGTCACCATCGAATGTCGAGGTCGTTTCCTTCACATTTTTTATGCATGATGTGTGTCGCTTTGTGCATCAGTGGGAGAGGGTCAAAATGGACCTTGAAAGTGGAATGGATATGTCTTTTTCTGCCATATTTGTAGGTCGTCCTTGACCCACTTTCGTTGGCCTACAAAACGTGAAAATATGCGCAGAAACGGTAAAAACATGCACTAAACAATGCGAAAAAGCTACCTTGAAATTCGATACTGGTGGGAGAGTGGATTATTTTTCTTCCCACATTGAATGCCCATTTTGACCCACTTCCATTGATTCACAAAACGTGGAAATAGGCTTACAAATCGGTAGAAAACACGCACAAGATGATGTGAAGGAAACGACCTCGAAATCGTTCCTGGCGGAACAGCATTAACTTGTTTCGCCATATTTGTAGGATAACATTGACCCATTTCCGGTGACGCAGAAAACGAGGAAATAGGCGCACAAAACGACACAAAAAATTTCCATGTAATTAAGCTAAATTTCCATTTAAGTTTGTAAGCTTAATTATATGGAAAATTTTATACATTTTTCCTTTACGTTGGTCTACTTTACGTTGATTTGGGACTTTTAAATTTTATTCAGTTCTCCACTGAAAAGTATCTTAAATTCAACAAGGAAATAATTATTAATTATAATTATTATCTATATAATTGAATTCATTGTAATTTGTTCCATAACAAACACTTTATCATTTCGTACTAGCTGTTATGCCCGTTCTTCGCATGGATCAGGTAAAATATCAATGTAAACGAACTGAACAACGGGAGAACAATTAAGAAACATTTCTTAAATTGGATATATTTTGTGTGAATATATATCCAACAACGTATATGTGTTTTCATTGGGAAGGCCGATAGGGGCTGAATTTGAACGTATACACTATCGGGGGTGTCACTATACGTCTGAGCAACCCCAATAAATATGGATTCGACACAAATTCTACTACTTTTACATGTCCCGGTGAACCACTCCTCAGACCCCCTTGGTTCGTATTGTGAAAAAACCTCCTCTAGCCCCCACCAACCCCCAACCAATACCGCGAAAACTATGAATGCGACACTAACATCTGCCATTTTCTACTACTTTTTATATATGCCGGTAAAAGTCCCTATAATCCTCTGGTTCCAATTTTGAAAAAAACAATGCCTCTGGCTCACAGCCGATGGGGGCTGTATTTGGAAGTCAACGCCTGTGGAAGTATCACCATTCATCTCAGCGACAGCGAAAACTACGGATTTGACACTAATATCGGTCACTTTCCATTATTTTTACATGTCTCGCAATTCCCCACCCCCGGTGACTCCCGGCCCGCATATAATGGTGGCTAAATTTGAAAATCATCGCTAATGAAAGTATCACCATTGATCTTAGCCACCGCGATAACTACGGATTTGACATCCGTCATTGTGGATTATTTTTACATCTCTCGTGATCCCCTTTATAATGCCCCCTTTCTTACCTGATGGGGGCTAAATATGAAAGTAAACCCGGTCTTGAGTCTCACCATTGAGCTCAGCTATCCCGAAAACTATGGATTTGACATTAATATCGGTCATTTTCGATTATTTTTACATGTCTCGGAATTCCCCCCTCTGGTGACCCAAGGCCCGCATACAACGGTGGATGAATTTGAAAGTCATCGCTAATGGTAGTGTCGCCATTGATATCAGCAACCGCGAAAACTATGGATTTGACACTAATATCGGTCATTTTGGATTACTTTTACGTTTCGGTTTCCCCCTCCCCCCGTTGACCCACTGCCCGCAGCCGAATACGGTGAATTTGGAAGTTAATGCGATCGGAGTTTCACCATTGATCTCAGCGACCGCGAAAACTATGAAATCGACACTGATATCGTTCTACTTTTACATGTCCCGGTAAACGCCCCCCTGAGACCCCCTGGTTCGAATTTTGTTGAAAACGCTTTACCTTGGTGTGGGACCTGGACCAAGGTATCTTTGACCAAAATTTGGTAACTCTCGGTCGACTTTTCTGGTCCCCAGGCCGGTCCCGGTAAACGTCCCCTGGAGACCACCTAGTAAGAAATTTAAAAAAAAAACTCTTCGTCTTGGTCTGGGGCCTAGACCAAGCTACCTGTGACCAAATTTTGAAAAGTTTCGGTCCACTCGTCTCGTCCACAGGGCGCACAAAGATAGACAGACAGACACAAGAACAAATTCTATTTTATTTATATTAGAAAGGTCAGATCCGCCGTTATTGTATTAGTGCGGTGCTTGAACGATTGATCGTACAAATTTAAACTCCGACGGGTGATAATTTTATAGGCTTGTTTTATTACAAGTTTAAACTCTTTAGTCAGTAGAGAAGAGGGCGTGAATCATGGGTCAGAGTTGATGACAATGGGTTTTAGTGGGTCTGTGGGTCACAGTGGGTAAGAGTGGTTTATAGTGGGTGGTGGGTCAGAGTGGGTCATGGTGGGTCGTGGGTCACGACGGGTGGTGAGTCAATTGGTCGTGGCTAAAGTTTTCATTGCCCCACGTCCTCTCTGAACTAGTGTTGAAAATTAATGAGTAAAATCAATTGCAATTGATCATTCAATTGAAAGTAATTGCTGTGAAAATTAATTGCAATTGAATCAATTGCCAATTAATTTCAATTGCAATTGAATTACAGAATTCAATTGCAATTACTTTCCACTGCAATTACTTTCAATCAATTGATCAATTGCAATTGATTCTCCTTTTTTAATGGCCAACTGCAATTAACAATTAACCATTACTTATTTCAATTGTTAATTGCAATTAACAATTAAATTTACAGATTAATTGTTAATTGTTAATTCAATTGAAATTTGCCCAACACTGCTTCCCATGTTATGCTCCGAAACTTCTGCGACGTACATTTTTTTGCACGTTGGAACTGTCTTCTTTATCTTGAGGAATGGTTTCAAAAGTTCCGCTAAAGTAAGCAATAAATAATCACGTGCTGTTGCATGCTCTATTGAAGATAAAACTTTGGAGTTTTTCACTCATTTTCTCCAGCAATGCTTCTGCGGTTTGTTTTATGGAACAGTCTTCAAATTTTTGTACATCTCTACTTGTTATAGTGTTCGCTCTATTTTATTCACTCGGATCTGTCTTTAGACTTGAATGATTGCAGTGATCTCAACTATGCGTTAATAAAACCCATTTGTTCTTCGTAGTTATTCCAGTTCATCCTTTTAGCTTGTATAAGATGCCTGAAAAATACCTTTAAAGATCCTAGGTAAGAAAATACCGTTCCAGGTTCCTTACTTTCTCTCTGAGAGGTGACTAAATCTCTAAATTTGTTCACACCTTCGGATAATAGTTCCTCGATTGACGAAGTATTACTCTCATGAATAATAGCTTTAACTCGAGCCACATGCTGACTCGTATTCTTCCTATTCAAACCAGAACTCATTTGAGAATTCAGACTTTGTAGGTTCTGACGAAGAATTAGCTTCTAGACGCTGCATTCTCATTCTCTTGCATTATTTCTTTAATTTTCCATTCCCTCAATGCGGAATAGTATTCTAGTCTACCTTTTTCAGCTTATGTTTCTTTACTAAAGGCTGGTCCAGCCTAAAAACATTGGAAATACATCCTGCTATGGAACACTTCTTTCGTCTTCTTTTAACTTTGTCCAAAGAGCTTTTCGGTAAACCATGTCGAATGTTTCTTGCTCTTTCAGGACTCCAGTTGTGAACCTCCCTTACATGTCTTGCCAGGTGAATAACTATTCACACGAGTTTTTGACGGGTCTTGAAAGCACATTTCTCTTAACCTTCCGTCGCAAAGTTGGGGTGTACCATACCCCAGCCGTATTACCTAGTTTTCACTATTAGATGACTTTACGGGTTAGCAAAAAATCAATAATATAATAGTAATATCATATGATATTATTATATCCCAACTCGTTAAAAATGTGCTAAAAATATAGACAAAGCTATTTGAGGTGAGGGGGTGCAATACACCACACCTTTGCAGTGGCGGTACGGGTATCTACCTTTCTAACGGAGGGTCAAATAATGTTTTAGAGCTGTGTACTGTTCTAATACTCTATCGACACAAGCTTTTAAAGAAAGGCAACGTGCAATTGCTGGAAACAAAATTTTGTTTTTCAGTGCCAAAAAATCTTGAAATTCTTTGAACGGGTTGCGTACCGAAACTTCTACTGAAATGCGCTCCTAAATTTCGCAAGGTCTTCCGCAGACCGAGGTAGTTTGAAACATGCCTTGGATGCTGCCAAATTTATTAGATGGCATATAGATTTTACGCAGACGATATGCGGGAATTCTTTCCGAAGAAGCTAGGAAATAGTGTTCTCCCACCATCATATTTGTGTTGTCGGCTGAGAAACCAACTAAGTTTGAAAGTGGAATATTGTTTGAAACTAAACAGCTCCTTAAACAATTGTATAAGTGTTTTGCACCACTAGATGGCAACTCGACTAAATCTAGAAACCTAGTTTTTACTTTGAGAGTGAGTTAATTAAAATATATTACAGTAAGAGCGCATTGTTTCTTTACACTTTGATCTGTTTCTTCCATAGTGAGTGAAAAATAAGTCCCTCATGCACTTTTTTCTGAAACTATTTACTGAGTGCATTCCTCATAAGCACCCCTGCTTTCGTGCTAGGAACACGAGTTTTATTTTATTTGTTTATTTTTGTAAACTTCGTGTTCTACTGCAGGTGATGATTCTTGTAATTTCATTATTATTATGTAATGTTAATCCCAAATATAAACAATTTCTGATTGAATGCATCACATTTTATTCCTACAGTAATTTTCCATATTTAAAATAAAGCACTAATCACGAAACAATGGTTTTAAAACTAACTGGGGTTAATGGAACCCAGAGGTTCACAAAAGTTAACCATCCACTTTCTATCCTACGCGATTTTCTACTTTGTATTCGTATTTCTGAGATAATCTGTGTGGTCTTCCTAATGGTCGATTTTCCGATTAGTCTTTAATTTTGCATACATAACATGCTTACATAATCCGCGTAGACCTTACAATGTTTGTTAAACCATATATATTATATAGTTCCCCATTCTCATTTCTTATCGTATACATTAGAGTAAGCGACTATATTTTCCTGAGAGTAAGTTACCGTATTTCAGAACAATAGACATGATTTTAAGCTTGAAATTCCTTGACACAATTTGCAACAAGAGAATAAGAACTC
Organism: Thermobia domestica; assembly: GCF_964235325.1. Taxonomy (NCBI): domain Eukaryota; kingdom Metazoa; phylum Arthropoda; class Insecta; order Zygentoma; family Lepismatidae; genus Thermobia; species Thermobia domestica. The sequence continues at coordinate 152,290,867 of NC_137468.1, forward strand.
AAATTCCTTGCTTTTAGAGTACATTTAATTTCTTCGTGCATATGATTTTGCTCTGTTAATATTAATCCTTGATATTTCAAAGTACTCACTTTATCAAAAGTACGTATTTGATATTTTAACGTCTTCATGTGTGATCTTACCCTATAAAGTTTCAACCGAAAATAAGTTAGTAATGTTTGTTAAAGCAAGTAGGTATATTAGTCACTCACATCACTGTATGATATTAAAGTTCAGAACTTTTATTTCCGTATACCAACAGCCATATATTAAGCTTAAAATATTTATCTAATTCCGCCCATTAATTGCTTCACAATGCTAGTTACAGGTCAAAAAATTAAGGATGTCAGAACTAACTTTTACTCTATATTATTATTTGGTTAATGCTTATTTTTTAATGCAAGGTCGCGGTGACTCAGTGGTAGAGTGCTTACTTGTGCTACTTGAAGTCCCTCATTTAATCCTCGGCCAGGTAAATTTCTGCTGAATAAACACCGTGCTCGTGTTTTTTCTTGGTTCTCCCGTTACCTTCCTCTTTCTTCATATACTTTTTCAAAAGCTTTTATAAAAGAGAAACTACATAAAACCACCACCTGTCTCCTTTAGCCTAACTGACATAACCGTGGAACCTAAAACTTAATTTCAATTTTTCTTGCAGAAAATCAAAAGCACTGTAGGCATTGAAATTTCACATAAAGTCTCTCCTAAAGGAAATATTTAAGTTAACCGCGGTATCTCCTAAGATACACAATTTTAGTGAATTATCCTAGTCAAAAAGAATATTTTATAAGACTTTTTTTCACTTTCCCTTTTGCTGAAAAGAACGACACATTTCAATACAATAGCTTACTCTTATAAGTCTCTTCCCCCAAAAGATCAGCCAAACAGTGAAAACCGACCCATACATGGGAGGAAAAAACGACGGCTATTCAACTACAGCTTAGTTTCCACAAAAAAAAAAAAAAAAAAAAAAAAAAAAAAAAAAAAAAAAACTCTCAAAGATCTTTACTCTTCAAGTTAAGTATCACAAACAATTGTCAAACACAAGAAATGTTTCCCTTTTCTACACTTTTTTCTTCTACCAATACTAATTGAAAAGAGAGGGTTCACAATTCTTGAAATAAAGCACCAATTTTTAAGTATATGCTATTCTATTTTTTCTTTATTTCTCACTATTTACATTATGTACAGATTTTCTTTTTTAGGGTAACCCCAATATTTCTTCATTAGGTACAAAAAATAATTTTCTAAATGTAAAATAAATCTGGATTTACACAATATTCAACATTTGTACTTCTCGAGATATATATAACGGTATTATTTGGGCAGGCACTACTAAAAATTCTTTCGGGTACGTGCCAGGACGATCTTTCAAACATTTGTTCAATGATGTCTAATATATAGTTATTATCCATCCTGCAAAGAAAGCAAGATACATAATTATAGATAAAACATATTTTCAAACCTAAACAAGGTAATAAGCTATACCCTGGCCGGCGAACGATGATTTCTGACAGCTCAGCTCGAAAGGACGACTGAGGAGTGCGGTATTGCCATGAGTTTCTCGCGCAAGGAGAGAATCGTCTGCTTCCTCGTTGAGGGTGAGAGGGGGTGAGTGATAGCTTGGCAATGTGTGGTGGTTACCATGGAGACGCGACAGGTTCTGAGCCTAAGGTTGGTTGACCTACTGTCTTCTGCTCGCTCGCCGTGGCCTTGTGCAAAGCTGTCAGAAATCATCGTTCACCGGCCAGGGTATAAGTTCTTAAATCCTATATTTAAGCAGAGAGCGTACTACTAAATTTCTATCAATATGAGTAAGACACTAAGATTTTCATTCTTTCCAACCTATTTTTCATTCCTCACGAATCCATGCATTCAGATTGATAAGTATCAATTTCATTTTAATTTGCAATAACTTTTTTTTTTTATAACTAAAGAAGCATCTCGCCCATGGATTGTACCACATTTTTAAGAAAATACTGTATAAATAAAGTGAACCTAATCTCATCTTAACTCACTTGAATATATTCAACAAATAGTTCTTCTGTTTATCAGTTCACCCTCTGATAACCCTTTAACGTGTAAAACTGTTTCATTTCCCACAACACCTAATGTGATTCGAATACTGTCAATGACTATTTTTTGACAATAAGCAAACCAACTATAACATCTATTATTTTAAAAATGTCAATAAATAAGATACAAAGATTTTCCACCTAAATACACGTATTACTTCTTAATTCTGACCTTTTATAAGTGGCCCCGAGTTCGATTCCCAGTAAATAAATAGATTTCAGGATAGTTACCCTTCCTACCTAACATGGAAGATCTACATCACATCATCAATTCTTTTATTTTTTCTTCCCTTCATTTTCCTAAACAATTTATACCTCAGTTCAAGAATAAAGTTCATATAATTGTACAGTTCGCCTTATGAAAGGTTATACTCAAGTGGTTCTCAGTTGTTACTGCGACCCTACGACCCACATTAAATAATAAAAAGTATTTTGTGGCTCATCTAATTTTATTCAAATACACATTGGCATTCTACGTAATGGTGTCGCAGCTATTCCAAAGCAATTAAACGTTGTAAACCATATCTCTAATTACAGTTCGTTCAGTCTCTATGAGTAATTAACATTACATTTGTTTGAGGATGTGAACACGCTGAGCGACCACGAATGTTACAAAGTAAGGTTAGATGTTTAAATTTTAATAAATCAAAATTTAGTTGGTTGCTTTTATATGTCAAATATTTCTTTCAAACTAAAATATATTGTAAATTTGTGAATATCAGTCGGTGAATATCAAGTAAGTGTAATATAAATCCAGCATTTCTAGTGACTTGAAATTTTCATTTTCTGCATAGTACTTCGCATCATGTTTCTACATCAAAATAATTTTTTCATAATGAAAAGGAAAAAAACGTCTCGTGACCCACCTAAAACAGCCACGACCCACCAATGGTTCGCGACCCACACTTTGAGAAACACTTATTATAGTCTGTAATCTAAATTCCCCATACCTACATTTCCTAAAATTTATCCTCAACATTTTATATAAGATTTTCGCAACTGTCATACATCATCAACCACGAATGAAATCTCATATTACTAAATATAGTTTGTAATCTCGCGTAGCGTAGTCGCTAACGCTCTCCCCTTGGGTGCGCCCAGTCCCGGGTTCGATTACCGGTGCGGTACTTGGTCGAAAAAACTCAAACGTTTTTTCAGTCCATTTCCGTGAATGAAGTTTCCCCATTCATACTAGGCAAATGTCGTGGTGGTACACTCATGTCCAAAATGATTGTCGCATATCTATAACTGTCTTCTTGTAAGAATATAATTTGATAATGATTTTGCAGGGTACTTTTAAAACTGATACTATGTGTATAATCGGGAAATGTATATTTGTGGTGAATTTCATAGGAAAAGAATTATAAATACGAAAATTAGAATAAATAAAAGAAAATATTGCTAAACTGACAAAGTTTTCTTTTTGTTTTATTGTTCTTATTTACTGCTCTTTTGATATGAAATTTGCCACATACATGTCCTTACCGATTATACATATACTAACGTTATAAGAAATACCGGGCGAATTCGTTATCAAATTATATTCCTACAACAACATATTTATAGACATGCGACAATAATTTTGGACATGAGTGTACCAAACTTATAGGTCCCAGACCATTTTTTTCCTTCCCTTTCCCTGAATTGTGCTCGCCGAGGGACGTTATTCCTTAAAACGTGAAGGGCTAAATGACCTTCGATGCCAACAGCTAAAAAATCTAAATCCTAAGTATACTTTTATAAAATCTACCCTCCAAACATTTATCAATATACTTATTTTGTAGCTTACATGTCTTCTGTACGCTAATCAGTTTACTTCGTAAATTTCTGACTATATCCCTAATCCAGTAATATTAGTCTTTTCATTCACAATTTTCTTCCCTACACAAAATTAAATCATTAGGAGTAGTACCAATAATAATAATAATAATAATAATAATAATAATAATAATAATAATAATAATTTGTTACTTCTCAATATTACAAAAAAAAAAAAACTCAATAATTGTAGGATATGTCCTTTCCATTTCCTCCATATAGAATTTTAAGTATAAAACAGAAAGCAAAGCAATTATATGCATAACGAACACTTTTATTTACGATATATATATTTATTGTATAAAACATAGTGAACAAATACACACTATAACTTAGATCATGTCAGTAACATTCTGATGTAAAAGCATCTAGCATTTCCACGACATAATAATATAAAGTACTGAATCAAGTGGTCCCCCGTACCGTAGTCGGTAATGTTCTCGCCTTCGGTGCCCCTTCTTCCGGGTTCGATTCCTGTTCGAAAAAATGTAACAGATATCCTGCGTGAAGTTTCCCTCATTCTCACCAAGTAAATGCCACCATAGTACCCAACATACAAGTTCCACTTCACATCTTCACATTAAGGCACTTTCGATGTGCGTTACTTTATCCATTTCACTTGCATTATTAATGTTGTAGAAGCCTTCAAAGTTTGGCTTTTGAATATTTGTGATACTCTAGCGTCATTAGTTAGCAGCACTGAACAGTAAGTTGTATTCTTTTGGTTCGTAGATTTGAAATTTGTAATAATCAAACGTAGTGTCATTTCAAAAATAAGATATGGATTGCCAACACTGTTCATTAAAGTTGTGGTGGCCAATACGTGAGAAGGTCTCCCTTCTTATTTCGTGGGAAGTTTCGCTTCTGTGCCTCTTTCGGTGTAGCAGTAATCGTACTGGCTACGTTTTAAAGAAAACCACCCTGTATAATTTAAGGTAAAAGAGTTATTTCACGTTTTCTTAATCCATAAGCTTACATGTTCTTTCGTTCGTAAAACATCTATTTTGTTTATCTACAGGAAGCTACAGTATTCTTTTTTATATATATATATATATAAAGAAAACGTATAAAAAACAGCTGACGCACTTCGTAGAAAACTGATTTCTTGTTGGCCAGTCTGGCCAAATACATACTTAATGGACATAAAATTGCATTTATAATTCTGGTCAAATAATAGTCTTAAGTTACATTTCTTATGGTATTCAAATGAAATGATTCAAGGTAGCCTACGAACATACTTTCTAAGCTACAAATGAACTAATTTTTTTGTTGCTATGGCAAATTGTCTAAGCAAGCAAAGTAACAGCTAAAAATATGGAAGTGACTAATTTGTTAGATTAAAAAAAAAAAAAAAACAGCTAGTGGGTTCCTAGGTTAAACATTGCACACACACACACACACACACACACACACACACACACACACACACGAACAATGGTCTATCCGATGTACTACTGTCAGATAATTATTCTTTTTCTCAGGCGACCATTTTCCAATTCTATTTTGTCTTTCTCTCTTGTTCGCCAACCCAGTTACACATTCCCTCACTTTTCTTGTAAATGTAGAATCATTAACTATGGTATCTTTTCTCTTAATTGCAGTAGTTCCTAGTTTTCTCTAATAATTGATTTTAATCGACACATCTTTGGAATCTCTCCTTTTTTTCTATTTCATATTTCAATATTTCGGATAGTTTTCCTATCACTATTATTAAAAAAAAAAAAAAAAAATTGCCGCTTGTCAGGAATTTGCCCTTGTCACTTCCGAAGACTCGAACTAAATATTGGACAATGGACCGTCCGTTTCGGTTCTTAACAGCTCGCAGAGAGCTATAGATGTGCTGGCACATTCGCGTGGTAGTTAGTTCGTGTGTGTTCTCAGCTGTACTGACAGAATGTGTCATTAGGCCACCCAACATCCCTCTTAAATTCGGGGCGCGGCTGTGCACTAAACTTACGGCAGTTTTTCTGAATGATCGTGATGTTATCCGCGTAGTACAACTTGCAGCCTTCCAAATTTGCTGAGTGGAGTGAGTAAACTGGCTCACTGTCATCTCGTTTCCTGAGTCCGTAACAAACACATAATCATGTTCTGGTTGAAAACTGGGTCTTACAATTTCTATATGAGTTCTTAAAAATGTTTGTTTCCTTGTTCATATATATATGAGCTAGTCCTTTTGACGCTGCTGTTTTATGCTCAAAGACTTGAACAACATACATTCTTTCGTCTCTGGTACTGCTACCTGCTTACTCAGGTGTTATTGTGTTTTTCAGATGTAAAGCATCACGGGCAGTAGCCAATGCTGTGCGATATTCCGCGCGGTGTTGCCGGATTTCGGACTCCCCTTTCCCTTCTCGCTCTTCCTCTAGTTGAGATTATTACACATACATTGGCAACATTATTCACAATGTAAATATGCTATTTCAGCAAACTCAAAGATTTTGGCTGTGTATCCTAGAAGTATATATAGCAACTGAATAACATACCTATTAACTTATTCCAGTGGAACTGCTAAACGTTCGTCTTCAACACTACTTTCACTATCGTCTATGTCAATTAATATTTCGCCATTGTCTGAATCTGACTCATGTAAATTTTTTATTATGAGTTCCAAAAATTGTAAACATAAAAAATAACTCTTCGAGCTTCACTTCGTAATTTTTTTTTTAAAAGAAAATTCCGCACTTGTACTGGGTTTCCTTAAAGACATTGTCAACTATAATTTTGGAGAACAAATGAACTACCACGAAAGAAAGCAACCCAGACACTGATGAATTCTGTTTATGCTAGAAGAGAAGTTGCGTTCCTATACACACAATCAGCTCCTTTGCTTCCATGTCTGTTCCTATAATAACATACTCTTATACTTGATGGAGGTCTCACAACAACAATCCATCTGATTCGTAAGCAACACGATATGGTCGAGTTTGTTTTGGGTTACAATAATTTATGACACCACTCAGACGCCTGGTGCTTTTGCATCCCTGCTAGAGGAGTAAAGAAGGAGTACGTAATTGGCCACACATACGTATGGTATTGAAACGAAGAAAAAAAAATCATACTGCGTTTCTTCTGTCGAATAAGGAAGAATCTTGTATGAAGGCAATTTCAAAACAATATTACGAATGTCCCATACCTTCTGTTCTTCCACATGAGCTCCCGCCGGGAATCGATAGATATAGATAGATAGATATATAGATAGGAATATATATAGATAGGAATATATATGAATCAAATTGCAGAGGCTTGTTATTTAATTCGATCGCTTACTATTCTCAAGGGTGTAGAAACGGGGGAAAAGAGGGCCTTGACTTTCCAAACTATTTCCAGCCCCGAAATGAGATTCATCTGGTATAGTTTTAGCAAACTTATTTAATAGTTAATGCAAATTAGGAACGTTTATAATAAAATACGATTTTTTAAAAAAAGAAAAAAGAAAACATCATCAATACAGTTTCTGTACCTAATTACAAGGACGCTGATTTCTCTGTAAATTGGGGGGGGGGTGCATTCAGATGCAGAAAGCATATATGATGATTTTAAGACAAATTGCATTCAAATTATGCCTAATATTGCACATTTACAAATAAAATGAGGGGCCCTGGCTCCCTCAGTCCCCCCAGGATCGGCGCCCTTGCCTAATTAAAACAACTAATTAATTATATGCTTTATACTCTCATTTTCCTAACTGGACGCTCACCGTATGATCTCACTACTATATTATTGCATAATAATATCTGAGTTGATATTTTTTCCAGTTTTTTTCCCTTTAGTATTTTAACCTACATAAACACAAAGTCGGATAAACAGACTGCTAGAAACAGCATTTGTTTTCTTATGAATAGCTTATTGATTTATCTCTTACAATCCGGTTTTCAACTTCAGTACTGTCAGGATCCGTCTGGCTAATTGTTAAGGTAGCATCGAGAAAACATAATATGTGTATAGTATACATGGTGAGTTAAAATGCTTTCATATTCTGAAAGAGGTCATTTGTTCTGTTTTTAATGTGTGAAAAGCTTTCCTCCCCCTGAAAGTAATGTTCCCCTAGAACAACCTGTTGATTACACCCCTGATTATTCTTTAATAAAAGTTGAGTTCCATTTCCAAATCGAAGAAAAATCCACTGGAAATTAGGTTTGCGTGTTACTTGCCACGGTGTTACTTGCCACTATTGGAATTTCATGTTACTTGCCACGGTTACCTTATCGCATATTTATCTATGACAGCGTGTCAGTTGCCACGCACCTGCATCTAGATTTGACCTTGAGGGGGTGGGAGTAATTTCCCAAGCAATTTTCAAAGCAAGGCAATCACCTGAAACACAAGAAACAAACCAAATTTCTGATTTAAGAAATAGGAACCTTGCTACATTTATGCGTGTCACAAAATTCACACGAAATACAAGGAACAAAACAAGATTCTGAAGAATGGAGTATTCTTGCAAATCTACACAAACAATTGATGTTCTTCAGTGATTCGAGCGCTCATTATGCCGCCTGAAAGCATGGAAGAAACGCAATGATTTATATATTACATCGCAATCGATCCATACTCCTAGGCGGTTCCAATAGGAACCTTGTCACTTGTATTCCGTGCACGTTGCACGTCATAATAATTATGATTGTGTCACAAAACTCACACGAAATACAAGAAACAAAACAAGACTCTAAGACTCTGATGAAAGTAGTATTCTTGCAAATCTATGCAAACAATTGAAGTTCTGTAATTCGAGCGCTCATTTTGCCGCCTGAAAGCATGGAAGAAACGCAATGATTTATATATTACATCGCAATCGATCCATACTCCTAGGCGGTTCCAATAGGAACCTTGTCACTTGTATTCCGTGCACGTTGCACGTCATAATAATTATGATTGTGTCACAAAACTCACACGAAATACAAGAAACAAAACAAGACTCTAAGACTCTGATGAAAGTAGTATTCTTGCAAATCTATGCAAACAATTGAAGTTCTGTAATTCGAGCGCTCATTTTGCCGCCTGAAAGCATGGAAGAAACGCAATGATTTATATATTACATTGCAATCGATCCATACTCCTAGGCGGTTCCAATAGGAACCTTGTCACTTGTATTCCGTGCGCGTCGCACGTCATGATAATTATAAGCATTAATTATTTACAAAATCCAACAGCATGTCGCCTTTCTTCTTAATCAACTATTCCAATTTTTGTATGTAACTCAAACTTCTGATACATTTTTTAAATCACAGCCTCTTCTCAGATTCTCGAGAATTCGTTGTATCCTCTCGTCAAGCTTTATGGAAGATACTTTCCTTCTCTTTTGTGGTATACCTTGCACTTGGTGTCTCGTAAAGGCATGAAAACTAAATTTAGCGTCTTCCTTTAGCACCTTTACCAAAGTAAGTATGTGCGGCGACGTTTAGATATTGTAGCGTTCAATTTGTGGTTCCATCCTTCCACTACGTTGTTGGTTCTGTGTCTCTCAGCACTGCAATTCCAAGTACTTCTTTTAATGGCAGGATTTTCTAGCCACTGTCCGACAAAATAATCATTAAAGGCTTCAACCTTGGTTCCAGGTGGGCAGTCCTCCATAATAAGTAGCCAGCTATCATCAATATACTCTAGGGGTATTAGGGCCAATGCAGCACACATCCGGATATGTCGACGCACCTCCTCGTTATTAGTGTAGTCTTCTACAAGGCCAAGACTTTGCACTTTTCTCCATATGCTCTGGGCGAAGTGAAAGTTACAACCTGATATTTCAGTGTGTGGAAATGTAGCGTGAAGTGCATTCATTGCTGCAGTTTCAAAATCTAATTTGCACACTTTTGGGTACTTCTCTCCAACCCAAACTTTAAGAAAAGAGAACAGGTGATTGTAGGTGACCTCCATTTTATCTGGTAGCAAAGCATACATAACAGGTACAACTGACGTAGTCTCATGTACGCTCCCGATGTCTGCATGTACCGTGTACAGCTGTGCAAAGTGTTTGGGGCAACTCTTAAAAGTTGCATCGAAAAACCACTGTTCACTGTTCCCCAGTGCGTCCCTGAGACCCTCGTATGCAAAACAAAGAATTCGTTGCCCGTCTTCCAACTTGTCATATTGCAAAAACGAAGTGCCATCTTCAAACAGGAGAAAATCATCTGGAAAACATATATTGCTTGGTGTAGGTGTGCCCTGATTGATACCCAAAGATTCCCTTCTCGTTTTGTTGAGATTACCTTTCCTATTGCTGTACAAAGGAATTGCAGTGACCAGATCCAATCCCTGATTTATCGGTACAGCCATTTCCTCTTGGAAGATCATACACACAGGCGTTAGGATTTCTTCCCGTGCCCTCTTCTTGCAATTTGCGAGGCGCTTTCGTATCTCGCAAGCCGCCACGTCCGGAATGCATGTGTGGTCATGCTGCACTGTAGCAATTTCACCTACTGTCGTAACTGAACCCGGACACGTAGATTTCTTTCTGTTCACACACAGCTGAAAAATGAGACCACAATAAGAAACACCGACCTTTAAAAACATTTAAATTTACATTTAAAAGCAATAACAGTAGAAAGAGTCTACGGACGTTGCATACGAATAATAAAGGCACAACTCGCAACTGGAATTACATTGTTCATTTGCAGATTTTTGTGTGCGTTGTGTACTAATTTTTATTAATAATTAGACTTCGGATCGATGTGCACTAAAAAACGGCAAAATATGCATGCAAATATGCGTTAAAAATAACGAAAATATGCACTGAAAATATGCAAATATGCACTAAAAAGGATAATTATGCATCAATCAAAATCTAAAGTTAGCGAGAAATTTTATTATATTTAGAGAAAAAGATTTTTTTTTTTTTTATTTGATTTCAGTTTAGCGTTCCGTTCAGCAGCGAGGCTATATTAGACGTGGAATCCGAACCACATGAGCTCCCGCCGGGAATCGAACCTAGGTCTCTAGAGAAAAAGAGTTGTATTACTTGAACTACATATACTTGGTGTACAACTATGATGCATTCATGCTACAAAAGACAACTATATAGTTTTCGGTATATTCTAGCAAAGCTTGCATTTGTCAGTCAAAGTATTACTGTACATTGAAAATGTTCCTTCCGTGTCACGGGTCGTTAAGAGACAGTATTTCAAAGAAGCAATGTTACTTGCCGATAAATCTGTAATTCGTGTATCATTGTTCCCAGGAACACTTTATTTGCATTAGACAAGAATTTTATGTGAGGTTTTTTCGCGTCTATTGACTGTGCTTTTCGAAAATATGTTTGTCCGATTGGTCTTGGCGGAGTCTGTTTCGTTATTGAATCAAACAGCTCAAGTGCACTACATAGTCCTAATCATCGCTCTTCTCATCTCGTTATGATCTTTGAAATTAAACTGAAATGAGTATTGATAAACGCAAGTTCGCTTTTAATGTTTTCAATATCTATGGCTTCTTGAATACATTTGGTTTCTTCGGGTTCAAACAGCTCAGTATGTGAAATTGAAATACATCTCCCCCCCCCCCCCCATACACATAAAACTTCCAGTGAACAAAAAAGTCTACATACATTTTCCAAGGCCAAGACAAAAAGTAGATGCTATGTCATTCTTCAGCGCTCCTCCATGTACTTTTGGCTCCCTTTGATCTATTGTGTATATTATGTTCATTGTTCTACGTTTCTAGACCAGCTAGAAAATAGTTATTGGTTTGGAAATTACTATATAAATTGCACTTCGTTCAAAAAGTTGCACGGCATCTAGGGCCTTATATGGCGCTAGACTATAGGTTAAATGCGTAGAGTAACCAGTAAACGAAGACTTTTACAGACAACGTAGTTCATATACCTAACCTCTCACAGAATGTCTAAAATTTTTCTAAACGTTGCATTCCGGAACTTGAAAATTTACGTTAAAAAGTATATTTTAACATCCGTTGTTCGCAACACAGGTTCCGACTAATCAAAAAAAAAAAAAAATGTTTTTTTACCTTTAAATTCATGGGACCGTGAAATATTTCCGTTTAGTAAGGGGCCTTTTTACTGTACTAAAAGCCTGCATTCAAAACTTTATATTCTTGTTTAAAAGAAAATAAATCCACTTCAAATTACTTTTTGTATTCAATTATGTGTTAATCCTAGAATATTTTCTTCTAGCGTAACATTGTCCGTTAAAAACAGTAAGAATTTACAATGTATGATATTGATACTTTAAATGGAATAAACTGATTTGAGCGAGACGTGGAGCACGAATGGGAAGAAGGTAAAGTTATCGAAAATATAACAGAAGACTTAGTAGGAAAGTTACGTTTCGAGAGACTGAGGTGCATATCAAAGCAACAGAAACTTATATTTAAATAATGTCATAAACTCCTTAAAGGAAAACTCGGTAACTTATCTCAAAAAGTAACTACTGCGACAAGTTTTAGATTTTGTAAAGCAAATATTAATTAATTGTAGAGCATATTTTCAAAAGGGTTGTTCGTTTCTTCCCGAAAAAAAAATTAAATGATTTCTTTGGAATGATCTCTGCCGAGTATTTAAAAAAAAAAGGCCACAACTGGGTTGTTTCATACTTGTAGAACTCCTTACCAGACTTGAAGCTGTTATGGAAATATAAGAAGCCCAAAAAATAGGGCTCTGCTGAAGTATAAGCTTTTGCTGTCGAACAATATGGAAATGTCCTCTTCTGAAAACAAGCATACTTAGTTTGAAAATATTACTTGTTTAACACACACTTTGCAAAATATGTTTTCTCCTTGAATTGTTAACGTCTCTCGACCTCAATCCATTGTTTCGGAGGGTCCATTAATTGTACACCTCACGAGGGAGGTATAATATATTACACCTTCAAATTTCAATTTTAACTAGCTCTCAGAATTTTGTCCATTTTTGTCTATCCAAGAAAAAAAATTGTATCATTTAAATAAACGACGGAAGGCCATTTCAAAATTTGGGCTACTTCGATCACCTGTCGTACGACATCTCCAAATTCGCATTTTAAATTGTTCAGAATTTTGACCGGTTTTTGTACATTGGTGAACCACGAAGGATTATTTTTACAATTGAAATAAACGAGAGAGGGCCATTTGAAATTTTGGCCACATCGATCACCTGTAGTGCGACATCTTCAAATTCAAATTTTACAAGCTTAGAATTTTGTCCAATTTTTTACATTCTTGAACCACCAACAAAAAGATATATACCATCCAAATGAACGAGGGAGATTCATTTCAAAATTTGGCTACTTCGATCACCTGTAGTGAGACATATTCAAACTCGAATTTTAATTAGGGGACGTGGTGGCTCAGTGATAGAGCGTTCACCTCTGGTGCTTGGGGTCCCGGGTTCAATCCCAAGTGAACTTTGTGGTGGACAAACACCGTGTGCGTGGGTTTCCTCGGGGTTAAGGATGCGCACGAGACAAGTCAAGACAGAACTTTTTCTGACAAAATTCAAGTCGAGACACAGCTTTTCCAATAGAGAAATATACATTTTTCGAGTCGAGACATCGCTTTTACAGCACATTTTCGAGACGAGGCAGCCTCAAATCTTGTCTCGTGCTCATCCCTACTCGGGGTTCTCCCGTTTCCTCCCACTTTCTTCATTCCACCATTTTCATTCATTACTCATCATCACCGCCTCCTTTAGCCTATCCGGCATAACCGTGAGACTTAAAACTCAAAGATTTCATTTCACTTTTTCGAGTCTTAATTAGCTTAGAATTTTATTGAATATTTGAAAATATTTTTACCACCAGGAAAAAAATTCGGATAATTCAAATAAACCAGGGACGGACATTTAAAAATTTGGCCACTTCGTTCACCTGTAGTAAAACATTTCAAATTTGAATTTTAACTAGCTTGATGGTAAAAACTCTACAAGAAACAGTGAAAATTCTAAGCTAGTTAGAATTAGAATTTAAAGATGTTACACTACTGGTGAAAAGTGGCCAAAATTTTGAAATGACTCTCCTTGTTAATTTGAGCGTACAAAATTTTTTCTTGATAGTACAAAAATGTACAAAAAATGATAAAATCTTGAGCTAATCAAAATTCGAAATGAAAATGAAATGAAATCTTTAAGTTTTACGTCCCACGGTTATGCCGGTTAGATTAAAGGAGACGGTGAAGATGAGAAATGAATGAAATGGTGGAATGAAGAAAGTGGGAGGAAACGGGAGAACCCCTAGAAAACCCACGAGTACGTTTTTTGTCCACCACAAAGTCCACACTAATTAAAATTGGAATTTGGAAATGTCACACTACAGGTGATCGAAGTAGCCAAACTTTGAAATGACCTTCCTCGTTTATTTGGATGGTACAAAATGTTTTGTTTGTGGTACAAGGATTGGAAAAAAAAATCTAAGCTTGTTAAAACGTGAATTTGAGTATGTCACACTGATCGATGTGGCCATAATTTCAAATGGCCCTCCCTCGTTTATTTCAATTTTACATAATTTTTCTTGGTGGTACAAAAATGTACTAAAATCGGACAAAATTATGAGCTATTTAATATTCAGACTTTGAACATGTCGCACTACAGGTGATTGAAGTGGCCAAATCTTGAAGTAGGCCTCCCTCGTTTATTTGAATGGTACAACAAATTTTCTTGGGTGAACAAAAATGGACAAAAACTGGACAAAATTGTGAACTAGTTAAATTTCAAATTTAAAGATATCTCAACACAGGTGAACGAAGTGGCCTAATTTTGAAATGGCCCTCCCTCTATTAATAATATATTTCACTTCTGTTTACAGTGGCGTAGTGAGCCCCCTTCCCCCCGCAAAGTAAAGAGAAGGGACTCTGGTTGTAAAGTCTATGGTTATGGCGACAATGATAAAAATACCTTTTGGCCAGGAACGTACCAGGGGGTGGGTCCTGAGGGTCCGGACACCCACCCACCCCGAAATTTCGACTTTTGTGTAAATTTAGCCAAATTTTAGGGGCAATTTTAGGAATTTTAATATAAAATACCCTCATATTGAGTTTGGACCCCTCCCGAAATAAATTCCTGCGTACGCTACTGCTTTCTTCCAAGCCTACAGGCGGATTTAATCAAGTGTATCAAAGTATCAAATACATTTAGTGACGATCAATAAGAAGTTCAAACAATCAAAAAAGCAACTCAATAGGCACTGCCATAATTAAAAAAAAAAAAAAAAAACCGAACAATTAATATCAAGCTCTTCTGCTACTAAATTTGAACTTGTTTAAAATAGCCAAGAAAATACGAACAATACTAAAACAGCCAATTTAATTGTCTAAAATAATCGAAGTATTTGGCAACAATAAGTTCTATTCACAGAGCATGTATATAAAATACAACATGACAAACTGACGTCCAGGAGTCGAAAAAGGCCGGCATGCAAGAACTGAAAGACGGTGAACTGTACAAAGAGAAAACACACTAAAATATTATATATACATACCCATGTTGTCGATTTAATGTTCTTTCTCTGCAAGTGGTACTGAAATCCTTCGTGCAGTAAAAGGGGTTTGCCCTTTGACGTAGTTGAAAACTCCATTACGCTCACAAGAAATTAATCCACACAAGATAATCACAAAACTAATGTTACATTTCAGCACAAACCTTAGCTTTTATAGTCTTTCTGAAGATCAAGTTCAGATGTTCAAGTTGTTTGTGTCCTCGTTTCCTCACCCCCTCCCCTCTCAAAAGCAGGTGCAGGTGCTCAGGTAATTAGGGAATTACTCACACCCCTTCAAGGTCAAATCACATGCAGGTGCGTGGCAACTGACACGCTGTCATAGATAGATAAATATGCGATAAGGTAACCGTGGCAAGTAACACGAAATTCCAATAGTGGCAAGTAACACCGTGGCAAGTAACACGCAACGGGAAATTAGACGGGACTCAACGCTCGTTTTACTAATTGTTTTATATGGAAACCTTTCAAAGCGTGTATCATGACAACCAGTTGTCATAAAAAGATGTAGTTTTCACGTATGTGTTCGTAATTCTTTTCTCTACTTCGTAAAGTGAGCAGTTAATGTGCTAATACAATATTTCTAATAAGCGCCTCTGCTATTGTCAAGATTCGCAGTAGCGCGAGAGTCAGCGTGCAGAACTGCTTGCCGCGAATTGTCAACACCGCTCAAAGCCAATTGGACGCCGCGTGAAGCCAACTCAAGGCCATGCCGCTTATCATTTGAAATCTGCTATAAAACAACCGTTTGCAAACTACTACTTTTATATTAACAATAGCACCTGGCGCTGGGCCGTATTGAGCATGAGGGTTATCAATAAATAATCCCTCACAGTTGTGTGTTCTCCTGAGGACATTTGCCCCTCACTTCGAATATTACGTACTCATTTTTATCGTGCTTTCATCAAATTTCTTTTTTTGCAGATGTGACTCCAGTTTCACGTTCTTTTATTTGCGTTCGTGCGTCCTTTTTACGTTGAAACTTTGAAACTATTTTGCCCAGCCTTGCAGAAAGTTAACCTGTTCATGAAATTGATTTGCGTCCAGCTTTTTTTTTTTTTTTGTGTGTGTGTGTGTGTGTAATAAATACATCAACAGTGTTTTGAAAGAGTTCATATACAAGGTTTGTCCGGAAAATACGTATAAAAGTTGATTTACAATTATTCAGGTATTACAATATGGCCTCCTTCAAAGTACTCTCCGTCAGAAAAGATGCACTTCTGCCAACGCCGTTTCCACTGTTAACATTTCTGAAAGTCTTCAGTTGGGATGCTGTTCAGTTGCCGTGTCGTTTCTGCCTTGATGGCTTCCACATCTCCCAAATGCCGCCCCCGAAGCACCATTTTGCATTTCGAGAACAGGAAGAAGGCACAAGGGGATAAATCGGGTGAATAAGGCGGGTGGTCTGTCACGGTGATTGAGCTTCGGGCCAAAAACTCACGCACAACGAGCGACGTGTGAGCGGGCGCATTGTCGTGATGAAGGATCCACCTGCCCCTTGTGTCAAATCCGGTCGAACTCGGGCCACACGAGCTCTGAGACGTCTCAAAACTTCCACGTGAAACTGTCCGTTCACACTCTGGCCAGGAGGAACAATTCCTTGTGAACAATGCCCCTAGAATCAAATATAACAATCAACATTGTCTTCACATTGGATCTTGCTTTTCACGACTTTTTTTTGTTCTTGGTTCTCCTGATAGCTTCCATTCCTTGCTTTGAGATTTCAGTCGTGAAAAATAGGCAAAAAATGTCAAGGGGGTTGTTTGAAGTCAGGTGTCTAACTTAGGACCAGGAGTGCCAGTAAATTGTGGGAGGGTCGGTCCAACGTCATTTGGCTGTCTCCATACTAGCTCCTCCTCTTCTACTTCTTCAATATGCTATCTTCCCACTTCTTCATAGTAGGTGTCATCTTCGCTTGAGTCCTCTCCTGCACTCTCAAACTCCCAATCGGATCAGCCACTGATATCGGCTTAAGCGGACTCGAACCCCTCCAGTATGTTGCGGACCTCGTTTGAAAGATCTTCCACCCTTATATATGTTCCATTATCGGCCACGGATAATAGAAACAAGCACAAAGCACAAGAATGAAAACGCACGCAAACAGCAGAGCTCTACGAACACCAACTCGAAATTGACTCACACGTAAGTTCTGCCACATCTCTCTTTCTCTAAAAATTCTTGCCCAGCCTCTAAACTTTCAACTCAACTTCAAATATAAACAAAATTTACGAACCAGATAAGAAAGGTTCGAAGGCTTTTTTTTAAAGTTTCTTTTTTACAATGGTTCTTTGTATAGAGTGTGGACACTCTGGACAGAAACACTCACACACACAAACGCAATCACACACACACTTTTTCCCTCCTCTCAACATAATTGGTAATAACCACCTCGAAATGTAAGCTGAGTTCCTCACAACACAAACAATCTCCTCGTGTCAGCAGAAATAATTGATAAGCAATCGGTCACAAAAGTCGACGTGAAGTAATGAAAAAAAGAAAGGGAGGAAAAGTAACCACTTTATGGCTGGTGAACCATTTTTCTGTCACGTGTTCCTTTGATCGTTTTAGAACGCACAAATGCGAGCAGCGGGAAGTTTGATGCAGGATAGCCAGTGCTACATTAGTTATTGGTCTGAATAATTTTTTTGGTCGAAAAGGACCAAGTTCGTCGTGTAAAGGTTAAATAAGATATAATCCTTCTTACTATGAATATTATGTGATTCCATATACATTTTCATGATTTCCTTGTACGTATCGTATTCTGATAAAATACTAAAAGCTTCCAAGTCCAACACATGTTTACTTTTTAAGATACAGCTAAGTATATTGTTATTTTTTAAGCCGCTATAACATTCATTGCAAAGAAAAATGTTTGGGATCCAGTTAATTAAAGCGGACTTAATACAATTAATGTCACTACGTGATTTCTTACATGCGCAATTCATACTTTTGCTAATGCACAAACGCGTCTTCTAAGAAAAAATAAACTCAACAACTAACAAACAGTATCAAAACACTGTTTCTTTTCTCTACAAGTGTTGCACTCTAGCAGTCAAACATTTATTTCGTGTTCTAAAACTATCGTTCTCCAAAGCATGAAACATTTATATTTCAAGTTGTAATAGTTTGCTAATTCCTTACTTGGTTTCCCCTTTCAAGTTTCTTCTCCAATATTAATTTTTTTATTCATGTTTATTTTTAAATAGTTTCTTAAAATGTAAAACGCTATAACGAAAAATTAAAATAATGCACACATATGAAATAATAATCATCAAATAATATATGTAAATGCAAAAGAATATAAATATGAAACATTTATTACTTTCCATTTTTACTTAGTAAAAGATTTTTTTCTATTTATTTTATTTTTTTTTTTTTTTCGAAAAAGAAAAACCTTTTACTGTAATGAGAAGTTTGATTATAGATATTTTTCATCTATCCTGCAGTTACAAAAGAATAAAATTACAGCATTCACAATGCAATAGTTAGTGTTATTAAACGATCCAACCAAACATAATTTTTGCGCATAGTGTGTTTGATAGTGGACATTGTTTATTTTCCAGATCAATAATATTAGCTAGTAGAAAAAATATCTTGAATTCAGAGTTTTTCTGCACCTTTGCAATAAAAGGTTGAATTTACAAAGTTTAATGCTAACCGTTCAATTTGTTTTTTGATAACCTAACGGAAGTAAATTGTATTCTACTGGTGATTTTATTAAGCAATGCTAATTTACGTATCATCATATGCAGTTAAACAAAGTTCATGAATAATACATTCGTTTTGAAGTCTTAAATCCTTGTATGTCAATAATGTGTTCATTACCACATATTATTTTTATGTTTACGTTGTTAGAAAGAAACGGCTCAACAAATTCTGCATGCATGCACGCACGTTTCGTATAAAGTTTATACTTGAGATTTGACTGTCCTTCAAGCAAATCAATAAATTATTTCGTTGGATAACAGCAAGTTCCGATATCATGAAGAAAATATTGTTTAAACGTAAGTTCTACATTAGGCATTTTAACCACCGGCCATTCAATAACAGTCAAACCAGCAAAAGTCACACGGTCAATCTTTCTATAATCAATCACACCGCCTACTTGCCTAGCAAAAGTACCAGCGCTAACTATATCACGGTCCACATCAGGACACTCCAAAACGTAATGGTTACCAGTATAACGCAAATGTATATATTTTTTTATACGGTTTAGGTGCAATTCTATGGTAAATACCACCTGATGACCTCAAATTATGTACGCATATACCTACACCATAAACATTAGCAACCAACCGCAGCACACAGTGATCACCATAACCATCGACAGGAACAGTATCACCCCTATATGGTAAAATGTTACGCAATTCCTTAGGTTGTACCCACTTGTCTACAGCCGGGTTAGCCAATAGTACAGTCTTAAAATCATCCACACCCATATCCAATTTTAGAGCATACAATAAAGAGTGGAACGTACAATTACCATCCCCAGGCATTTTCTTAATCAAAACTACCCTCACACGTTACGCTACTTGGTAGATCAGCCCACTCATTCTTCGATCTAACAACAGATACAATAACTCCAGCGTACTCAGTTGATTGCAGCACGGACTGTAAATCAGCAACAACGCCAATGGCAATACTAGTTTCTTCACTGGTAAGTACAGGTGCAGTAGGCATATAACTAAGATATTCCATGTTAGATCCATAGGACTCATCAACTTCCTCACTGATCATAATCTCTTTTCTCACGTAAATGTTCATCAAGTACTTCTCTAACATCTTTTTCCTTCACACCAACTAAATTTTGCACCTCCTCTGAATCCACAACCGTCAAATTCGGATTCTCAAGTAAAGAATCATCAAAAGATGTAACCAGACCTACAACGCAATGGACAGTTGCCCTCAGCTACATATCGCACAGTCTCATGATAGGAATAAAACCTTACCGCATTTTTAATACTAACATCAAAATTTTCACCACGGAGAGCCCAGTGGAAGACCATACAACGTAACTCGTCCATTTTCTTATTAATAACTACGGGTATCTTAAAGATACCATGGATAAGTAATCTAAAAGTCGACCAAGTCATTTTTTTTCTATATTCTTTTATCTTCTCAACTCCTTCCTGGATCACTTTACCCTCCTCCCACCTCTTAGCAAAAGAAAATATATAAACAGCCGTAACTAATTTCTTTAAGATTTCCGGATCAACCCTATTAGGCACAGACACGGATTTACCATTGACAATAACACAAGTATTCAAAGTAGCATAAGCCATAAGTTCGTTAAGGTTAAACTTTCCCTCACCTGCTCTCATGGCATAATCAAGTAAGTCATCAACCAATTTCTTAGGGGCTTTAAACTCAACAGGAATAGTGCATATAGTCAAAGTTTCAACATCATCTGAATCCCGTAGACCATATTCCCATGATCTAGATGTTATTGTATATAGATCCCCAGAACCAGGTATATATACACGCTTATGAAGCGAAGATTTAGGAATAACACTATGTCTATTCCTAATTAATCTATAAAACATGACTCCGTCTCTATAATCAGTCAACTCAACAAAGATGATACTATCTTTATAACTCAGTACTCATTCTAAAAATGTCCAAATAATCTTCTACTCTATGCACATATGAATAAGAACTATCACCAACAAAATTAAATTTAATATACTTATGCCTACAACAATCCTTCTTATTTATAACTTCCCACTCAACTTTATAGGTAGGAATAGTTCCCCTTTTATTATCACCCAACATGAGAGGGTCAAACAACATCGAACCGTACGCTGCAACACTTTTCTTTCTATACATAATTTTTGCCAGTCTTGAGCGATGTATCATAATTAGCATGCAGCAAAATCAAGAACCTTGCTGTTCGAGCACAATTTTGAGCAACACTTTCGCAAAAAATTCTTTTCCTTGTCTCCCGATTCTTAACCATATCATAAGCTTTTTTTGTAAAGTCGTCAGATTTCTAACAGATTCAAATTCTATAAGCCTAGCGCTATGCCTCTGCGCATCCCTAGCATCCAATACAGTGCAACAAGAATGTATATTCGTCCTACCCCTCAAAACATGTTTTAACCAGTTCCCACCAACGTCACATACATAGTCATCATAACCTTCAAAAGGTTTATTATTACTATTATACTTAACCCTATCCAACAGCAACGCTTTCTCACAACAACGCGATGCAGCTGCATACGCGTGATGGAATTCCCTATTTTGAAATTCCAAACGTAATTCTGGAAAAGAACTACTTAATTTATTCTCCTCTTCTGTTGTCAGTGAAAACCTAATAATAAGTTTGTCTATTCTGCTTATTCAACAAACTGGTACATAACTTAGAACGTCTTTTTCCAGAATCCTACTCAATTCAGAGTCCTTATCTCTCAACTTTCTAGTTATAATTTCTTGTATCATATGTCCATAATCCAAATTAGCCATTTCCGCGACATCAGCCGCGTCAACAGCATGAAATCTATACATGTCACCTATAACTTCCTCAGAACCAACGTAAGAATCATCAAACAACATACTATCACTACTAACAACTAAATTTTTACCACTAACATGCTTATTCACACCAACGCAATCATACTCCAATCTCTCACCAAAACCAGGATACATCCACCTCATCAATCTTTCTACAGAGCTCACACTAGGATAATAACCAAGAATAGAAATGATCCAAAATACAAAAACCTGGGTGTCAACTAAAACACCATGTCTAAGCAAAGCATATATAAATTGTTTTACATAACACAATCCATCTACTTCCAACCTCAATTTCAACAAGAAATTTGCCGTTTTCCATGGTCAACTTTGTTGACCGTGTCGCACAAGTAGAAGGTTTGTAAAAACCCCCAACTACGGAATTAGTACCCGAAAGCGAACGTAAAACACTAATAGCTACTGTACCCCTATTATATACAACATGCCAAACACCCAAAGAAGTCATAAGTGGAACATCAGAAGAGAACACTTGAAGATCACCAAAAGCTTCAAATATATCAGAAACGACCTTATCAAAAAGAGGGTAAGGTCCGTAAACTGATGAAAAATATTCCAGAAACTCACACAAATTCAAACGCCAATGCAAGAGCGGAACTTTATCGTAAACTTGTTCAAACCAGGTTAAGTAGCAATAACCTGATGTGAACTTACGGACATAACTGTCCATCTCAAAATTTCCTCGATTTCGTTAGCGAGAGCGAATTCGGAAAACTTAAACATAAACCACTAATATGTTCACCAAGTGCATTAATATGTAAAATATGTTTTAAAACACAAATTCATGATTAAACGTAGTCAAATAGTTTAAATGTTTTTTCTTGTAGTTTAAAAGTAATTACACACTCACGTTTCACTTTCTGCCGGTCTTTAAATGATATACACACACATTTCAATTTCTTCACTCCCGGCGGGAGCTCATGTGGTTCGGATTCCACGTTAATCAGTAGGTCCACGTCTCATATAGCCTCGCTGCTGAAAGGGACGCTAAACTAAAATCAACTCAATTTCTTCACACACACACACACACACACACATATATATATATATATATATATATATATATATATATTCAGTTCACTTCAAATGATTTCTTCCTGTTTTAAAAATTTCAATCACTTCATTCAAAAAATTGTTGTCCCTTTCTTCAATGAGATCATAATATGTTTCCTAAAAGATCTCTTGTGTACATATTCCAATCATATGTGATTCTGCATAGGTATAAAACTTCATCAATTTCTATTTCTATTAAATTTCGTACTGCTCTTTCCACTAATCTTCAGACATGAAGAGGCATTCGTCGCAGTTGTTCTTAAGCCCTTCAGCACATCCGTGGCAGATTAAAATTTTGTCCGTCTCCCACTCTTTAATTGCTTGCAAAATACAATTTGGGTCCACTTTAAAATTCCCGTACGTACAACCCAAACTCCAAAATCATCTTGTTCTTGATAACGATGGAAATGTAGGTGGTGAAGGTGTAACTGTTGCTGATGGTGTCTGCCGGCGTTCTTCAAAATCAGTTTCATATGGTGAAATATCCGAAGATGATAAATATGCAACTTCGACACAGTCCGGGGAATCTGGTCTGTGCTTTGATTTTTCCGCGGTAAATCCGTATTTCCTGTCTTCTTTCTCAGCGGTGATGGTTGACACGGTAGTGTCTTCGTCCTCCTTCCAAAAACTAGCTTGCGTACGGGAGCCATAGCAGCAAATACATACATTTTCCTAAACCCACTATTTAAACGCTTACGTCAAACAAAATGGCGTCCTAATTACATGTTCATACAACTCCTATTCCGTTCAAGAACAAGATTCTTCTTAATCATGCCACCCATACTTTTTTCCAATATATTCAAAACAATCCATACTCCTCCTATACAAGGAAGGAAGCAAACTTTTACAAAAAAAAATCTTCTCATGTGTCCATTACTTTTCTCTTCTTGGAAATTCAATGTGTACCTGTCTTTACTCAAGGCTAAACAATCGTAAACAAAATTTATTTGCTTTTCTTTGTCTTATGTCGACGTGAATAAATTCAAGGTTAACAGTTTTCTCTTTTTCAAAATTCCATATGTACTAATTTCATCTTTAATCGTTGTCACACCTGCACACGCGGGTGTTTTCCGTCCGCGCCGCGTTTCTGCCACTGGCCGCTGGGATGCGTGTTCTAACAATATTTTTAAAATTATAATAATCTCTATGTGTGCAGTCCATAGCTCAATTATTTTTTCATAAACATCCCACCTGCAAGCAATGTATACCTATCTTCCCACGCTATCAACATTGCTACTCTTTCTTCTTGTTTACAATTCATCTTTCGCAAGTCAAGTCCTCCCCCTCTTTTCTGAATTATTCTTTTAAACATACAGCTGCATAGCGTTGTATACACGATTTCACTTTTATCCTCCATTATTATTCTTTTGTTTAGTATTCAAGGTTCGTAAGTCAACAACAACCCTTCTCTCCAAAAGCATTGTGTATATATGGTTTCACTTTTACTATCTATTCTTCTTCTTCTTTTTTTTTGTTTACATACCGTCAAAGGACTGCTTACACCTAGCATCACCATTTTCTACTGACCTCTTTTGTTTACTTGCTTTCACACCACTTCAAGGCAGGTGCAAAACTGTCAATATTTTCCTATAAATCTACTAACAATAATTTAACTCTTAGTTCGTAAATTGAGCGTTTATCTTATGAAACATTTTTAAAAACACAAGAAATTCTGTATGATCCTGAGTTTTCTCGGGGTTCAGTTTTCTTCAATCCAATATTTCATTCATGTCTCAAGGACTAACATTACAGCATAAATGTATGCTAGCAGTTTTCAACAAGGTAGAATTGTATCATGCAATAACTATCTGTGGAATTTCCCCGGGTTACTCCCATTTCCTTCTACATTCACATTCAATCAGTTTTCAAAAGATAATACCTTATTATTGCGTTCATATGCGGTAAGTTAATTCTCAACAAGCTAAGTTTACACTAAATAATTACACTATCCCTGTGTTTTTTCCTGGAGTTTTCCCGCTTCCTTTCACGTCATCCCAACATTTTTCAAAGATAGTACTTTATTACTACAACTTTTCACTTGTAAATGCACATTAGTTCGCTTTCCACCATGTACCTGTATTTACATATGTTTGTCCCTGCAGGTTTCTCCGGAGTTTCTCCCCATTTCCCGCTTCAGTCTATAATTTTTTCAAGCATTGGAAACTCCCTCAACCCTCGAGAGGGCGCATCGGTCTTACGGACACGAATGGGCGCATCGGTCTTTTTGACCTAGTAAAGTTTTTCTTTAAACAAAAACAGAGAATTGATGGTAATCAAGGAAAATGAGTACAAGATATATGAATTATTTTACTGATGTACAAAGCAAATTTTACATTATAAAAATACAAATTGCATACGGTAAAAATAAATCAAGTGGTATAATAATTTTTATTGTTGAACTTTATAAATCAAAATGTAATGGATATATGTATCTTTTTATAAGATATAAATTAATACGAACTTATAGCTAATAAATCATTTTCTGATTATATGTCTATAGATAGGATGTTAAGGAAACAGCGGAGGTCCATAGTAACACAATAGCAGGGTTCTATTGGTCACAAAACTTAAGCTTGATCATCTTCACTTTCTTCGTAATTTGCAGCACAGGGCACAAAGAGGTTGAGTATGTTCTCTGCAAATGTATACCTTGCAGCGAGCGCATGAAGTCTTGGTTTTGCGGTTTTTGTAGGAATCACAAAATCCACAATGACCTGGTGCTGGACATCCACCTGGTGGTGCCTCGTTCGGCAGGGCTTCGCCTCTCACTTGCAGGATTCTTGATGTTTTCCTTGCAGTCCTTAGGAACCTGCTGAATGACCGCCCTTGACTTTACGTAGTCAACGCAAACAGTCCAGGATAAGTCTTTCAAAAACTCTTCGGGTCATTCGTTCCTCTATATTGGAGTTGAAGATGACATTCGCATTTATCGCACCAATATTCAGTAAAGAAAAGATTATGGTCAGAGGCCATCGTTGACTGATCCTAGACACTGATGTGAGTATGTTTTTCATTTTAACAACGTCAACCCCACTCTTTGTTAGATTATAGAAGGTTAAGAACTCAGGTTTTGCAGCATCACCAGTGGTGGGATCAATAGATTCTGTCTCGTGCATCGTCGAAAGCAGAACATAATTTTTGTTTTTCTTTGGCTTGTAGAGAAACTGCTGCTTACTGGTAGATCGGTTGAACTTTTAAATACCAGTGGTAGGTGTGGTTTATCACTGCGTATTGTACCAACAAGTCAGCTTGTAGTCGTCCCTCAAATGGTTGGCCATTGGAACTGACATAAACCAATTACCTACTCTCACATTTCGGCCAGTACCAACTATTGGCTGTTCAATTCTATCTACAATATCGATAACTTCGATACTTTGCTGAAAAGGACCTGCTGGTTGCTTACCTGCGTAAACCTCCAACCTCACTGTGTAAAATGTCCTAGCACAGTACAGGGCAAACATTTTGGTACCATATTTTGCTGGTTTTTTAAGCATATATTGCCTAAAAGGTTATTTACCACGGAAAGAGTCTAACATTTCATCGACTGTTACGTATTCACTGGGTGAATATGCCCTGACACACTTGTCAACAAAATAGTCAAAGATGTCTCGGATTTTCGCTAGTTTGTCAAATTGTAATCTTTGAGGGCGAGTGTCAATGTCATCAAATCCCAAAGATCGCAGCAAAAATTTAAATCTCTTTTCTCTCACGACACATCTGAACATTTCTACGCCGGTTCCATCTTTACTCCAAAGATCTTTAACACAGACGTGTGATGATTTATGTAAGCCAGCTAAAAACAGTAGGCCAACAAAGCCTTCATTTCGTTTACGTTTGTGAGTAATGCATTCCGTTCTCTTGAAAAGTTATTTTTGATAGCTTCAATGAATTTGTTAGTGTATAAAACTACACGTTCGATTAGTTCATCTGGAAAAAACAGTGAAAATGGTTTAATTGGAGTTTTTACATCTCGAGCCTGCCCTTTTGGACCAAGTAGTCTTGTTACAATATTTCTTGCAGGGGTGCTTCCCCTTTTTGGAATTTGATTTTATCCCCACTCAGTAGTTTGGTCCTTTCCCAAATATCTTTGTCCATCATTAGTAAATTCCTTGAGAACACTGACCTATGCTTGGCCTTCTTCCTTCCTCGACCTCCCCTTGTCCCTCTTCCTCGTGCTCCCCTGGGGCAAGCTACCCTACCTTGAGCTCCTCTTCCTCGGGATCCTCGTCCTCGAAATCTTGTTCCACAAGCCCCTCGGCCTCTTCCTCTGGTTGCAGGTATTTCAGTGTGATATGATGTATCCTGCATGTGTATCCTCTTACATCCATAACTGTTGTTTCCTCGATCTGAAAAATAAAGGAGGAATTACTGTAATGTGTACACAGCAATTGAAACTTATTGGGTTTTAGTAACATGTTGTTAGATGACCAGTGATCTAGCTCAGAGGTAGCAACCCATGACCTATAAACCTTACACACCTAACCTAACGTAACCTGTAGTTCATCTACCGGTAATCCTTTGTAGAAAAAAAAATGTGCAGGAAAAATCAGGCAAGAATAACTGCCACTAATGGCGTAGACTGATTAGTATAACACATTTAGTGATCTCCCATCGCTAAAGGCCATACGATATTTATAAACTTGCTATTGCCACATATTCACTGTTATATTTTCTGAATGCAATATATATACATATAATATAGAATAATTCTTCTGCATGAGTACAAGGGTTATTGTTTACTGGTTGTAGCTCGAAAAATAACTAAACAATTACATATAAGTTACTTGCTGTTTCAATGTAGTTTTGTTACTCTGTGTATAATGAAAATTTCAATTTACGAGTCACCCCACTGATATACATCACAAACATAATAAAATCTCATAGAATAGAGCATTTTCAAAGCAGGCAGTCCATTGAAAATAAATAATAAAATTGTCTTTGCTTACGAAGTGTGAACAGTATTTACACCATTAGTAACGTTCTTGGAATTTTATTTCTTTGGCTTTATTCAAATAGATAATAATAAATAGTTTACCTCAGGTTCATTTTCTTCGACAAAACTGTGTCCGTCAACTTCACGATCAACTTCTACCTCACTATCAGTATTATGATCACTTTGAGTTACATGATCAACTTCATTCTCCTCGTCCAGTATCAAAAAGTCTTCATCTTCACTCTCCTCAAAAAGAACTCTTCTTGCTGCTCATAAATTTTCTTCAAGAGTAACATTCAATCGTCTCTCTCCTTTTCCTACACTGTCTAATAAGGCCTGAATTCTCCTTTCTTCATTGGCTAAAAAGGTTTAAAAAACACACACACTAGGGCGCATTGGTGTAAACGACCTATCTAATACAAAGACGTTATTCAGCGCTTCGGTGGAAATGACCGACCTTGGGTTGTTATTACTGTGACAGGCACTTTGGAACTAACTCCTCCCCACCACCTGCATTTCTTGGCTCATCCCCTCCCTGAGGAGTATCTCAGAGGGGGAACCTCAATACTTTCTTCTACTAGCAATGACCAAAATGGCGCAACTTAGTCTTTTCAACCGACATGTGCCCTCTGGGGGGTTAACGCCTTTTCATAGAAAAGAAAAAACAATTCTCTGAAACTAGCTTTATAGTTAATTGTTTTGGTCTTCATTTTTACCGATGTGGCTAGCGTTCTTGGCTCTTGTATAGCATGAAAGACCACCAAGACTACGGAATACAGGACCAAGACTTAAATGTTCAAGACCAGGAATAAGACGTAGTATTGATGACCAAGACCCAGGGTGCGAATTGTTTGAATTTCATTTGTTGAGCTGAAAGTGATGAAATAAAATTAGTACTTTATAATTATCATACTGTATTTTTAAATTTTCAATTACAAAATTCATATTATGTCTTTTCTAACTTGCAAGTATATTAACAAATAAAGGGGGTGCTTTAACACCTTGATGTAAATGCATAGCAAAATAAGATATACATATAATGAAATAAATACCGTGTTCATTCACTCCCTCAATATGAGTGAGCTAATCATACTTACGATAGTATAGTGGCATTGGTAGTTATAATACGTAAATAATACCTCAATATTGCCATGTCACTATCATGTCACGGGAAAGAACGGGGATTTTCATTATTACTACTGGTAAATAGATCAATAATGACACTAGGAATCTATCATTTTATTTACAGTAATCTGAATGAATCATAAAGATAAGCATAGTTGGCCCTCACAACTAAATTAATCATTACATAAAAGCACAACGCGAATGTCGGCACAATATCTTGGACCAACAAGCTCATGAAACATGTACAATTATTTGCAATGAAATGCTATAAATTACTCCTGTCCATTATCTTGATCAATAACATGAATTCAAACCATTAAATCAAATAGTTTTGGACTTAAGCGTATTTAAAACCTGAATCAATTTCATATGCAAATTCAGATAATAGTACAGTGTCAAATTACAAGTCCTGGCACATAGGCCTAAGGTGCTTGAGGAATATAATTCGGATATATGCTACCTCTGGTAGTAACCTTATGCATCGTAAGAAACAAATAAAGAATAATTCCAACTTACATGTTTCCAAGTATAACATCAAACAATGGAATGGAGAGACGGACAAAGTCTACGCGAGTACTGAGTACGGATAACGCGACTAGTATAGTTTCATCCGAGAATGATCAACTCACCCCTAGTAAATTTTTACTAGTGTTTTTATACACAATTTGCTATTCTCTTCTATCTTCCTGTTCTCTATTTCTGGCCTTTCTTAACCACAAAATTGTTATTTCTCTTTGACGTCAATCAGGAAGTCCTTGACTATCTCGTCACAGGTCTACTTTTCTATGGTCAGAAATAGTTGTTGTTTTCCCTTTCACTTCACTTTGTTTGTTCGAATAAGAGGATTATTTCCGTAAATCAACTTTCTAGGTATATTTTAAATCAGTTGTTTTAATAAACAAAAAATTTCATCTAGTCTATTCACGTCACAATATATACTGTAAAATATGTTTTAATTGCCTGTATTCAAACAATTCAAATGTATCTCGGTTTTGTATTACAGAGCATGTCGGTATAGGACCTTTCCCCTCACCCTATTCACTCGATCAAAACGAAACTGCAATTTTCTAAACTCTATGGTATTTTTCGAGATACATTTGCATTGTGGGCTTTTACC
The DNA here is from genome assembly GCF_964235325.1 of Thermobia domestica. Classification (NCBI taxonomy): domain Eukaryota; kingdom Metazoa; phylum Arthropoda; class Insecta; order Zygentoma; family Lepismatidae; genus Thermobia; species Thermobia domestica. The sequence continues at coordinate 152,320,924 of NC_137468.1, forward strand.
CGAAGCCACTCCAGAAAGGGGCCAAAGTTGATAGAAGGGATTTTGGGAGGAAATGTTTCCGACACTCTCAATTTTCCCTGTTCAAGTATGTTATGGGCGCCAATACATAGCATCTCTGAAAAGCTTGTTTCATGGTGAAGAGATTGAAATAGAAACCATAACTTCCCAATGAACAGTGTTGTTGCAATAGCTATTTCACTGCGAGTCTACTATCTTTATATTAACAGAGTTAATGTTCCTCAGGGGGTTACTCCGTTGTTCATGGCACCTAATTTTTTGTGCATGAACATATCCGTTGTTTATCGAATGGACTGTGATTGATTCGAAAGTCCAGATGACACGTTCATGTCCATTCCTTGTGAATAGCATTCCTTACCAGTTGCCACTATGAATCTGACTTCACTACCTGGCCCTGCAAATTTCGTCGAAGAAACTTGGAGTTAAATTTTCAAGAATTAAATTGACCATTTCCGCATATAACTTATCGATATATTTTAACGTTTTTCGATTAATGTTATTATGCACTTTCAAATCTCGTTTATTTAGCCTCCAGTGCGAACTGCAAGGCGACAATATTAATTTTAATTTATATATTTAACATTTTAAAACATGAATACAACATACATACTTTTAAATACAACAGGTATGACTTCGAAAGGATTTTTCAATCCGCATTCTCTACGTTGAATAATTTTTTAAATATAGGCCTCTGAAATTCATTTTCCCACGCTTTCGACGGATTATAACTGCGAACTTACGTACAATATAAAGTGTTCAAGATGGAACACCCTATGTAGTCAAGCCTGGACGAGCCCGGGCGGCTCCTTGGTATATTACTGTAGATACATCACCCTGATAACTTTTTTTTAAAAGGTTTGTTTACTATTCTGAATATTGCTTTGGAAGAAGTACAAATTACTAAAATGTCTTATTGTGAGAAAATGAAGTTTTCATGAGCTTTTTCCATGTGTGCCAGGAATTCTTTCGAGGCTATCTACGTAAAATAATCAATCAGTTCATCGCACAAAGGGGAATACACTAATATCCTGAATACACAGCGGTACAATTTTTGCATTGGAAGAACTTATTTAGATGATATGGCGTTCTGCCTGATGACAGGTCTTTGACCCGAAGGTCCCTGGAGAAGGTAAACCGTAGTTTATTTCCCTCCATAGAATGATGTCCTAAGGATAGGACCTTCAGCTTAACGTAAGATCCGAACCACTTGTGTCCCCACCGGGAATCGAAACCCGGAGCACTTGATTACAAGGCGACGAACATGACTACTCGTACACGTTGGAAACTGACATATAAAAGCGTTATTATTATTATTATTATACGTGCAACAGACCTTTGGAGAGTAAGGGTTTTTGCAGGGTTCACATGATAAGTGTACAGCTATTCTCAGCCGCCTTGTGGGCCTTTTTCACCGGATTTGGCCGCAGTCGGTTCTCGTTTTTCGGTTCTCATTCAGAGGCTAGATCGACCTCCGGCATTTACGGCCTTAGTTGGAATGTTCCTTCTACACCCACCGGACATTTAACACGGGTAGTTGAAGTAACAGCCGGACGCTCGACTGACTAGACTACAGGCAAGCCTGTTATTATTAAGATTTCCAAAATGCAGTCTGACTTACTGGCTTGTATTGCCACCAGGATCATATGGACCACGACCTCTCGAGTGCGTAATAAAATTTGTGCCACTGAGCAACGTTCAATCGTTTTTCTTCCGGATGTGTTGGTGCGATTTCTATAAATAAATGATTCAAAACCTAACCTCTACTTTTGTTTGTTTGACTGTTGTGCACACTGATGGTACTGTTTGCTTGATGTGACACCAAAAATTATTCTCGGCTACTAAACGAAATAATTTAATCCCAAACATTCGCACAAAATGAGGTTGCCCACATCGAATCCTAATGACATCTGTAGCTGACATTAAACTAACGATAATTTTGTAATCTTACCTTCCACCAGCCTAATATTCCACTCTGCTTTAAGGAAGCTGGGTGTTGCATACGTTCCTAGTTTGTCGCAAGTTTCATCTAATCCACCATTCTGCATCTGTTCAGCCAAAATATCATCCAAGAAAACAGCAGCGTGAATAGTTTCACTTCTGCTTGTGGATTCATCTCCTTTATAATATATTCTCTGGTGCTGATAGAGAATGCCATGATAGTTCTTCACCCAATAATTTGGCCAGCCAGTCGTTTTGTACCATTCCATCTTTCTTGCATCGAAAACTGGAAACAAAAATGAAACATATGTACAATACTATTTTTGCATTCAGTTCTATACTCTAAAAATACTTTTTATTAATTATATAGTTATACTAATAAAACATATATTACTCACATAATTGAAATCGAAAGTGTAAATTTAATGGTCTTTATAGCGACTGAGGTGTGAAGCCTAAACCGTGGCTAACGTTTGTCTTTAATGTAGGAGAAACACTATACGTTACAGCAAGGCTTTCATTCTAGGTACTGTTTAAAGATTTGCCTCAATAGAACTGAGGAAAGGCTGTCTGGATGATCTGCAGAAGCGGAACTCAAAACTATTTGGTCTAGGAATTAATTCGTGCGGTTGGTACGCACACATTGAAGCTGTAGTACAAACACAAAATACATAAATACCTTAAGAAAAATATTGTCCATCGCTAGCCACCACTTTCGCCCATCTGTCAGGCAATGTACGGATTCCGTGGTGAAAGAAGTCCTCATCCTTGGAAGCGATCCAGTCAGAGACCCATGTTTCGATATCTTCTGAAGAAGTAAACCGCTGTCCAATCAAATCGTTGTTCATGCAATCGAACAAGTAGTAGTCCGAAGGAGCAACGTCTGGTGAATACGGCGGGTGGGGTAAAACTTCCCATCCGACATTTTCTAAATAGGTTTTGACCGGTTTTGCGACATGTGGGCGAGCGTTATCATATTGAACAATAAGTTTATCATGTCTGTTCTCCCATTCTGGTCGTGTTCTGGCCAGAGCTTACTTCAAACGCATTAATTGTCGTCGATAACGTTCTCCATTCATAGTTTCACCCGGTTGCAGCAGCTCATAGTACACCACACCTTTCATATCCCACCATATGCACAGCATAACCTTTGCACAGTGAATATCTCGTTTTGGTTGTGATGGACCTGGTTCACCTGGTTTCACCCAGGCCTTTTTTCGTTTAGGGTTCTCGTAATGGATCCACTTCTCATCACCCGTAATAATTCGATGCAGAAACCCCTTTGTGCTCTGTCGTTGAAGCAGCAATTCGCAAATGGTTTTTCGTCTTTCAACGTCTCTGTCTTTCAATTCATGTGGAACCCAATGTGACATCTTTTGAATCATTCCTATGGCTTTCAAGCGTTTGGAGACTGTTGTTTGATCAACGCCTAATGCTGCTGCAAGTTGTTCCTGCGTTTGACACGAATTCTGCTCGAGCAATGCTGTCAATTCTTCGTCTTGAATTTTTTTTGGCTGTCCAGCTCGCTCTTGGTCTGCCAAGCCGAAATCACCACTTCTAAACCGTGCAAACCACTTCTGACACGTTCGCTCAGCTAGAGCATGGTCACCATACACTTCCACCAAAATACGATGAATTTCAGACGCACTTTTCTGCATGTTAAAGTAATGCAGCAGGACACCCCGCAAAAACACTTTATCAGGCACAAATTGCGCCATGTTCACTTAACTACAAACTGGTGTTGTTGACGCTTTAATCCACTGCCCTATACTACGAACGATACGCGATGACAGGGGTTTGCAACACATGTGTGGATACACGGAACTGTGGGACGCTCCGTTCGTTGCGCCATCTCTTGTCCACCCGCACGAATTAATTCCTAGACCAAATAGATAACCCAAATTCCGGAATTGGAATGACAGTTTCGTGGCTCTGAAATCCCGAAATTAACCTTTTCACATGAATTCTCACAACTCGCAGTAGACGGTATCATTGTTCTTATCAATGATGTTTAGCTTATTTTGGGAAGTAATCATTGCATTTCTCCGAGAGAGAGAGAGAGAGAGAGAGAGAGAAACTAGTTACGATCCTACAGAATGTCGAAATTATGTAATATCGTGTTGCATTGACTGTTAGCGTATCGAACACCTTTCGCTCGAGTAGAGGATGGCTCTCCAATGTGTTTTCCAAAGTCAAGCGATAGGAAACACTGAATCACAAGAGCTATGTATTTGGATATATTAAAAGTTACTAATCTTATAATTAATCTTTACTAATCTTTTGATTTAAAAAAAATGACACTATCAAACTAACAGCATTTATAAGCAATGCCATTCAAGATTTCCACGAGTAGTGCGCACGCACGCACACACACACACACACATTCTCAATCTTTGGTACAAATTTTAAGTCTATTCTAAATCTGAGTTGAATAATCAAGTCTTGAAAATTTGTGTATATCCGGCAGAGAGAAAAGCGTTTTCTGACTTGTTCCGTTTTACCCGCGCGCACTAGATGTTAAAGCCATGCTTTTCTTAGGTACTTAAAGAACTAGTGTCTCTGATTTCAATATTGAAACGTGCCAGGAAAGTAATTATATACCTTAGTTCCTTTTTGAAAAACAACAAATTTGCAACGAACTATTTGATAATCTGCATTATATACGTTTGTTCTTGTGTCAAAACCATTTACATATACCTACAGTATTTTTTCTAATAACTCATTCAACTAAATCTCCACCAAAAGTGTGTTTAACTAATGATTTCATGATGTTCTCATAATCTCCTTTACTATAATATTCCAAGCTCTAATATACAAGAAGCCCCGAAGATGATAGTCAAGGAAGGGGGCACGGTGGCTGATAGAACGCTCACCTCTGGTTCTAGGGTCCCCTGGTTCGATCCCAGGCTAAGTGAGTTCGTGGTCGATGACATAGTGTCCTTTGGTTTTGTTGGGTTTCTCCTGTTTCCTCCCATTTTCTCATTCCATCATTTCTTTCATCATTCACTTGCAATTTCATCCGTCTCCTTTGGCACTTCGCTTGCGTAATCGTAGGACGTTAAACTAAAGATTTCATTTGATAGTCAAGGAGACTATGGGAAGGTCTCGGCAATTAATACGGACACGGTTGAAATTAAGCTTTTCATCAAGTTATTCGTCATGGAAAAATTAATGATTTTGCAATTTTTTCATAAATTATTTTCACGAGCTATGAGAAAATCTAAAAGTAGAAAATATGTTAAAACATCTAAGATTATTAACAAGTACAGTAAGAAATTATATCAAAATTCTATGTATTCTTTCACTTACCTTTTCCTGCTATATAGACTAGTCCATCTGAGTAGGGGTAGGACCAACAAGTAGTTCAACCCTTTAGGTCCAATTTGAGCAATTTGGCGTTAAGAGGTTATTTGACAATAGATCTTTGTTTACAGGAATGTTCACTTACGCAGGTGGGAACAATGGATGCTGCAGATGTGTATATGTAATAAATTATTGTCGGTTTCCTTTATCCTTTGTTGACAGAGAAGTAGTTGAAGAATGTAGTGGGTGGGGATGAGAGAAGCGCACATTGTTTATATTATTTTCTATTGTGACAGAGAGGTAGTTTGACCTTGAATAGTCACGTACGCAGAGGTTTTTTGGAATTTCTAAGAAAAGCTTATGTTTTTTGGAAAGCTTATGTTGTTTGTATTTCTAAGAAAAGCTTGTGCGTTAAAAGTTTTCTATTGTATTCAGGAATGTCGCTAGCCCTTGAATAGTCACGTAGGCATATTGAAGAATGTTTGAAGATTTCTGGAAAAGTGATTAAAAGGTAAATGACCGTGTATTTCATAGAATTTTAATTAATTCCATGAATTTAAGTAATTCTAAGAATTTTATACGAAGATTGCCGAAGTTTTTCAAACTATGTTAAAATTTCCACAACTTCCTTGAACTTTTACGAAGATACACGAACGATTTAGTTTGGGTGTTATAAAAATTATTTAGTTTGGTGTTTGAATAGCATTATTTAAACATTGTTTACATAAAAAGTAAAATAAATATGGAAAGTTTAATACAGTTACGTGAAATTGTTTTTGAGTGTTTGAAAGTTAATTTAACAATTTATAAGATATTATGGATGATACTGAAATATTTTCAGAGGACATAAGATGTAAATGTAGTGTAAATAAAGTAGACACAAACTGTATAAAGAAAGCAATACATGAGTGGAAAAGAAAAGATATTTTGCTGTGTGCCGCTTGTAGTTATTGATATTTTAATGAAATGGAATATGAATGTTTATTTTTGGATGAAAACGTTATGAAATCACGAGTAAAGGATATTATGGAAAACATAGATGTGGAAGAAAATATATTTTATACGTATGCGAAATCACATTTTATCGGTTTGCTAAAAAGAGATTAGTTTTATAACACATACTTTAAATTATTGAAAATTGAAGTGTTTTTAAGTGATCTTGTGGATATTCTTCCTGATAAAGATAAGTGCTGAATAAAAAAATATTTTATGTACATAAGAAAAGTTTTGGTTAGCATACGCGCCTTTGGCGTGGGAGACCCGGGTTCGATTCCCGGCGGGAGCTCATGTGGTTCGGATTCCACGTTAAGCAGTAGGTCCACGTCTCATATAGCCTCGCTGCTGCAAGGGACGCAAAACTAAAATCAACTCAATTCAAAAGTTTTGGTGCTTGTGGAAAATCGCCTTTGAACATTTTCCGTTTGTAAATATTTCATAAAAGAAGAAACTTTAAATTACTATTAACTATATTTGTATTACGAAAGAAATTAATTTGTGTGTGTGTGTGTGTGTGTGTGAAGTTTATACAAATCATTGTTTACAACACTTGATATTAGGGAGTGTTATTATCAAATATTTCAAGAATACGAAATGTTGAAAACATACATGTTTAATACTTATTTTTATATTACTTTTTCATTTTAGTATACTTCATCTTAAGAAAACATTTAAAGAATAAAATTATTTGAAATCAAATATTATTGCATTGACAAGAACATTTTGAAGAAATACATCAAAATTTTTGCGAGTGTTATAATACATAACACGAAAGAATAAATAATTAATATTTCAAAACATTTTAGTATGCTCACACGCAGTGTTCGAATCATTTTATCAACGCGTATGCTCTAGTATACGAATCAAAAAAATTAATATTTTCGAACTTTTTAGTACGCTTACACGAAATTATAACTAATTAATATTTCGAAACATTTAACAACTTTTTTTTTAAAACGTTAACACATAGTGTTCGAGTAATTTATTACGAGAGGTTAAATAAATAAGGAGTTTACGTAGAAATTATTTAATGAATTATACTCTTTAAATATTCTTATGAACTTCAAGAAGCGTTCCAATTAAAATTGCACAGCAAACGATACGTGAAAGGTAGGAAACATGAAAAAATTACATTAAGATTTATATGAGTTTTATGTAGTTAAAAATTATTTTATACAAAGTTTGTATAAGTTAGTAACACTGTTTTACAACTTAAGATTTTTCCGCTAGAGTGCACTAGTTGTAAAGAAAGAACAAACAATTTTGATACTTTGTTTTAGTTGTCGAGAATATTTTCTTGTTAGAACACGTACTGGTAAAAGAATGAATTGCACGTGTGATAAATCAAGTATTGATATTAATTGTATTAAATTAGCTATAAATAAATGGATACCGAACAAAGTGTTACTTTGTGGAGCATGTTATAATTATTTATTCAAAAATGACAGACATATGTGTATGTTGAAAAGCAGTGTTAAACTTGGAAGCTTGTAGTATTTTATTAAAAGAAGATACGCGCAAAGAAATTATGAAAATCTATATGGATTTACACAATATCCATAGTAAGAAAGATCATATTCTTACACAATACATTTTTAATAATTTTTATGAAAACATTTTATTTCTTGTAATGTCTGATTCGGATTTTCCAAGACTTACACTTTTACATAAAGATGTTTTACACGGAGTGTACAAGAATACAAGTAAATAATTTGAACCTCGTAGGACGCATGCGCATTCTTTAAAAGTTTGTGCACATGCGCATTCGTATAAGTTTGTGCGCATGTGCAGACTTGTGATTGTGTACATAGGAACATTACTTAAGTTAACAGTATTTGTGAAGATGTGTAGTAAGCGAGTATCTGTTTCTGAGTATCCAAGAGAGACAGATTGAGTGTGAAAAGCATCAGAAAATTATCAACACCCATGGGATCCTGATATTCCTGAAGAACATGATAAAGTGAAAGTACTATATCATACGCAGGAAATAGAAGAATCGTTTAGAAGATTTTATCGATATGATGAAATCCATTTTGAAAAAGTGTTTCCTAATACACATATTGAGATTGAAGAATTAGACAATGTGAATTGTAAGTGCAATCGTTTTAAAATAAGTGATTTGTGTGTGAAAGAACTTTTTTCAGAATTAACTGAGTGAACCACTACTGTGCTTTCCTTGTTCAATAAGAATACCAGGCGAAAAACTACATAAATGTTTGTAGTTTGAAAGAAACTGTGGGAATTTCTAATTCAGAAGAAAACTCGTGACAGTGTTTGAACTGTACATACAGAAACACTTTAGTTCTTCGGATAAGAATTATAAACAAACCAAAACGCTTTTAAATATATTTAATTTAGCATATGAATCAGTTACATTTTCAGATTCATATATTTGTGATTTAGTTGAACTGTTTTTAAAGGAAGATAAAAAATGTGTTTGAAAAACAAACTATGCATGTATGATTGTACTTTTCTTTCTGTGAATGAACTGTGTGCTGGAATGTATATCAAGATGTAAACCGGAATATAAACTTTTGTGAGACGGGTGCTATGAAAAGTCACATTTTAGATGAACATGAATGCATTGTTTTTGAGTATTAAATGTTATAATCCATGGCGTGTTATGGTGCGACCAGATAAGTTTCATAAACTGTACATTCTTTTCATCGTATCAAGAAAGTGAAATTGACGATTGGACATTTGATTATGCTTAATATAATATTTTATTAAAGAAAAACTACATCAATGTAATTTTAGAATTTCTCTTGGAAAAAGATTTCACATAATTTTTAATTCATTTCTTTGTGTTAGTGAAATAACTAAGTGAAGTGAAAGTTATATATATTGGAAAAAGTTATTAAAATTTTCTATTATCAATGACATTTACACGAATTCAAAATTAAAATAACTTATTTTAGTTACTATTCATTATATGATACTTTATTACATTTTTTTGATATATATGGAATCACTTTATCTTATACGGAAAAAAGTAAATATTATATGAATAAAAAATATTTAACGTTGTTGATTTCTTTAAAATCATTTAGTTTATAATTTTTATATGCAAACACAGTTACTATGTAATTTAGTGCACAGATGTACTTTGTAATCTCGTACACTTAATTTTAATTTTGCAGTAAGATTCATTTAGTTGATAATTTCATATCCAGATACGCTTACTATGTAATTTCATATCCAGATACGCTTACTATGTAATTTCATATCCAGATACGCTTACTATGTAATTTCATATCCAGATACGCTTACTATGTAATTTCATATCCAGATACGCTTACTATGTAATTTCATATCCAGATACGCTTACTATGTAATTTCGTATTCAGATACATTCAATTTGTACGCTCGTCCCCAGCCACATTTAGTTTGTAATCTCGCACCCAGGTGCATTCAGTTTGTAATCTTGTACCCAGACGCATTCAATTTGTAATCTCGCACGCCGGTGCATTCAGTTTGAAATCTCGTACCCAGATGCATTTACTTTGTAATTTCGTACGCAATCGCATTAAGAAAAATTTAGTATCCATACGGTTAGAATCTTGTCTTTATCACATGTTGAATTAATAATTATTATAATTTGTAACTTAAAGATAATCAAATATTAATTTCATGAAATAAGTCTTTTCAAGCGTATAACTAACATGTATAACAGAAACAATTTATTAAGAAGTTCACAGCGTAGCTGTTCTAGCGAGTATGCTTTGGCATACGAATCAACTAAAATTAATAATACTAGAAGAGGTTAAATAAATAAGGAGTTTTCGTAGAAAGCGATTTAATAAAATTTAGGAGTTTCTGTAACAAACGAGAGATCAAAAAATTAGTATTTTCGCTTTTTAGTACGCTCACAGGAAGTGTTCGAGTAATTACGAGCTTTTTAATATTTCGGAATATAATTCCTCGGAGTTTACGTAGAAATTAATGGACTATACTCTTTGAGTATTCTTATGAACTTCTGCAAGAAGCGAATTATTTACAAGTTCACAGCGTAGCTGTTTTAGCGAGTATGCTTTGGCATACCAATCAACTAAAATTAATAATACGAGAGGGTAAATAATATTTTCTCAACTTTGTTCGTAAAACTTCTACAAGAAGCGTACCAATTAAAATTGCGTAGCAAACGAATCACTAAAAAGATATGAGGGAATACATAACCAGAGTATGCTTTGGCATACGAATCAACTAAAATTAATAACTCGAAAGAATAAATAATTAATATTTCCAATCATCTTTATTATGCTCCCACGAAGTGTTCGAGTAATTTTAACGGGTATGCTCTGGCATACGAATCAGCTAAAGTTAATAACACAAAAGAAAAAATAATTAAAATTCTTCCAACGCTGTTGTTCGTAACTTCTACAAGAAGCATATCAATTAAAATTACGTAGCATACACTAAGAACAGAAGAAAAATATAAATAGCATGGAAAACAATTAGTATGAAATAAAATCAGGTTAGTTATCTAGTTAGTTAAAATATAAAGAGCATAGAAAAGAATTAGTAGCAGAGACAACAGAAGAAAGAAAGGAAAAATTTTAACAACTATTTTTTGAAACGTTCTCACATAGTGTTCTGAATTTGCAAAAGCACTTATGGAAAGTGGCTTTCGGCTAATGTTGAAATTTCGCTGGTTGATAGTTCTTAACATGTGGATCAAAAGTCTCAATGGGCACAAAGACCGAAATCCACTCCTTCCCCCCAAAAAACCGCCTCCAATTAGCTGGGGGGATTGAACTGATTTCAGCATGTAAAACAATTTGTTGTTTTAATCAACTCAACAAGGACCCCAAACAACCACATGTTAGACTGTCAAACTTCCCCACTTGACACCGCCCTTTGCCTCCCACATATCCCCCCCCCGCGAATTACCTTACGGATGTTCCATATTACTGTAGTTTATAGTTGTGCGTATGTGTTGAAATACCTAGTTTTGGTCTCACCGACGATATAATGGGTTTCACGTATCGCTGATTACGAATCTGAGGTGAGAGTTCTAGAATTCAAGATGGAGGATCAATATGGCGGATCAAAAACACGAAACTCCTGAATGTAGCCACAAATAGCTGTTTACTAGGGTGTTTTGGGTCGTTGGTTACGAATCTGAGGTCAAAATTCTTGAATATTGCAGATCCAATATGGTGGATAAAAACGTCTAAGCCACAAACCGTAGTAGACTAGAGTGTTTTTAAGATCGCTGTTTAAGTACGCAACATTCCTTGATATTTCAACCACCATGTAGAATTATTCTGCACCCTTGCCCTTTACAAAACCCACCACAGATATCTTAATGCTGAACAGTGTTAAAATAATTCATCAATTATCTGTTCATTATTTTCATCATTTCGGTTTGCAGCATCTAATGTGGTACTTAGCAGTCATCGGGATATCTAATATTCTGTAAATGTCGTGCATGGCCTAAATACCACAAGACACTTGCTACGTGCGCACATGTACACCTTGTCTCAAAAAGGTTGAGCGCATTCTTTATTGGTGTTTTGAGGCAAAAATTTTCTAAGTCCAGCTTCGGGTATCTTCGGGAAAAAGTAAGCCAGGTTCGAACCTCCAAGCCAGCCTTTGCAATCGGGAAAAAGTTTGCAGATGTGTTTTTCTTCTTTTAAACATAATAAGAGTTGTTACCAAGTGTTTAAGAAAGCAACATTGATTGAAATACTTAATGATACAATATTTCGAAACCTTTTATTAATGTCACCATATGCTTGCTTATCATTTAGCTCTCCATACGTAATGGAACATTTAAATACGTTAAAGAATCTTTCCATATGTAAAAGAATGCTCAAAATTAAGAAATAGAACATAATTATCGCCTGAGTACTAAAATAAAAGTCAAAGTAGAACAGAAACAGCGTTTGTAATGGATATGAATGTCATAATTATCTTGAGATTCGTTATACAACGCTAGAAGCTTATTTCTGGAAGTTCTTGTGTTAGCACATTGGTAAGCTGTCGGATTTCAAACCATAAGGTTGTGAGTTCGATCCCCCTCTGGGTCAATACTTTTTTTTTAAATTATATTTTCCGCAATGCATGAAAAATTATATAAAATAATTACATTAAAATACATAAGTTGTTTATATATAACATAATCATTGCAGAACATAGTAATTATTATGTTTAAAATATAACATCTGAGATAATTTTCACAGTAGGTCGGTATTATATATGAGGATGTAAATACAAGTTAAGAAACTCGTTCAATAGCAATAAATAAATCATGTAGTGTATTTATCTGCAGCTATTTGGCATATAGAGAGTAATTCTCAACATTCATAATGCAGAATGTCATTTATGTTCTTGAAAAGTTATTCGATGCATAAACAGAGGGTATAAACAGAGAATCCAAAGTCGGAACGCTCGCAAAAAAATTCATGAACCCCAAAGGTCACGTGAGCAGACTGGAATTGTCCTTATGAAGCATGCCACAGCAGAAAGTCTTTACATAGATTTTCAATTCAATTCCTGATATATGCTTTTGCAATGTGGAAGTAGTGATGCCTTGAGTCGCCCTCTCTCGCTCCCTCGCTCGCTCACTCTCTATTTATACAGAATATAAAAGTGGATTTATGTGTGTGTTTCAACATAATTCTGATATATCTAGAGCAATTTTAACTATATTTCTTACAGTCTGGAAAAAGAGTACTGTCGGGATACATATCAAAAATGCTAGAAACGGGTCGATATTAGTATCGAATCCATAGTTTCGTGGTCGCTTAGGTGAATAGCTCTACTTTCAATTCAAGTGCAATTAAGCTTCCATTAGCACCCAGGGTGGTTACGTAGCGACATAAAGATATCGAAATCAACCGATATTAGAATCGAATCGTAAGTTTTCAGCGCCGCTAACAGTGCAGCATTTCCCATTAGTCCACATTAGTCCCATTGCCTAGAGGGCAACATATTTGCAGAGTGCAAATTTTAAAACTTGAATAATATTTTAATTTTTTTCCGTATGAAAAAGTTAAAAATCATGAGCAAATATACTATTTCAGGAACAATCCTCTTTTACTATTCTAATATGTTTAATAATAGCGTAAGAAATGTAATAGTAATTCAGAACATGTTTCACACTTGTTATTTTTTGTTACATAGTTGTAGCTGTAGCATGTAGTGAGTGGAATTTAGCTGTAATAAATTCACTAATTAACCATATTCGAATTAAGTTTTATTTTTAAGTTCGGAATGAAGGGGCGGAGAAATATGTAGTTATTGGGGGCACCGATCTTTTCTACATTTTACTTTCAAGATCTCCATTTTTCTTTTGTCATTTGTTCCTAATAAAAAAAGTTCAGTCACTTTTGGATTGTCATAGGATAGTAGGAGTTGGATTTTGGGATGCAGCCTGTGAGATTCTAGAGGAGCTAACTGCTTGAAAAAATATTTTTGAATCATCTGTAACATATGAAATAAGGATATGTATCATAAAAAATTGAAAGTAACTATGTCTGCGTAATCATCACGGTCAAATTGCAAAGTCAAATGAATTGACGTTTGGTATATAATCAGGCTCCAATCCCAACTGGGAAGTTATCATACGCGTGTCACTTTCATTATAATACATATCCTTAGGGGAAGTAGAAGTCCAGATTTTTGCGAAAAAGTTAGTATCTCACAAGCCATTCAACTGAGAGCTGAAATTCAGCATATAACTCTTTATTAAAAATAAAGAGAATATGCCCTGGCATTTTTTAAAATTGTCTTTTATGAGCGGGGGGACGGGGGTGCATTTTCTATATATTGGAAATTGGTAGTGGGTTGATTTGTAAAAATAATCGAAAACGATTGATATTAGTTGAGAAAAAAATTGAGTAATGCAAACTAAAGTTCTTTTTGAATTTTATACCCACTGCTTTCTATTTATAATTGCTGAAGCTGGTGTTTAATATATGGAGCGTTCCGAGCATAAGGCAATCAAGCCATAAAGTTAGAGAAAAATGGCCATAAAATTTGTATTCTAAACTTAATTACATGGGCATTTTCAATTAGTACGGCATGCTTAATTATGTAAAAAATTAGTCTCTCTCTCTCTCTCTTTTTTTTTTTTTTTTTTTTTTTTTTTTTTACGTTGGTCTACTTTTCCTTGATTCGAAACTTTTAAATTTCACCCTATTTTCTACTGAAATGTGTCTGTAAGGCAACAAAGAAATAATTACATATGATAAATTTAAATTCATTTTAATTCGGAAGATGAGAAACACTTTGCCATTATATATCGTAAAGGTCAGACCCACCAGTATTGTAACAAAGAGGTGCTTGAGCCAATGACGGTAGAAATTCAAACTCCGATAAGTGATAATTTCACAGTCTTGTTTTATTACAAGTGTAATCTCTTTAGTCAATGGAGAGGAGGACGTGGGTCATCGGTCAGAGTTGATGTCGGTGGGTTTTGGTGGGTCGGAGTTGGTCGCAATGGTTCAGAGTGGTTCATAGTTGGTGGTGGGTCAGAGTGGATCACGATGGTTGATGGGTCAGAGTGGGCCAATGGGTCATTTGGGCGGTGGGTGATAGTGGGTCATGGTGGGTCGTGGATCAAATTTTCATTGACCCACAGCATCTCTGGTTAAAATTGTACTAAAGATAAGAGGCACCGAAGATGCATGTCGGCTATAATGCTCAAATTTTGCGCATGGATAGTACTCCACCAGAAAGCAATAAATCTGAAACGGTTCACGGTATCACCTCCTAGAACTCGAGATGTAGGGGTTTGTCTGATTGGCTAAATTAAGACGTCAATGATTTATCCTTCAACAACCAAGCTTTTTATGATTGTTTCCGTGGGGAAGTCAGAAGAACACGTGCCTAGTAATCGTAATATTGATAGTTCGCGTCCACCCCGGGGTATTTGTTTTGTGTTTTTTTGATTCACCTAAATATAAACAAATCACACATATAGGCATTTTAACATATTTTGGGAGAGTAATTTTGTGGTTCATTGGCGTTTCATCGCGTCTCTGCCGCTGGTAGTAAAGTTTTCAAAATGGAACTTGGGCCATCACGGATCGTCGCTGCGGGGCCACCAATTTCTGGCGAGAGGTTAATAGTTGACCATCTGTAGTCCACCGACGCTTACAGCTTAGGGTAATGAACGATGTCCTTGCCTTGTAGACTTCATGACTACCGACGTCGGCAGTCAACTAGCTTTTAGTATTCCTTTACTAACCATCTATCGTTCATGTTTGTACACGGTGTTGTCATATTATTATTATTATAATTATTATTATTATTATTATTATTTTTATTATTATTATTATTATTATTATTATTATTATTATTATTATTATTATTTGTAGTAACAGTAGTATAATTGATGATAGAATAATTATTGTCTATGTATTGTCTAGGTAGGACTACACACAGGATTTGGCTCGTTTTGGTTCGACTCGACTCTAATCCGAGTCGAGTTGGAAGATATTTTTCGCGCCGAGTCCAAGAGTAGACCTCAAAGATGTCTGTTTCGAGTCGAGTCGAGTTTCAAAGAAAAGTCGTTCGTGCCCATCCCTACTAATGAGAGCTTAATCGGAGTTAAACAAAATTGAAAGTCTCACTATTTATCTAAACGACCCCGAAAACTGAATCTAATATCTATCATTTTCTAGCAATCTTTTATATGTATCCCCCTCCCATTCACCATAGGTAACCCGACAGCTTTCTTTTTGAAACTATAAGAAATGTGGTTAAAATTACTCTAGGCCAGTGGTTCTCAATCTAATTCCTATCACGATCCCCTTTTATCACACGCTCTTGCCAGCGACCCTTTTATAATTTGTTTTATAATAAGCTTGTGTGGGATTTTTAACATACCTATTTCTATAATAGTAGAATCCATTTTTTTGTTTATAATGAACAGTGCCATGGAAAATCATTGCCCGGGGCGAGAGTATAGTACGATGTCACCGTATATATGAGTGACGTCGACAGACTAGCTACGAAGCGCCACCATGGTTGGCACGAAGCTCAATAACATTTTCAAAATAAACCCTACCTTTCCTTAATTTTGAGCACATTTTATTGCGTTTTTCCTTCTATTTTACACATGTGCACATGCACTTTCCTAACATGAGTAACACACTTCCTCCGAAATGTGGTCCCTTTTTTCGGCGCCCGGCACTGACAGTGGATACAGTAACTGTAATATCTATATTCCCAAAGACGAAGGTGCTGGTTCAAGATGGATGTTAAACTCTTCAATGATCGGAGTTTAACGTATCCGATCTAAGCCCACAACTTCTTCACCAAATAATAGAATGATCATGCGACAAGTCTTTGCAACTGGTTTTCTGTAACGAAGACTTGGACAAGTTCTGCCTGATGAGGAGAGAAGAATATCCTGGTCTGGTGATTGCTGCTTTAAAAGTAATAATTCCATTTGCTATATCGTACTTGTGCGAAAGTGTGTGTTTTTTTTTATGGTAAACATTAAAACAAAGATAAGAAATCGCTTATCAGTTGAAAATGGCTTGATAATGTTCGTCATGAAGATTGAACCGGGCATTGCTGCACTAGTGAAATTACACCATGCTTAGGTATTTCATTAGGTTTTAATTTTAATTGTATTTCAATGTGCAGGTTTTGTTTCATGTGTATTTTTCTAGTATTTTTATATACAGTTCTCATTAGTTTTATATCATACCTCTTTGATTTAAATTCATTTTTAAACAACTCTACTAACTAACTAACTCTATGGCCTATGGAACCCGGAGGTTCAATGCCGCGTTCACAAAAGCTCTACACTGACTTCTATCCTTAGCCAATTGGATCCAGTTTCTACTTTGTATTCTTATCTCAGCGAGATCCATCTTAATATTGTCCTCCCATCTGCGCCTAGGTCTTCCTAATGGTCGTTTTCCGTTTGGTCTTCCAGTCAAGACTTTGAAAGCGTTTCTACTTTCTTCCATTCTAGCTACATGACCTGCCCACCTAAGCCTCCTAGACTTGACGACCCTAACAATGTTGGGTACCCGTATAAATTATGTAGTTCCTCGTTATGAAGTTTCCGCCATTCCCCATTCCCGTTCCTCTTGGGTCCGAATATTCGTCTAAGGATCTTGTTCTCAAATACTTTCAGTCTATGTTCTTCCCTCAGAGTAAGCGACCATGTTTCGCAACCATACAGAACAACAGGCATGATTATCGTTTTGTATATTTTAAGCTTCAAATTTCTCGACAGAATTCGCGACGACAAGAGACTTTGAACCGAATAGTAACACGAATTCTACACCCTTTGAAAATGTTTAGTAGACTTATTTGGTCTAGGAATTAATTCGTGCGGGTGGACAAGAGATGGCGCAACGAACGGAGCGTCCCACAGTTCCGTGTATCCACACATGTGTTGCAAACCCCTGTCATCGCGTATCGTTAGTAGTATAGGGCAATGGATTAAAGCATCAACAACACCAGTTTGTAGTTAAGTGAACTTGGCGCAATTTGTGCCTGATAAAGTGTTTTTGCGGGGTGTCCTGCTGCATTACTTTAACATGCAGAAAAGTGCGACTGAAAGTCATCGTATTTTGGTGGAAGTGTATGGTGACCATGCTCTAGCTGAGCGAACGTGTCAGAAGTGGTTTGCACGGTTTAGAAGTGGTGATTTCGGCTTGGCAGACCAAGAGCGAGCTGGACAGCCAAAAAAATTTCAAGACGAAGAATTGACAGCATTGCTCGAGCAGGATTCGTGTCAAACGCAGGAACAACTTGCAGCAGCATTAGGCGTTGATCAAACAACAGTCTCCAAACGCTTGAAAGCTATGGGAATGATTCAAAAGATGTCACATTGGGTTCCACATGAATTGAAAGACAGAGACGTTGAAAGACGAAAAACCATTTGCGAATTGTTGCTTCAACGACAGAGCAGAAAGGGGTTTCTGCATCGAATTATTACGGGTGATGAGAAGTGGATCCATTACGAGAACCCTAAACGAAAAAAGGCCTGGGTGAAACCAGGTGAACCAGGTCCATCACAACCAAAACGAGATATTCACTGTGCAAAGGTTATGTTGTGCATATGGTGGGATATGAAAGGTGTGGTGTACTATGAGCTGCTGCAACCGGGTGAAACTATGAATGGAGAACGTTATCGACGACAATTAATGCGTTTGAAGCAAGCTCTGGCCAGAACACGACCAGAATGGGAGAACAGACATGATAAACTTATTGTTCAACATGATAACGCTCGCCCACATGTCGCAAAACCGGTCAAAACCTATTTAGAAAATGTCGGATGGGAAGTTTTACCCCACCCGCCGTATTCACCAGACGTTGCTCCTTCGGACTACTACTTGTTCGATTGCATGAACAACGATTTGATTGGACAGCGGTTTACTTCTTCAGAAGATATCGAAACATGGGTCTCTGACTGGATCGCTTCCAAGGATGAGGACTTCTTTCGCCACGGAATCCGTACATTGTCTGACAGATGGGCGAAAGTGGTGGCTAGCGATGGACAATATTTTTCTTAAGGTATTTATGTATTTTGTGTTTGTACTACAGCTTCAATGTGTGCGTATCAACCGCACGAATTAATTCCTAGACCAAATATTTTTTATTGTTCTTTACAGTGTGTATAAAAAATAAAAGTATGCCTATCAGAACAAAATTAAAAATAATATTTAAAAATAATTTCTGGTTTTAGATTATAAGTATATTTATCTCTTCCGCCTATCTTCGCGATCCCCTAGGGGCCGCGACTCCCAGGTTGAGAAACCCTGCTCTAGGCATACATGAGCTATGATGGAACATACATACATACACTTTTATATGTATAAATGCAGATAAGAGAGATTTGAGAGAGAGCGATTAAAGAATTACCGCTCTCAATGTCTTCACTTTACTTTTGCGATTCGTGAATTTCTTACGTGACAGTTTGGGGCTAGCTAGTTTTTTGTCTTGAACCACGATCCGATTTTCGATATGCTCTATCTAAATGCTGTAATGCGAATATTGAGAAGTTATCTGCGATGAAAGTAGCTGCAAACAAATACATTACATAACTTATTTATTGCTATTACACGATTTTTTAAATTTGTATTCAATATTCACACATAACACACCGACGTTCTGTGAATACCTCAGATGTTATATTTTAAAGATAAGAATTACTTATGTCGTGAAATGATATGAATATATATATTCAACTGATATATACAACTGATGATATGAATATATATATTCAACTCATATATACAACTTATGATATGAAAATATATATACAACTGATGAATTGTAATGTAACTATTTTACATAATTTTCATGCATTGAGGAAAGTAAAATATCATAAAAGAATCTCACCTGAACGGGTATCGAACTCACGATTTAAACGCTCGGTGGTGTACCACTTTTCGGAAGCTGCTTCTGAAATATAACTGAGCTCATACGTAAATGCTCTTTTCCGTATGGAAATCACAATGACGAAACGAGAGTGTGAATACATAGTCTCGAAATATTGTATCATTAAGTATTTCAATCAATGTTACTTTTTTCTACACTTAATACCATTTCAAAATGTCTTATTATATTTAACAGAAGGAAAAACATATCTGTACATCTTTTCCCGATTACTAAGGTTGGCTTTGGAGGTTCGAACCAGCAGCTTTAGTTTACTGTTTTCCGAAGATACCCGAAGTTGGACTTCGAAAGTGTTCGTCTCGAAACAGCTATCATCATATCGCTCAATCTGTTTGGTAATGGTATATGTTTTTATACGTGTAAAGTCAGTATAACAATTCATTCTTTAAACAGCTTTTCGTATGTATTAATATTCCTTTATAAAAACTATTTTTAATATTATTATTACGGCGCACCATTTTCAGATTTCTTTCGCGAGTCGTTGACCAAGTCGTTCGCCACCAGCGTTGCCAGACTCACAGCTCGGAATGATTCCAAAACCTGATTGAACTTATGCTAGATTCGGTCAAATTATGCTAGATCCTCATAATTACTAATTCAGGAGTTAAAAAAAAAACGAAGTTGAGATACGATAACGTAACTTAAAATACACAGAGAGCAAGAATGCATGGATAGAACTCAATACTTCACGCACCAAAATTTTAACTCAACTAAATTACTGCAGTCGTTGCCAGACTCAATGGCGTATATATGGTATAAATGAACGCAAAGTTTTTGTTTACATATTTTGAAAGAAAATTACTTCGCAGCATAAGCGGAGTTGGGAATCGTCTGCTGGGGGGGGGGGCAGATTTTTGGTCGGTCTCGGAGCTGTCATTTCAGGTATAAATATGATCATAAAGTCAGAAATAAAGATGGTGAAGTTGTCAAAAAGTTGTAGGGAGAATGGCCCCCATAGCTCCGCCCATGCCTCGGAGTTAAAGGATTAGAAAACCCTGGGTGGAGCCACAAAAGAAAAAAAAGCCCAAAGCCGTTCCGAACTTACTTCGGAAAATAAGACTGCCTGTATGGTTTACCGAGTGTATGAATCAATGGAAGAGGATACATTTCTGGGGAACCGGTCAAAACCCCCACAGCCAAAACCCCCAAACTCAAGAAATGTCAAAACGCCCACACAAACGGTCATAACCCCCACACAAATAGACAAATCTCCCAAATACACGAACGGTCATAACCCCCACAGCCAAAACCCCCACACTGGTAGTCGGTCATAACCCCCAACGGTCATAACGCCCACATAAATGGACAAAACAGCCACACATAGCAACGGTCACAATCCCCACATAAATGGACAAAACCCCCACACAAATGGACAAAAGTCCCACATGCAGAAATAGTCACAATGCCACACAAATGGACAAAACGCCCACACAATCGGACAAATCTCCCACACTCTGAAATGATCCTGGTTGCATGTATTGCCCTTGTAGTTTTTAATAATTTTTTTTATTCCAATTAAACTGATGTTGCAACTATTCTTCTTGGGCGTCATAAAGAGCCACAACAAAGACGTGGAATGAGGATCATTTCAGAGTGTGGGGGATTTGTCCGATTTAGTGGGGGTTTTGTCCATTTGTGTGGCAGTTGTGACAATTTCTGCATGTGGGAGTTTTGACCATTTGTGTTTGAGTTTTGTCCATTTATGTGGGGATTATGACCGTTGCTATGTGTGGCTGTTTTGTCCATTTGTGTGGGGGTTATGACCTATTGTGTGGGCGTTTTGACATTTCTTGAGTGTGGGGGTTTTGGCTGTGGGGGTTTTGACCGTTCGTGCGTTTGGGAGATTTGTCCATTTGTGTGGGGGTTATGACCGATCGTGTGGGCGTTTTGACATTTCTTGAGTGTGGGGGTTTTGACCGTTCGTGCGTTTGGGAGATTTGTCCATTTGTGTGGGGGTTATGACCGATCGTGTGGGCGTTTTGACATTTCTTGAGTGTGGGGGTTTTGACCGTTCGTTCGTTTGGGAGATTTGTCCATTTGTGTGGGGGTTATGACCGTTTGTGTGGGTGTTTTGACATTTCTTGAGTGTGGGGGTTTTGGCTGTGGGGGTTTTGACCTAGACCCCATTTCTGCCGTTCTTTTTCTTCCCACGACCAACTTCTTTCTCATCTCCAGGTTTTACGGCTTTTTGATAACTTGCTGAAATTGTGCTAGATTTGGGCAGGATGCTAAAAGCAAGATGCTAGATGCTAGAGACATGCAAATTATGCTAGATCTAGCATCATTATGCTAGATCTGGCAACGCTGTTCCCCACAATAGGCGTGTCGTGCAAGTAACCAATCACACGTCAGGTACTAGCTTTTACCTATTGCTTCCTTCTCACAGCTCAGAACATTGGTAACTATGGATAGACGTACAGCAGTAATTACTTTATGGGAGTTGGAAGGTTATTCTGCAACTGCAGCTAGCAGGCGAGTAGGTGTCCCGGCCTCTACAGGAAGGCGATGGATTCGGAAATATGGTGCTACAGGTCAGGCTGGTAATTTACGATCTCCTGGTCGTCCGCATGTGTCAACCGAAGCTCAAGATGCGAGATTAGTAAACTAAGCCCGGTTAGACCCACTAAGTACGTCTAGACAGCTAAGGGAAGCTTCTCTCTTTCCTGGTAGTAAGCATACAGCTCTGCGAAGGCTTCGTCATGCTGGGTTACGTGGCCGTGTTGCTGCCGTGAAGGAAAAACTCTCAGACGACCACAAAATTTACCGTCTCGCGTTTGCACAGGCGAATGTGGGTCTCAATTGGGAAAACTTAGTTTTCTCAGATGAATCCATATTCACAACATCAAAGGAGGGACGCCGTTTTGTGTATCGTCCGAGAGGCACCCGAAATGACCATGGATATGTGGCTGCTTGCAATCGCAGTGGCCATGTATCTATTTTATGTTGGAGTTGGATTTCCAGTCGCGGAGCAGGACAGCTTCATAGAATTGAAGGACATCTGGACAATGCTCAGTACTTAGACATTATCAGTAATATCATGGTGCCATCTGTACGAGTATTTCAGCCTGATGGTGTAATTCAGTTCCAGCAATACCAGTCGCCAATACATACTTCCCATGTGGTTCAGGAATGGTTCGCAGGGCACCCTGAGATTGATTTAATCGACTGGCCGCCTCGTGGAGCAGACCTCAATCTCATGGAAAATATGTGGGCAGAAGTGAAGCGTACTCTAAGGGAAAGTTGGCCTGAGGCAGATCCACCAAGAACTCAGGATGACCTGTGGCATCTTGTTTCCGAAGCATGGCTGGAGGTAGGGGAAGGAGATAGATTTGTCACCCATGTAATAGATTCCATGCCCAGAAGAATGGAGCGTGTAATAAATTCAGAAGGGTCTTGGACACAATATTAATGCCCCCGCCTTAACTCCCGAAAACAGCCCTTTTCAGGGCTACCTAAACGCTTCTGAAAATATTTGTAGAAGTAAACCACTCCTTGTATCCGATTTCTGTGCAATCCTACTAACAAAAAAATGATAATTAGCTGTAGGCTTTGAACTCAAGACCTCTTCAGTGGCAAGTCCGTACTCTACCAGTGAGCTAACATGAACTCGCAAACCCAACCTGAAGAAACACGACTTTCAATTTCTGGTATTCGATGACAATGATGCTCATATACTTTGCAAATGTTGTATTCAACTTAAGATATTCCGCAACACACACACACACATAAACAAAGCGAAAGAGAGAGAGAGAGAGAGAGAGAGAGAGATGAATACACAAAAGCATATTCAACGTATTCGAATAAGACTCTAAGTAACGACATTCCGTTCTAAAGAGAATTTGTGTTTCTTCCCGTGACGTTAAGGGGATCGGGAAAAGTTATGTGTCTTGAAGCAGGATACGACTTTGGATACTCTGTTTATACATTTTCTATATCAGTAGGAATATACTGCATTTCACGAATATAAATAACATACTGTAATGAGAATATTGAGAAGTTAAATCTGTATGACAAATAGCTGCAAATAAATACACTACATAACTTATTTATTGCTATTAAACGATTTTCCTAACTTGTATTTAACATTCTCATATATAATACCGACCTACTGTGAAAATTATCTCAGATGTTATATTTTAAACATAATAATTACTATGTTCTGCAATGATTATGTTATATATAAACAACTTATGTATTTTAATGTAATTATTTTATATAATTTTTCATGCATTGCGGAAAATATAATTTAAAAAAAAAGTATTGACCCAGAGGGGGATCGAACTCACAACCTTATGATTTGAAATCCGACAGCTTACCAATGAGCTAACACAAGAACTTCCAGAACTAAGCTTCTAGCGTTGTATAACGAATCTCAAGATACTTATGACATTCATATCCATTACAAACGCTGTTTCTGTTCTACTTTGACTTTTATTTTAGTACTCAGGCGATAATTATGTTCTATTTCTTAATTTTGAGCATTCTTTTACATATGGAAAGATTCTTTAACGTATTTAAATGTTCCATTACGTATGGAGAGCTAAATGATAAGCAAGCATATGGTGACATTAATAAAAGGTTTCGAAATATTGTATCATTAAGTATTTCAATCAATGTTGCTTTTTTTAAACACTTGGTAACAAGTCATATTATATTTAAAAGAAGAAAAACACATCTGCAAACTTTTTCCCGATTGCAAAGGCTGGCTTGGAGGTTCGAACCTGGCTTACTTTTTCCCGAAGATACCCGAAGCTGGACTTAGAAAATTTTTGCCTCAAAACACCAATAAAGAATGCGCTCAACCTTTTTGAGACAAGGTGTACCTAATGTACGAGCACCACTTTGACATGTACAGTAGTAACCTTCAATAACATTTTGAAAAACTAGCTACTTGACCAATTATTATTATTATTATTATTATTATTATATTGATTTGTACGGTTATTGAAGCTGCCAAGATGTCTAGGAATTTAATGGAAAAACAAATCCTGAAATTGGTGGTGAGTAAATTAACTGAAAAATATTCTTTGTTTACATTTGCTAACATGGAAAGATTCAGAAACGTTTCCCCATTCATAATTTTAAGGTGAAGGCCACTTCACACACACTCATAACCACTTGAGAAAACAAGTTTAGTTGAATACGGTAACCTCTCACTCTCTCCTGTGCCTTTACCCCCTCTTCAGCGGGTTTTTCACTGTTTGGGTATTTTTCTAAGGAAAGAGGTTGTTTTCCGCCGTGGGATTCTTTCGCAGAAAATAAAAGTATAAAATACTAGTAGGAAGGAAGGAAATCTGAATGTCTATAAGATTTGAAGGTTATCTTTTGCTAT
This sequence comes from Thermobia domestica, assembly GCF_964235325.1. NCBI lineage: Eukaryota > Metazoa > Arthropoda > Insecta > Zygentoma > Lepismatidae > Thermobia > Thermobia domestica. Next base: position 152,345,885 of record NC_137468.1, read on the forward strand.
GAATTGTCTGCGCTTTCCAATGTATTTTTGTTCTTATAATATCATAGCAGAAAATTCTAACAGGCTCTTTCAGATTTATGTTGCTATTAGAAATGAAGAATAAAAATATTTAGTTGAACTTGAAATATACAAATCACACGGTGCCCTGTAACACTTGTGGCATTATTAAAAAAATCCTTATGTGGCTCTCGTTTTGAGATTGATTTGCGAAAATTGGAATCGAATAGGATTAAGATTACAATTTAGATTTTTGGGCTTTCAGCATCTAAGACCATTTACCACTTCACGTTTGAGGGATAATGTTCAGCGAGCACACAATCCGGAAAAGGAAGGAAACTGTTTGAAACCTATAAGTTAGGTATCACCAAGGCATTTAACTGGTGTGGATGAGGAAAATCCAAGAAAAAATCATTCAAGGTGGCTGGACTTAAAAGTATTGTACACTTTTTTGACCGAGTGCCCCCCCACTGGGACTGTTTGCACCAAACTGGAATCGAATCATTGTGTCCAACTACATGAATATTTCATATCAGTATTATTTTTCTTTCTTTCTATATTAATTAAGTAAAATATGGTAGTTATTCCATATGCTTGAGCAATAAATATTCTTTGGATCGCTATAGAATTTTAGTTAAAGTATCATGGAGAAGTCCATTAAAATGAATTAGAGCTATTAGCTTGTGATTCATTAAATTTTATAGAGGATCATGTGTTGGTTTTTGAAAAATACTATCTTCAATCAATCGATCCAAAGCAAATGATTGAATGATTACTTACATTATCACATTCTTTGTAAAAATATGTATCTTTTAACGTACAAATTTATTCATTTAAAAAAGTGTGCTTGTAAAGAAGAATGGTGATTTCTGAAACAACGGAAAATCTTTTAATGGTGCTTGTAGAACGAAAAAACTTGAGAAAATTTGACACCTTGAGAGAGTGTATATTATAGATAAAACACAGTTTGAATAAAAAGTATCAGTTAGAATGTTAGAATTAAGTTTCTGGGAGTCTTTTGAGTATTAAAACTGATGGGTTTGAAGGATAATGTTCTTTAGCGAGCACAGTATCGGTAAAAGGAATGAAGAGGAGTGCAAGTTATAAGAAAGGTACCATCCCGGCATTTGCTTCAAATGAATAAATGAAGAAAACCCTGGAAAACTTCATTCAAGCTTTTACAAATTTTGACAGCAAAACCGTAAGCGGGTGCAGCATAAGCAAGAACGTTAACGAATATACTACGTGAATTATTGTAGTATTAATTCAAGAAATATACCAAGTAGCTTAGCAATTCTTTAGGAATAAAATACTAAAAACCTTATTATTTATAGATTCCGTTTACCAAACATTGTTAGACCCGTCAAGTCTAAGAGGGGGCAGGTCATGTAATATAGTCGTGATGAAAAGAGGAAAACAACCGTTAGGAAGACCTAGGGAAGATGTATCTTGCAGAAATAGGCATACAAAGTAGAACCAGTTGGGTATGGATAGAAATCATTCAAGAGCTTTTGTGATTGAAGCAATTAATTTTGGGGGAAAATGGGTTGTATTTTTGTTGATGGAAGACAAATTATTTCCGCTAAAAGATAATGAGTAAGAACATATAGAAGTAAAATACACTTCCACTGAGTGACTTATGAAAACATGAGTAATGTACCTTGTAGCATAAGAAATCAATCTATCACTGACTTAATTTGATGGAGAGACCTCAAGTATCATAAGGAAACACTGTAGCACTAAGCCGTCATGAGTATTAAAAAATAAACACGTTGAAGATTAAATCAGGAAGTCTCAAGTAATATAAGGAATAAGTTTATTACTAAATCAGTACATTCAAAATTCAATCAGGGTCCTCAATTAGCACAAGGAAGTACTGTATCACTGAATCATCATATATCATAAGTAAGCATTCTAGCATTAACTCTTCATGGAAGAGATTAAATGAGGCATTCACCATAAGAAAACAATCTACATGGTGAAAAGAACACATGTACCATAAGGAAACAGTATAGCACTAAATCAATCTGATGGAAAGACCAGAAGTAGATGCAATCTAAAAACTACTTATTATTCACTTTAAAATCTCTAGGTGAAGAATGTTAAGCTTAAAAAATGTATATTGTTCTGAAATATAGGGAAATTATATAACTTAACATATAAGAATTAGGTACTCATGTCCTATACCCAAAAATAGATTTTGAAGGAAGACTTAGCCAGTAGATGTGAAAGCAATATTAAAATAGATTTCGCGGGCAAAATATAAACTAGTACAGAATGATTGTGATGTTCCAGATTTCATACCGCATAGTTAAAATCTATGTGATATATTGTGTTATAGAATGTGTTTATTTACGATATATTTATCAACTGTACTGAGAAATTCTTTGGTGTTATAGCAAAGCCGTAACCAGTTCAAAAATGTAAGGAACATATATAGTTCATTTATAAGTTTACCGTAAAATTTTTAGGGGATCTTCCTTGGATACAAACTTGTGTTACACAAAAGAGAAGGCAAACGTCATGGGTATTAAAAATGATCATATTGAAGATTACGATTATGCTTAGCAAGTTTACGATATTTCCATTCTACAGTAAGACTAAAAGTACTTTCTTAGTTTTTAATCAGAGATACAGAGATACTCAAGCTTGCAGATAGTTAGTAAAATACATAGTAAAAACAATCACAGATGATATATAAAAAGAGATAGGGACATGCAGATACGCAAAACAAAAACCAGCAGATACTCCATAAAATACAGAGTAAAAAACAAACACAGAAGATATATAAAAAGAGATAGACATGCAAATACGAAAAAACAAGCAGAAAGGAGTTCAACAAACAAGGTACAGATACTTCATAAAATACATAGAGAGTAAAAACAAGAACATAGGATACGTGAAAAAGAGAAAGGAACAAGCAGAAAGGAGTTCAACAGACAAGCAACAGATACTCAGTAAAAACAGAGAGAGAAAGAGAAAGAGAGAGAGAGAGAGAGAGAGATGTACTACCATGAGCAAAATAAATGACGCGTCTCTTTATTTTGAAGTTTTTTGAAAATATCTCCGTTTTCTTTATGTGCGAAATTTCGGAAGGTTTCCCCAGCAGGACAGGTTAATAACAAACCGGTTTTTAATATTTGTGTTAGATATTAGCTTAAAATAAAGAAATTAGAAGCAAAAAACATTAAATCGACAGAAATATCGAGAATTACCAACTCTGCTAAAGTGGGAAATTTTCAAGAACACGAGGGAATTCTGCATTTCAACACGAAGCAGCGACATCTATGTCATTGAGAGAAATGTGGATTAAATCTACAAACTAAACTTTTAACGAATATTTCTAGTATGTCTTATTATATGCATTATCTGCAAACTCCAAATATATGAATATATGCTAAGTATTAACATAAAGATAGAGCAAATAGTGGAAATTATCTATGGAAAAGGACGAATTGGTAGGACGATCGTAATGAAATATCGTCTTTACCGGAACAGGCTCAGTTCACGTAAAAAAAACAAATAGCTCAGTTAGTTAAAGCAACGAGTCCGTATGCTGAAGGTAGCGGGTTCGATCCCGCGGAAGTGACGTTATCATTTTTATCACTACACTACGGTTATTTTTTATTTTTTATTTGGGAAAGAATCAAATTGTAACGTATGTGTAAAACTCATGACGATACCAAAAAAAGAAAAAATGCTGTTGTCGCACTTGCATTAGCGTCCCTAATTTTGTTTGCAAACAGTTTCGTAATTATTTCCCCTGTGCTCACTGCTCACCATATGCTCGCAGGCGCATAACGAATGTTTCCCAGTAAATGTTAATTCTAATTTGGAGAATTTTATGAAGTTTCACAATATTTCTTACTAGATAGTCTTCTATCTACGTGTTTGGATATTTTGATAACAGATTTCCCTATTAAATGTTTAATTTTACCTAGATGTTTAATTACGGAAAAGTTTTACAATGTATTTGTATTGAATTGAAATTGTTTTGAATTTACTACATAAGGTAAGTAGACCGAAGGAGGAGAACTTAAGTAATTGATATTCTACGTAAAAGCAACCTATTGTAGAATGATGATGCTTCTTACCTTCAGCACATAATCTTTACGTTAGAGAGTCAGAGAAAAATCCTGGTTTTTCCTCCTCTATGACCACCCATCTTAAACCTCTACATATCATTGTTCGTCTCACAACATTTCGGTGCTCTAAAAACATTCAAATAATAATAATCCTGAATATGCCATCCTTACATAATGTAGGATATCTTAGTTTCCTACTTTAAATCTTAAATATCTTAGTTTAAAATGCTTTCTTTAGTACTTATTTGAGCAACCATGTAGGAGGGGGTACGACTTTTTATTTTGCCCCTCTCATTTCAGTAGCCTTCCAACAAAGTAATTTTTGATAAGCAGGACAGACAAAATGAATAAGAAATATATTTACAGCATCCTCTCCCCTTTCATGATTGGAATATCACGTAATATTTTTTATTCTACGAAAGATGGCTCTGTGCGGTTAGGGGTAGGTAACTAAAAAAATACCTAATATATAGCGCCCCTTGATTGTAATATTACCGCTTCTTTATTTGTACGAGGGAGCCCCTACACAATCAAGGGTGACAAAAAGAATAGGAAGAGTGTCTATTGATTCCAGTGGTGGATCCAGCACGAACTCCTGGGGGAGGGGAGGGGAAGTGAAACATTCTTTTGATGATGTGAAGCTGTCACAAATTACCACTTAACTAAACTAAACAATAGTGGGGGGAACCGGAACCCAGTCAGTTTAAATTGATGTAAAAGTTCAGTTTTTGGCTTTATATTAAAGTTTTTGTTTCAAATGAGAATTTCAGTCCAAGTGGTCAATGATCAAATCTCGTGGGGCTCTTCAGTGTAGGCTAATACGGCCCCCTTATGAGAAAAGGCAAAATTATTAACATGTTTATAACTCGAATTTTTCGTCTATTTTAAAGAAATATTTTGCTTCGTATTAAAGTGTTGGTTCCAAATGACAAATTCAGTCCGAGTGGACAATGATCAAATCTCCGGAGGGGTCTTCAGTATAGGGGGCTACGGCTCGCTTATGGGAAAAGGCAAAAATATGAAAATGCTTATAACTTCCGAATTTTCCGTCTATTTTAAAGAAATTATTGGCTTCATATTAAAGTCTTGGCTTCAAATGACAATTTCAGTCCGTGTGGACAATGATCAAATCTCGGAGGGCTCTTCGGTGTAGGGGTTTCGGCTTCTTTATGGGAGAAGATTCACGTAGTTGATATTGCAAAAATTGTTTTGTGTATATATAAGTGGAAACTTGCACCATTTGGTTAATTTTACCTCTTATGTTTTGCAGATTCATATTCCAAGCAATAGTTACTTCGCAGAGCTAAAAGAAGGCACTTACTAGTTTCATTAAAATGAAATGTCTTTTGAGAGGAGCAGACGAACGAACAGGCACCCAAACGTTGGTTGAGTCGTACGGTTGAAACTCGTTAAGCTCGCTTCAATAATAATAATAATAATAATAATAATAATAATAATAATAAAGCATTGCAGGGACCTTTGGTGCAGGGGGTCCGTGGCTCGATTCCACTTCGTGCCAATTATTTGCTCGTGTTATTGATGGAACTTCTATATTAAAAGGTTTTAGAAAAACAGTATCGTGAGCATAGCTTGTATTTTCATTTAGAAATCCAAGGATGTTGTAATCCTTCTGTTATACCAATTATACATTGATCTTTTAATTTTAAAGAATGCTTAATGTTAATTTGATTTTTATTTTTATAATATTTTAACATGCGTACATGTTCCGGAATCATATCTAAAATAGATTGAACGGAAGAATAATATCCTGGTATTATATGAATATCATTAATTTCAAGTTCATCATCAATGATGCTTTGAATTACAATTTTTTCCTTTTCACGAACATTATAAAAGCTAAATGGTATATTAAGTTGTGTTAATGCAACATACCATTCTCCTTCACTTAAGTGAATAGGTTGTGCAAGCTTTACTATAAATGATGACGTTGTATTATTACTAAAAATGTCACTACTAGCATTTGGAGGAAGAGTAACATAGAAATCATGTTTTATCGTTGAACTCATTTTGAAGACTGAACAGAACTTGTTTTAATCCCTGAATTCATACTTGACGGATAACCTAACCATTTTACATACATCATATCTTTCTTTCGTTTTAAGACATTTTCAATTAAAAATGTTTTGTTTGAATTAAGATTTACTTTTTGTAATTCTTGTGTATAAAATATACCTTTAATTTCTTCCCCATTCCAATCTTTTAATTTATACGTAATAGGATTTGTTGGAATACATTTATCAATAATAAAAATTTCCTGTGACCATTTTGGTAAATACCCGTTTTCAAACTTACGTTTATATTTACTAACACGTACATAATCACCTGGATGAAATTTACATATTAATTTCTTTTTATCCAGTTTATCACCGTATAACGTATTCCACACTTGATCTGCATTAGAATCATTTACTTTAGCAGGTGCCATTTTAATACTTCTGTGATACGTATGATTATAATTTTTTACAAATTAATCTAAAACATCTATATAACGATATGTATTTTTAGCAGTAAAATAATGATACAATTTTTCTTTTAATGTTCTTATAAACCGTTCTGCTAATGCACATTTAATTTCTGAATGCACACTATAATGATTAATTTCATATTCTTTAAATAAACGTTATACATGACGATTATAAAATTCTGTACCTAAATCAGTTTGTACATTAAACACGGGTAGTTTAAAGTTTTTTAAAATTTTTGTGATTGCTTATACCATTTCAGGACCTGTTTTTGTTTTTAAGGGAACACAATACGCGTATCGTGAAAAAATATCTATACAACACAAAATATATTTATAATTGTTGTTATACTTTGCAATATATTGCATATCTGCTAAATCCATTTGTAAGGTTCATTTGGTGCACTAACATAATATTGTTTACGTTCAAATACTTTACGTGCTGGTGCGTGCAATGTATAGGCATCTTGAGAAGCTAACCAATCTTTAATTTTCTTTTTTGATAATTTGGTTTTCTTTTGTATTGTTTTAATACTAGATAAAGAAGCAGGATTGGTATAATAATATAATTTTGATGATTTTACCATTTTCACATTTTATAATCTTTCCAATTTTTAAAATATATTGGCTGCTATTGACGGACTTTGTGATTTTTTAATTTTATTATGTGATTTTACTATAGGAGTAGAAATAAATTCACGTGGTACATTAAGATCATCTAATAAACTTTTAAATTCATGAATGCCTATTGGATTTGTTGATATTTTCGTGTACGTACATCATTTATTAAATCTATAATAATAGAACCTGGTATTGTTTTTCCTTGAATACGCACTGTTCCTGATTGATCCCAATGAATTTTATTGGAACTTGTTAACTGTTTTAATAATAGGTCTGTTTTCCTTCGTTGTGTATTTGGTACTGATTGTAAAATATCAGATGCAAAGGGTAAAATAGAATTATTCTTTTTTTCAGTTGTTGTTTCAACAACATCTTTTTCAATAATAGGTAATGTGATAGGATTTTGTGAAACTGATGAAGTATAATTTAAGTACTGTTGCAATGCTTGTTGATACAATTTCCATTTTTCATCAATACTAAGGTCATTACGTTTTAAAATATTCTTCATCTAAACGAGATTGATGTGAATCTATTGATTCCATATTTGCATGCATTTGCTGCATAGCATTTTCAGGAACTAATATCATTTTACGAATTTCTGACATAACTACCTTCCAAATAAACTACTTGCTACTGCAGCAAGTAATGGTCCTAAAATTAATTGTAAAAATTTTCTTTTTCTTAAGTGATGAACGTTGCGCAGATAAAGCACGCAAGATCTTTTTATGTGTACGTAAACGTTGCTTCTGACGCGAATTTAACGGAATGTTTCCTTTTATTGTATTTTTAGCAACTTGTGAAATAGTACGTATTAAATCACCAGACGCATGTTGAATCATTTGCTTCCGCTTTGCACTTTTGCATTTGCACAAAGCACGGAGACTATCAATGTGTTGTTTCACCTTCAACATCTTGAACTAAACTAAACGTAAACTACAGAATTACTGTCTTTTACATTTGCATATACGTACAGTGTTTCACCAGGAAAAATATTTTTACGTAATCGTAATGCATCACTTGTTTTTTGCGTTAAATCAAATAACAAATAAGTGTGAGGTTGGCGTGTTACATCTTCGAACACATTTACTACTTGTTTACTATATCGGGGCATGATTTGTCTAGCTAAATATTGTATTTGTAATTTATCACGTGGATTTTTAAATACTATAATATAATGTGCATTTAAACTTATATCACGTGCATGTTTTCCTTTTGGAAATAAATTTTGTACAATGAATATAACAGTTAATTTTTTATGATGTGCATATTTTGTGAATAAGTTTGCAACATCACCATTGGTTTCAGACATTAACTCATCTAATATTAATAATGAATTTTCTTGTATTTCAAAATTATTCATATCTGGAATTCCTTCTACGAATCTAATTTCTGCACTTGCATCCAAATTTGGTATTACTGCACCGTAACACCATACAATGTCATTAAACTTTATAGTAAACATTTCATTGCGTTCATTTAATAAACGGTTCACAAAACAGGTTTTACCTGCACGTGAAGGAACAGCAATTAAAATAGTAGAAGGATGTTGAAACTTTAACATTGTTTTAAACTGAATGCATACAACAAATACCTTACTTTATATACATACTCATTCACACACACACATTTAACGTTTTACAATGAGCTCTTAATATAATCACAATCATAGATTGTTCGAGTAATCATTACGACTTTTTCATAGAAAAGGAGAATATAATATATAAGAAGCGATTTATTTACAAGTTCCAAACACAGTTTGTATCAGCTTCTTCAGAAGCGATCCTATAAATAAACACAATCAAAGATTGTTCAAAGCTTCTATAAGAAGCGACTTATGTACAAGTTGCAAACGTATAATTTTATTCGATCACAATCTACGATTGTTCATGGAGTATTTTTACGAGAAGTTAAATAAATAAGCTGAGTTTGTGTAACAAACGATCCGTAAAAATAGAAAAGGAGAATATAAAATATTAGAAGTGAACCCTAAAGAATTGCACAGCAAACGATCAAATAAATAAAATAATCACTTATAGGTCAGGCTAAAATTACTGTACATACCATGAGGTAAACTTCGTGTCTTTGGTATAGGTCCAGTATAATGTATGTCGTCAATTCGTTTTCGTTTTTTGTTTACCTCCTGGTGTGTTTTTACGTGAAAAGATCCTGAACCCCTGTTTTCGCACAATACTATTTGGATTCTCTATAGTTGTTGAATTTATTATACCACTAACTAATGCATAGAAGCTCTCAAAGTATATTTTTTGAGAAGTTCTATCATTCAATGTAATTCCCCTAATTTTGTGTATATATCGAAATTCCCCAGAGGCATTTTTAAGGCTAATACTGTAGTTTTTGGGCCCAAGACCTATAAATGTTACAAACTCCCATCCTTCTTCTATTTCATCAGTCAGATCACCCAAATAGTTTCCAAGCTTTAACGGAGGTTCCTCATCTTTTCTGCACGTAAATATAATACTATCAGTGTCACAGTAAATAGCGTCATCAGGTCCTACAGTTACAAGCAAGTCATATAATTCTAGCCTAGCCCATGAGGTAATAAACCCAGCAAGTATAACGTTAGAAAATTCCAGAGGTACATTCTCAGTTTCCAGGTCTTTATATGTGAGAATAAGATGTTCGTCACCAACTGGAATAACACTATGAACCTCATATCGTGGTGTTGTAAGATACCTATGGAACTCTGCCCCACTATCAACAATCACACACTGCGTCATATCTGTACGTTGTCCCCATTTTCCGTATAAGGAATTGAGGTACAACTTTGCGCATTGCCTAAGTCCAGGGTTCGTCCTAATATTTTCTTTGTTTAATTTCATGCCTTCATGAGCATAATAATCGTCAATGTATTTTTGTTTGTCTTCAGTTTTGCACCAAGCAGGATAGCCTGAAGCTTCCTGCTTCATTTGGAGAAACGTATTCACATAGTCCCGGAATAAACTAGGTGAATTCCGATCTTCAGAACCCATATGTTCGAATTCCCAAATTTCATGTTTTGGCGATTTGATAACAGTTTTCAAGAGCAGGGTGAAGCTCTGGTGTACAAAAAGTTGCAGTCATTGCGCGTTCAGAATCGCTATGTGTGCAATTGTCAATACTTTCTTCTTCCATACATGTTCTACAGTCCAAATAGTAATCGACCTTGTGCCACGTAGGGGAGAATGGGAAAAAAGTGTTTTTGGAGCCAATACAGTACATTTTATAATCCCATTTGTTTTTCCCACATCTGGGAAAACTGGCTCCTTATGCACCTTAGGGGGTCCCACCGGAAGAGGTTTCCTTGCCATGACATGGGGGTATAACGATGTAATATCGTAATATTTTACGATTTCATTATCCGTACAATCTACATACGAACGAAAGACTTCTGTATGTCCTCCGTTATAGCAACTCTTAGGAATAAGAAAGTCGCTTGCATTAGTGCAATGTTCTTTAAGGAACTTTTGCAAATGTACATCTGTGCGAACTTGATCATCCAGAGAGCACTCCCATATTTCATACAAATTCATTTTTAGAATTTCTTTGAAATATTTACGACGGAGTTCCGTATGTTCGTATCTTTTTTCGAATGTGTTATACGGTCCATGTGCGTTATCTACTACGGCATTACGGTTATACGGAAAACAGTCTGCATCCGTGCCAGAAACAGCCCAGATATTCAAAAACAGCGTTAAGCTCTGCGTGGTATCCGTCAACATTATACCTTCCAAAAGATTGTTCTCCGTTTCGTCCAGCATGCTGGATTTCTATACCCAATTGGTGTTCCATATATGTTAGCCATTTTATTGCTTTTTCACTAGTTTTAGTTTTATGATGGAACCCGAAAGGTGGTATAACAGAAATGCTTTCTTCAGGAAGATATGATGTACGATACGTTTGCATGGCTAAACTTGCAATTGTAGACGAAACAAGAAAACATTGTAACCCATCCGTTTTCTCTTCTATAATATTAGTAAATTTGATAACAGCTTCTGTGAGAATTCTCACATCGTTTTCACAGTACTCCAGCATTTCCTTTTGCAAATTAAATTGCTCTCCCAAACGCACACGTTCTTCGTGCCATGCCTCCAACCGCTGTTTTTCTTCAGCACTCCGCGATTCAGGGTCATAGTATTCTATTTCCGGATATGGTCCTACATAATTTTGATTTTCTAAAGTATTAAACAAATATGGGAAATCTCCCTTCTTCAAATTTCCAGAAAGGCCTAATGTCTTCGGTAATTTGCTTAATTTGCATCCAAGGAAAAGAAAAGGATCTCTAAAAATGATTTTATCTCGAATAGAAATACTAAAAATCTTTTGACCCTGAATTAAAGTTTTTGGAATAATATGCTGGGACTCAATGAGATATCTCAAACAGAAAATGTCATATTTACCCCCATTATGTGCCACTACGCAAATCTTAATAAATAGAGGTCTATCTAATAAAATATGTGTAGTAAACTCATCAATGGTTTTAAAAGAAAACGAACGATTACAGTTTTCATCACCACATGTAGTGCAGGGCTCATCAATGTTTTTGTTTATTCATACATGGCAAACATGTCTAAGGCAAACTAGGCAAACTTCATGTTCCCTTTCCCCACGCTCATTTTCCGGCTTGAGCATGGTTTCCACGTCATAAACAATATAAAGAAACCTCTTGATATGAGTTGGTTTCAGTTTCTTCACATAACATGTGACCTTCCTGTACATGTTCATGACATGTACTACAAAAGTATTCCCCACATGTATGATCCGATTTCCGTCTTCTTAAATCATAGATTGCATTACAGTTGGTGCAAACCTTAACATATTCACACACACTTTTGCCAACTTCATTACCTTTCAAGTGATTATCAAAACATTCACCCTTAGTAAAGTATCTGTTGCATGCATTACATTTCATTTTATACATGTCAATATCTCGCTGATGACAATGTTCACAAGATGGACACACTACTTCACACTTGTGTGTTCGAGGATTTCCATTATAACCAACTAAACAATGTAAACAATACTTTCTTCTTCTTAAAAATGAAGTAATGGTTCTAATTGGCCTAAAATCACCAATACTCCCCCTTTCGTCATAATAAATGTAATTTGGTTTTGCGCCCTGTAAATGTGTTCGCTCTACTTCTGTTCTTGGGTAACGTACTCTAAATTCACGTATTGTTTCCGGAACTTTTTCATAAATAATAATTTGAAAGTTTGGACTTAAATGTTTTTGCAATAATTCAACATCATTAAAATCACAACCATTTCTTCCTTTAACACTAACACCTGCACGCGTACAGAGGGCATTAGCTCTATGCTTTAATGTGTTTCGATCAGGGTTTGTTAAATGACTTAAATTTACACGGTTTTCAGTATGCTTAGCTATGCCCCAAGCGATACTCTTTGGCAAACAAAGTTTGTCCGTATCGCTTCCCGGAAGATCTACTAAATGCTGAACTAAAAATTCGTTCAGGGGTAAATATTTGTTCAGTGATGAATTATTACTTCTACTTTTTCCAGCACCGAACATTACGTTTACTATTTGAAAACGAAACAGGACATGATGACTAAAAGGAAGTCTTCATTACTATTTAACACTCTAGTAATAGAAGCTAAGATGGATTGTGCAGAAATATCTTTGCGGCGTCTCCACGGAACATAGTCCCTCTTCATATTTATCCACTGCAGTGGCGCAACTCGGTGGAGCAACTGCTTGTGAAGCATTGCTTTAAATTACTGCCTTCGTTTGCTTCCACTGCAGTTGCTTCCACTAAAACGGTTGCCGCCACCGACCTCTCTCGCGCAACTGTCTCGAGCAACTCTGTGTCCGTCACTCGAGGAAAAGCATTGCTTTAAATTGTAGCCTTCGTACGGGGACACTGAAGTGGCGGTCACCGCACAAGGTTGCCAGTGTATCTCGATGCCAATGTATGTACATGTTGTTTAAAAAAAGGGGGGGAGAAAGAAAAGAAGAAAAGGTGCTGATCACACGAAACAAGCACACTTGATCTTTCCGTGCCTGCCCTAGTCGCGGGTTTACTACCCCTCCCCGATGGGGGAAATTTTTAACACAATAGAAAATAATAATGAAAAACTTATTTTATGCATACCTTTATTTCGTTTTAGTAGAAATTTTAATGAATTTTCATTTTACATATGTTGTGAAGAAAGAATTTAATTACTATAAATTCACGATCTTTTCTTGTTGTTTGAAATAGTTACAGAGAATGATGAGTTTTACGATATGCGTTGGCGCAATAATGAAATAAATTCGTTTTGAATTTTCGCCCGTAATAATTTGAATATTCCAACACTAAGAATTTCATTAAAGGGAATTAAATAATCGGATTGCAAGGGCGCCCATCAAGAGGGGCAAGGTGGGGCGATCGCCCCCCCTAGAGGAAATTGTACTTCAGAATATCGAAAATCCAATAGAATTTTTACATTAGTTACAGCAAAATTTGAAACTATTTTTGAAACGTCGCTTATACTGCCCCCCCTTGTAAACCACAACATGGGCGCCCTTGTTGGATTGTTGAACTTTATCTAGATTTATATTGTGACAACGTGTTGAGGAGCACATGCACAGTGGGTTGCGAGGGTACTGCAATAAACCATAATTACCCGCCTCTTCGCTACTGTCTACTGCAAGTAGAACGTTAAAATTCTATTTAGCTTCGACGACCAATGATTAACGCCAATAGACTTGCTAAATCAATTATTATTTGGAGACTGTTTGACTTCTGTTATTATTATTATTATTATTATTATTATTATTATTATTATTATTATTATTATTATTAATAATAATAATAATAATAATAATAATAATATATTTTTGCACTTTTCTTCGTCCTGCTAATTAAATTTTTATTCAAAGTACTCCCCTCAAAACGTTGCGCCTCTAGACTCGGGCCTAGTGATAAATCCAACTCTGCCTAGTCGTTTATTATGTTTTGTTCTTTGGGTATTAGTCATTTATATTAATCACCAGATTAGCAGCCACCCCTTATGCCAAATGAATCATTTCCGGATACGTTTATAACTATTATTATTATCACGTAACGGGACTTATAATATTGTATTCTTAGTCCGCCGTCCGTTACTCCTACGATAACTCTTGGACAAATACCAAATTGTTATATTCTGTTTTTGCAATAGATATGTGGAGCGATTATGGTATCTCGTCCAAGTTAGTTAATGGAGACGATTAATCAACCGGACGTGGTAAAAATCAACCATTTCCGGTTTTAACGTTGCCATTATAAAGCGAAAGCCATAATAGATAGCGAGAAGGGGTTTTCTCAAATCGATTAATTGTTCTAATATCTTCCATGTCCATCCTTAATACTGTATTAAAACCGGAAGTGGTAGAAATCCAGTACGACTTCCGGTTTCAATATTAATCTATATAAAGAAAACCGATAAGAGAACAAGTTCGATTTCCTTGGAATCGACTTAGCGTTTTAAGAATAGTTCGCATTTTCTCTTTTAACACTTTATTCAAATCGGTAGTGGCAGAAATCAACCATTTCCGCTTTCAGTGTTGATCGCCATAGAATAAAAACGATAATAGATAGCGAAAAGTGTTTTTGTAATTAATTTAGCATTTCAAATATATGTACTATCTCCCCTCTTAACCCTCTATTTAAACCAGAAATGGCATACATCAACTACTTCCGGTTTAAACGTTCATTACTATAAGGTAAAAACGGTAATAGGTAGGGAGAAGCGGTTTTCTGTAATCAATTGTGTCCCAAGAATAATATTCCATGTCGACTCTAATCTGTTTACTAAAACCAAACCTGGTACACATGTACCATTTTTGGTTTCCAGACTAATTTGAAAAAAATATTGGCACGCTCCACTTTATTGTCTTTACAGAATTACGTATTATTATTATTATTATTATTATTATTATTATTATTATTATTATTATTATTATATCATTAAGGAAAGAAGTAAAGGACGGAAATATGTTGTTGACAAAACCAAATATATATTGATGGGATTCTTTGTGGCTTAATGCTTAGAACTTTGCACCCTTGCAGGAGTCGGGTTCGATTTCCGGTAGCAGGTACTGCGGTTTGTAGATCTACGTCCCATGTACCCTAGTAGCGTAGGTGTTGAAATGAAGTTGAACTCTAATTAAAATGAAATAGGTTTTAAGTTCATAAGTTTTACGTCCCGCGTTTATGCCGGTTAGGCTAAAGGAGACGGTGATGATGAGAAATGAATGAAATGGTGGAAACGGGAAACCTCGAGAAATCCCACGAGCACGGTGTTTGTCCACCACAAAGTCCACACCGCGCGAGCTGGGATCGAACTAGGGACCACAAGCACCAGAGTAAGTAATAAAAATATATAAACAAAAATATTGGTAAGTGGAAGAGTATTACCTGCGTCTAACAAAAGAATATAAATTGAGAAATTAATTACAAAGTTTATGTTGACTTTGGAGCTGCAACACCTCAAAAAAAAAAGTATGGAAATAATATGCGGCTGTATATGGTTTCTGCGTGTTCCATGTGTTTCTGTGTGTCCTGGCAACACCACTCATAATTTGGGCAATAAAAGGGGGGGAAAACAGAAAATAACAAGAACCCTTGGTACCTGCTGTCGGTTGCTTGTCTTTTCAGAATCAGTGGCGCAACTCAGTGTTTCCACTCAGTGGCCGCGAATGAAGGGGACCATACATTGCCTTGTTATCCTTACTATTTGAGGAATCAATGTACATCCCAACAAAATCATTAGGTCTGGCATCAGTAAGTACATTATTTAATGCGAAGTTCATTAAGTTTTCAATATAGGCCGCAGGATTTCTAATGTCTTGATTTTCCCTTGGCCTAACCGCAATTTCATGTCCCACCAAGTTAAACTTAGTGAAACTTTTTCTGCTTTCACGTACCACTTTGAAGTTACCTTCCCCTGTATTTTCAACATCTTTTTGTGCGCTACGTTGCACCATAGGGGCGTTCCCAGACGTCCCGGGCTGTGGAGACATCCCCTAACCCCGAGTATCGCGTGAACATTGTACACTTGATTGTTCTATTTCCTCAGGTACAACATTCACTTGATTTTGTCCAATATCAGATAATTCATTAAACAAGGCCTCCACATGGTCAGATGTTCCGTATTCATCACGATTCACAACCACAGCGGAATTTTGATTCATGTGTGTACCATCTGTTTCATTTACTAAATGTTCATTAAGAAGTTCATCAATTAAATTAGTCTTGAAGTGTATTTTCCAAGGGTTCACTTTCTTGGTGGACCGAAGTTACGGTATTCTGAACAACAGATGGCACCACGTTATTAATCGAAATAAATCGCGAACCATAATTACAAAATTCGGCTACCTCCGCTGCATTTATTATATCAACCTGTCCTTGATTAAAATAACTTAAATGTATAAATTTGTCATGTGCCCACTGGTACATGACTTGTTCACGGAAAAATCCGTGTGTAAACAAATCAACAATGTCAGCACTAGACATTGCGTATTGTAAGATTACCGCCTGATCATTTTGATAAAATTGAAACAGAGTGGAAAGCAATGTATCATACCTTTCAGTTCCCCGTACGCCTTGGCGTTGCTTATCCATAATACGCCACCAAGTCTCCAACACGCGCTCCTTAGTGTGCAGGCCTTCTATAACAGCAGCCAAGTAAATTTCGTCGATTTCATTGAACTCGTTTACCAACGATGCGCCGAGGAATTCCATCTGAAAATATACATAAAATAATTTTAAGTATTTTATAAACAAAATAAAATACATACAACATATACAATAGAATTTTCATCTTGAAAAAGTCATCAAAACTGCTATACTGTGAAAATATTAAAATTTTAATAAAACACTTAATGAGTGTAAACCAAAAAATATTTAAAAATATGATTTGAAAATAATAAATACATGTGTTCGCTAAAATCGTTATACACAAACGTATTTCATTAATCAAATACTCGCATATATATCAAACCTAATAAGTATAATTTTCATTAACATTCATTATTTCTTTCAAAATCAACCTTAAATGATCAAGTATGTATAATATAAATGTACTTACGATTTTTCTTCTAATTTAATCTGCTAACTCTGCTGGAAGTCTCACAACAATTCTTCTTTTTTCCCTTTAGCGTTTTCTGTGCTGTCTCTTGCACTCTCTGCTATTCTTAAAAATCTTTTTATATGTACAACTGCAACAATATAATAAATATTACAATACTTCTTTTATGTATTAACTCTAATATCTTTATTTTAAAGAATATTAGCTTAAATTTGCACAAGCAATAAAACATGTCATACAGTTGTCCTCGCCAACAAATCTATGATAACATTCCCTAAACAATGCAGTATATATACACTACAAGATAATAAACTGGTTCAAACCAGTTTCAACATGTTTCAACACATCTGCCAACACAAACAAAAAAACCGCTGATAAAACAATAGTAGGGGGAAAAACAAAGGAATACCGCACCAATGAAAATACTTTACTGATAATGAGAAAAAAATACCGAAAACAAACATTCTTTATACCGTCAATCAAAACTTTATTAATGGTAGAAAAAACAAATTATTTATTACTTTACTTTTACAACTTTCAGTATTTTTAAACAATTTCTCTTTATGAGCTTCTATACAAGCGATTCAATAAATAAATAAA
Organism: Thermobia domestica; assembly: GCF_964235325.1. Taxonomy (NCBI): domain Eukaryota; kingdom Metazoa; phylum Arthropoda; class Insecta; order Zygentoma; family Lepismatidae; genus Thermobia; species Thermobia domestica. The sequence continues at coordinate 152,363,738 of NC_137468.1, forward strand.
TAACGAGATTCTTTAGAAGCGAACCGTTAAATAATTATTATTTTCTTACTTTTTAAACGAGCTTTTAGTATGATCACACATTTTAGTATTTTCGAAACAGTTTCTCTTTATGAGATTTCATTAAAATCGATCTATCAAAATATAAGTTGCAAAGCACATGATGCAATTTAAAATAAATAACACGAATTATTTGTAGGTTCACAATCAAAGATTGTTCAGAGGATGCTATGCATACGATCCAATTAAAATTCCTATAAAAGCGATCCTATAAATAATCACAATCCGATGGTTCTAAGCTTGCTTTGCAAGCGATACGTAAAAAAATCACAAAGATTGTTCAGAGTATGCCATGCATACGATCCAATTAAAATTGCATAGCAAACGAACCAACTAAAATTCCATAAGATACTAAACTGTATTAAATAATCAACTCAATTAAAATATGTATATATACTACATTCTATAGTACGCACAACATTCACATTAATACTAACTGGTACGTATCCTGTGCATTCCACTTACAACAAACTAATATATTCCCAATACAAATTAATATGCACTGTACGTATTTGCTATACGTACTATAATTAAAAATCAAATGTAAAATAAAAAATGGTGAAAAATTAATTTATACTGTACATATACCAATCACTAAGACTATTTTAATACGTACAACATATAAAACAAATAAATATAAAAATGTCGAAACATGAATACTAATTAGTAACCAATTGCTATACATAAACACAAGTGAATATTTGTTTACTATAAATGTTATCGTTACCCACTACAGTTTATAATATATCGAATAAAAGGGTCAATAAAATATGTTTGCCGTTTAAGGAGCCAATAAGCCTCATACAAAGTGTTAGTGTGTATACGTGCAATGGTATAGTAATATATGTATTATAAAATGAACATGTAAGCTTCATACAAAGTGCTAGCCAACCATTATATATATTTCCTATACCTAAAAAGTAGAAAATCTGTTAATATTTCCTTGCTGTCTACGAGTCGGTATGTATCATATCAAGTGGTAGCTGGTATACGTTCATTCAAATAGTAATATATGTATGCTGTAAACCTAATACAAACTGCTATGCTATCCATTCATTGCATATATTACCTTACATTATTACATAGTAAAATTATATTGGCCGGATGCCAACCACTACGGTTCCGTGCTATGCTTTATACCATATACCGTAGCAAAGGTGGGAAATGTTCACATTCATGTCAGTACTAACTGATATCCGGTATACATTGATCATATCTACTATACTTTATTACATATAGCTCCTAAAAACGTACTAATATAAAAATGGTGGAAAAGTTTCACGATTACTAAAAGCTAGCCGCGCAATGTATAAATGTACAATGGTCTACTAATACTTTATTATAATAACAAATCTCCAATACTTTATTATATTCAAATATAAACCCTTTATGCTAATATTACGTATTATGCGGTATATTTCCCATGTATTATGTATATCAATATATATATATATATATATATACAGGGCATAAAAATCAAATTGTGCCAATACTAAGTGGTAACCGCCCCTATTTGCTATACATAAACAAAATCAAACTAACCTATACGGTATCCATGCCACCCAGTGTACGCCAATGCCTGTATTATGCAAGGTCGCCATGTTTATTACACATAATGTATATAAGGAAATCCCTGACGCTATTGTTTTCTTATGTTATACGTTTACTGATCATCCATTAACAATAATGTATACTATGTACACGATAGCAGTCGCTAACATTAATAGTGTGGCACCTACTGCGTATACTATCAGCTATACGTCTACTCACTATTCATAGGATCTAATGTATACTATGTACACGATAGCAGTCGCTAACATTAATAATGTAACAGCTCTTCCATTTAGTACGCGCTTTGCGTCTAGTTTCCACAACTTTAGGGGCTTTCAGCTAATGCTGTATCTTTCATACCGCCACTGTGCTAATACTGTATCTTTCATACCATGTCGCTCTCACCCTCTATACAACTAAGTTACATATCCATAAGTATAAGTATATACGTCATCCCTTAATACCATTTTCAACCACCATACTTACTAAATGCCATGCATCTATTTTTGCCCTTCTGTACGCTATATACGTCATCAATTAATACTACTGTCACCCAACATGTTAACTACCCATTGTACATGTATTTTGCATACGCTATATACAACATATCATGCATTCCCGCTGTCATCCATTGAATTTGCTATACACTATTCACCCATTTGCAATATTGTATGCTGCATATAGCACATCTATTGTGGTCAATTATTACCATTCTACTCACGGTGTACCTATACGCAATATAGTGTGCTGTATATAGCACATCATCTATTGTTGTGCATATTTATTGCCATTACTACTCACGGTGTACCTATACGCAGTACAGTATACTTTTCACACTCATAATCATTTATTACCATTAATATTTACTGTACATAAAACTTTACAATGTCCACCATCTTTGTTTTAAATCTGCGGCTTTGCATACTATAAGCGGCCATTTCCACAAATATCTCTTACGCACGCTTCACCATAATACGCTACCGTAAAAACCATATAGGCAATGCCCGGGTTTTTTCGTCGCACCACAGCAAAAGGCGGGTCGCATTTACTTCGTCATGGAAATTCCTCGTGCCGCTGCAAACTCTTACTCAACAAAAATAGCGATCACGCAAAACAAATGGGGTTCCATACACAAAATCGTTCACAAAAGTATATTCCGCATACATATAAAATCAGTTTACTATAAATCAAGAAAATTCCTGTTCTTTCATTCAAAACATGTACAGTTTCTACTATACATTAGTATCAGTTACCGTAACGTAAAGTGTGTTAAGCCAACAATGTGTTCTGCCATATGGACATTAGGTAAGTAAACTATTTCATGTTTTATTCCATTCACAATATATAAATGCACTTCTTATGTTCTTACTATTCATAAGCTCGGACCATCACGACAATATACTAACTTAAATTTCATTATTGTCTGCAAGCTAAAATGTTAAAGCATTCATCTCTTGTGCTTGGGGTTCCCCACCAATTATTTCAACATTTTTCATGACAAACATTAAGTTTGGATTTATTTTTTTATAAATTGTGGCAAACAAAAACCGTATGCGTGCAATTTTTTCGCGGTTCCTTCCACTTTCTATATACTTTTTTCTTTACAAGTTTCATAAAACCAATAGTGCCTTTTACCTCACTGACATAATCGTCGGACGTAACACAATAAAATCGTTACATAGTTCTCTCAATATTTCCCCTTCTCCCACATATTCATTCCGCCCATCATCATTCAGTTACTTTAATCATACGTCTCCCGTTAAGCTCACACATCTCATTTCGCAAATGTACCATACTTTGTATGCCAAAACAGTCTCTTTTTTCCCTACATATTTAAATAAGGCAATGTCATTTAAAACTTGTACACCATTTGTTCATTCATTCAAAATCTTTATGTTCGCGATTGCTTGTTATAATTACTCTGCTAAAAGAAAAACAAAATGGTGGAAAACCACCAATGACCAGTCTATCTTAACCGACACTCCACCCATTAAAGTCAACCCTTCTGTCAATGTTTTCAACACCCTCTGTAAGATAACAATGTCTTCAACTCCGCCTCCTGTCAATTTTCAAGAGCTCTGCAAGATACCAGTTTTCAGTCCCGCCTCCTGTCAATTTTCAAACCCCTCCCAAATAGCATATCTTCAACCCCGCCCTCCTGTCATTCAACGCTAGTGATAGTTAACAAGACTTCAGCCATTTTAAAAATCAAGCAAAGTCTGTTCATTATTTTGTAATTCTGTTTTAAAAGAAATAAGAAAATAAAATTCATTTCTTTTCTTTTTTCAAATAAAGCTCTTTTAACTTCCAAGTTTAAATCGCTTGGCTTCAAACCCCAGCACCAAAATAAACATCCGTTGTGGCTAGCGTACGCATCTTTACCTTCAAAAACCCAAATTCCATTCCCCGCGGCAGCGGCTAGCGTACGCGTCTTTGCCGTTGCAAAGCCGGGTTCCATTCCCGGCGTTAGCTAACGTGCGCGTCTGCCGTACAAAAGCCGGGTTCCATTCCCCGCGGCAACGGCTAGCGTACACGTCTTTCCCGTGGCAAAGCCGGGTTCCATTCCCGGCGGTGGCTAACGTGCGCGTCTTTGCCATAGCAAAGCCGGGTACCATTCCCCGCGGCAGCTAGCATACACGTCTTTGCCGTGGCAAAGCCGGATTCCATTCCCGGCGCCATCTTATGTCTTTCAAATTGTTAATATAATCATTACAAGCAAAGTCTTGTAAGCATATACAACAATATAGCCTCGCTGCCAATAAGGGACGCTATTCTACCATTATGTATCTAATAACAGGGCATTTATCTCATCTTATATTTTTAATATTCAATTCATATAAATAAATAAAATTCCTTACCTTCAATAATAAATCCAACCGTTCCAATCAAATTACACCGTCTACAAACAACTTAGCACTTAAAAACACAACATTAAAATCATGTAAGGCAATATACTTTATTTATAAATCAGTTTTTGCTTATCCACAAAAGGAGGGATTTATCTTCGCCCACGTATTTCATCCCACGTCCATGCAAACGAAATCAATATCTCTATGCTTATTATCCAAAACTTCCCTTTTGCCCACGCAAAAGGAGGGAAGTCTGCTCCAATTAAACAAGATGATACACATATCATTACTTCCTTTGATATTCTAATCAAACACACAAGTTACGTGAATCAAAGCATATATTGCTTTCCCCTAACTAACAAATTATACGTGACTTTATTCATATCTTATATTCAGTTTCCGATACAAAAGGGGAGAAAAGAAAACATATCACAGCCTCTTCCGCTCTAATTAAAATTATCATAAAAGATTTTTTCAAAGTATCAAACTTTCTTCCGCTCCAATTAAAAATTATCGACAAACAAAATTAATCATTCTTGATAATTTTTTATCACTTCCGGGTCTAATCTCCCCCAGTGCTATTCAAGGGAACACACTGATAATTTCCACTGTATACTATAGGTCTTAATATCAAAATTAGTCTTATCAAACCGGATATCCTGTATACATATAAGCTTATTTCTACTCAGAGTTGTGTAGGCAAGGAAGCCGTTAAGTCACTTAACTATGGATTACGAAAATCCAACGAAGGGAAAGGAAGTTAGTAGAGTATTGGCTGTATATTGACTGTCAAAATTTGATTGATGAACAAAAGAGAATGTTGATGGTAGGGGTGGGGGATACAATATGAGACGACGGAAAAACATGGGTTGGAGGGGAATGAGAAGGTGTATAGAATTCTTTGACGGCATGTAAACAAAAGGATAAAAGAGAAATGAAGCATACAATGTTATACAGTTATATGTTTAAAGAATACAAAACAAAAGAAAAGGTTAATAGAGGATAAAGGAGAAATGAAGCATACAAGGTTATACAGTTATATGTTTAAAGAATACAAAACAAAAAAGGTTAATAGATGATAAGAGAAATCAAGCTCCTTATTTATTTAACCTTTCGTAATAAATTACTCGAGCATTTTATGTGAGCATACCAAAGATGTTCCGAAAATGTTAAAAATGTGATCCGTCAAATAAATTGGATTAGGGTTATAACCTTGATTATGTATTTTAAAATTACAGGACGATGAACCTTTATACTTCAATACTAAGATATTCAAAGACTACTGAAAATCAACATAGCAAGCCTAGAAAGATACGAAAAACCATCAATGAGAACAGTCAAGACATGCATCTATACTTCAATGCTAAGATATTCAAAGACTATACTGAAAATCGACTTAGCAAGCCCAGAAAGATACGAAAAACCATCAAAGAGAACAGTCAAGACATGCATCTATACTAAGAATATTCAAAGACTATACTGAAAATCAACATAGGAAGCACAGAAATATACGAAAAACCAGCAAAGAGAACAGTGAAGCCATACTAAGGATATTCAAAGACTATACTGCAAATGAACATAGCAAGCACAGAAAGATACGAAAAACCAGCAAAGAGAACAGTGAAGCCATACTAAGATATTCAAAGACTATACTGGAAATCAACATAGCAAGCACAGAAAGATATGAAAAACCAGAAATTAGAACTGTGAAGCCATACCTCAATACTAAGGATATTCAAAGAGTATACTGCAAATCAACATAGCAATCACAGAAAGATACGAAAAACCAGCAAAGAGAACAGTGAACTCATACATCTATACTAAGGATATTCAAAGACTATACTGAAAATCAACATAGCAAGCACAGAAAGATATGAAAAAACCAAAAATGAGAACAGTCAAGATACATCTATACTTCAATACTAAGGATATTCAAAGAGTACACTACAAATCAACATAGGAAGCACAGAAAGATATGAAAAACCAGAAATAAACCATACATTTGTACTTCAAAAATAAGAATATTCAAAGAGTATACTACAGATCAGCATAGCAAGCATAGAAAGATATGAAAAACCAGAAATGAGAACAGTCAAGACATGTGTCTATACCAAGGATATTCAAAGAGTATACTATAAATCAGCATAGCAAGCACAGAAAGATACGAAAAAACCAGAAATTAGAAACGTGAAGCCATACCTCAATACTATACTACAAATCAATATACCAACTCCAGAAAAATACGAAAAAGCGGCAAATTTTTGTTTTGCCTATTGTATATGTTTACCAAAATGTCCAGCAGGAAATGTTTACGTTTACTAACTCTTATCTACTACCTATCCCATTCACCATGCATATACTATATAATAGCCGTCATACATATACTATATGATAGCCGTCTTACATATACTGGATAGCATAGGAAAAGTCAGCCATATATTTTTCAACATTAGTAAGCCTGGTGGATGCAAGTTTAAGATTGAACGTTTATTCAATATTAGTATCCATATAGGGGAATGGGGGAAGTCGTTATTAGTATCATATCCTTAACAGCACAATTACATCGCATGATTCCCTGGGTACATTGGAAATGTCACCCATTTTAAAATATTCGTTGGACATGTACAATATGATCCATCTATATGTATATGATATAAGGGTACCACTGATAATATACGAATTATGCAGAAAATAAGTTTGTAATATCTACCAGTCACCGCAGTAGAGTATATCCAAAATGTTGACTGTCAAAATTTGATTGATGAACAATGACCGGATGTTTTGAGGAGGTAAACAAAAGAGAATGGTGATGGTAGGGGTTGGGATACAATATGAGACGATAGAAAAACATATGGTTTGGAGGTGGGGGTGATGAGAAGGTGTATAGAATTCTTTGACGGCATGTAAACAAAAGGATAAAAGAGAAATGAAGCATGCAACGCAATGCAGCTGTATGTTTTTAAAAAGAATAATTGGTGAGAAGGATAAAAGAGAAATGAAGCATACAACGTTATACAGCTATATGTTTAAAGAAATACAAAACAAAACAAAAGGATAATAGCGGATAAAAGAGAAATGAAGCATACAACGCTATGCAACTGTATGTTTAAAGAATACAAAAGAAAACAAAAGGTTAATAGAGGATAAAAGAGAAATTAAGCATACAAGGCTATGCAGGTGTATGTTGTAAAAAGAATAATTGGTGAGGATAAAAGAAATGATCCATACAATGCTATACAGTTCTTTGTGTTTAAAAGATTTGAAGGGTGGTGTGGGAAAAAAGGTTTGTTGTTAATGTACATATGTTAAATAGTAAACAAAAGAGAAATTGTATATACAAGGCTATGCAGGTGTATGTTTTTAAAAAGATTTTGTAGGGTGGTGTGGGGAAAAAAGGTTTGTTGCGAAAAAACGAATTGTAAACAAGAAAGAATAGTATCAGATGTTGATAGCGTGGGAAGATAATATGTATACTATGATTTTCCAGTTGGGATGTTTATGAAAAAATAATTTTAAGAAAAAATATTAGAACGTTGCACCCGAGGGCGGAAACGCGGCGCGGCGCGGGCGGAGGCGTGCGCGACAGGAAAACACCCGCGTGTGCGGACGCGACAGCGACTAAAGATGAAATGAGAGTATATTGAAAAAATGAGAAAAGTATTAACCTTGAGTTTATTCATGTGAACATATGAATAAAAGAAAATAAATGATGTTTACTCACACATTGAATTTTCCAAGAAAAGAAAAACGTAAGGAACATGAAAAGAATTTTGGGGAAGAATTTCTTTTTTGTAAAGATTTGTTTTGTTTCTTGTATATGGGTAGTATGATTTGTTTTGGTGATGGTTGTTATGAAAAAAATAAAACTAATTTTGTCCTTGAAAGCGATATGAGAGTTGTGGTGTGGTTAGAACCCTATTTTGTTTGACGTAAACGTTTAAATACTGAGTGTTAGTAAAATGTTCTATGTATTAGCTGCTATGGCTCACGTACGTCAGCTAGTTTTTGAGGAGGACGAAGACATTACTATGTCCACCATCACCAGCGAGAAAGAAGATGAAGACAGGACATAGCGATTTACCGAGGAAACAGCCAAAGCGCAGACCGGATTCCCCGGAATGTGTTGAAGTCTAGTATTTATCGTCATCTTCGGATGATGATGAAACTGATTTGGAAGAAGAGCGCCAAACTCCATCACCAATAGTTTCACCGTCACCACCTTCATCTCCATCGTTATTAACGAGTATAAGAAGACAGTCAAAGCACAGACCGAATTCTCCGGACGGTGTTGAAGTCGTGTATTTATCATCTTCTGATGATGAAACTGATTTGGAAGAGCGCCAAACTCCACTACCATCACTTTTGCCGTCACCAGCTTTTTCGCCATCGTTATTAACGAGAACACGAAGATTTTGGAGAATGGATTGCACATGTGAAAACTTGAAAGTGGACCCAAAATGTGTTTTAAATTCAATTAAAGACTGGGAAACGAGTAATATTTTAATCTGCGAGGGCTGTTCTGAAGGGGTTCACAATCAAAACGGAGACGACTGTTTATTTGTCCGAAGAAGAATTGGTTGAAAGGGCAGTGCGAAATCTAATTGAAATATTGATGAACTATTTTATACATATGCAAAATCTCACGTGATCGGAATATGCACACAAGAGGATTTTTTGATACATATTACGAACTAATCGAAGAACGGGACAATCAATTTTTAACCGAAGTGGTTGAAATTTTTAAAACTAAGGACAGACAGAAAGCATATTCCAATTAAGTGTTTTTTTACCAATGTTAAAATAAACTAAACATTCCTGAATTGTGTGTTTGTGTATCCAGAAAGTGAGATGTGATTGTGTAATTACTTTGAACTACAACAAGAAAAAAAATCATATTTAAACTATTTGATTATGATTAATCATGAACTTGTGTTTTACTTAAGACATTAGTGAAGTTTATACTTTCGTTTAAACAATATTTGTTGTGAACATTGCGTGTTGAAAACTTTATACGAAAAGTGTATGAATACTGAATTTGTTGATCCATGTTTTTATTGGAACGTAATCGTGAAATTCCAACATATGATAATGAATTTATTATTTGTGAAATTTGTTTAACTTTATACACTACATTTGCATTGTTTAATTATTTCATTTGTAGAATACAATTTATTTGGGTTTAAAACAAATTGAATTAAAAATATTTTTCCAATAACTAATATTAATTTTGCAAAATAAAGAACGTGTAGTATGAACAAAGATCATGTTGAATAACAGTAACTATTACAACGTGTTTGTTGTAATTTCAATTGTTGTAAATGTATGATAAAATGAAAAAAAAATAGAATCAAATAAACTTTTCATGATACTAAAAAAAGTGTGTTTTCTTTTACAAAAAATAACAATGAAATAAATAGAAAAAAACTTTACGAAGGAAAATGTTTGAAAGTAATACTTGTATTATATTTATATTCTTTTGCATTTACATTTATTATTTGATGATTAGTATTATTTCACATGTCTGCATTAGTTTAATTTTTCGTTTTACACTTAAGAAACTATTTTAAACTTGAATAAAAATAATCTTGAAGAGAAAACCAACTAAGTATTACAACTTGAAATATAAATATTTCCTGCTTTAGAGAATATAACATGAAATGGTAACACATGTAGGGAAAAAGAAAACACTTTTGGTACTATTTGTTAGTTGTTGAGTTTATTTTCTTGTTAGAAGACACGTTTTTGCATTAGCAAAAGTATGAATTGCGTATGCAAGAAATTACTTATTGACATTATTTGTATTACGTCCGCTTTAATTAATTGGATGCCAAACAATTTTTCCCTGCAATGAATGTTATATCGGTTTGAGAGATAATATACATAGCTGTATCTTAAAAAGTAAACATGTGTTGGACTTGGAAGCTTTTAGTATTTTATCAGAATACAATACGTACAAGGAAATTTTGAAAATATATATGAAATCACATAATATTCATAGTAAGGATTATATTCTTATTCAATATATTTTTAACAAACATTATGAAAAACGTTCTATTTCATTTGATATTATTCAATTCTGATTTTCCAAGACATATTTTTGCAAAGATTTTTTACATGGCATGAATATGATTGGAGAAAAAATAATGCTAACTTTTGTAGGACGCATGCGCATTTGTTGAAAGTTTTGTGCGCTTGCGCATTTGTTTATATATTTCTAAGAAGAATGTTTAAGTAAAACAGTTTTTGCAAAGATGTGTAGTAAGCGTGTATTTGCTTCCGAGTATATTTCTCCAAGAGAAAAGGAAGTTAAATCTGCTAATAGACAAAGTTACTTATCTAGATGGTGATATTTTTGAAGAAGATAAACTGAAAATATTATTACGTAAGGAAAAAAATATTGATTCGTTTAGAAGATTTTATAGATATGATGATGAAATTCGATTTGAAAAAGTGTATCCTAATTCACGTATTGAAATTCTGAATTAGATATTGTGAACTGTAAGTGCAATCGATTTAACATAAGTGAATTGTGCGTAAAAGAACTTTTTGAAAATTATCAACTGAATGAACCATTACTTTGCTTTGCTTGCTCAATAAGAATACCAGATGAAAGACTTCATTCATGTACACTAGCGTGTGATAATAGTTTGAAACGTGCTGTGTGGGAATTTGTCATTAAGAAGAAAACTCGTGACATTGTATTTGAACTTTATTGCAAGAAACATTGCTTAAACATTACTTATAGAAAAAATAAAACGTTTTTAAACATATTTATTATACGAAGGCCTCTCGTTTTGTGATTCTTATATTTCACAGTTAGTGGAACTGTTTTTAAAGAAAGACAAACATGCATATAGAAAATAAAATTTGCGTGTACAATTGTACTTCTTTTAATGTAAATGAACATTGTGTGTTTGAATGTATTTCAAGATGGAACCCGCAACGTCGAGTTTTGTGTAACGGATGTTTTCAAAATCGAAGTGTTTTCGATGAACATGAATGCATTACGTTAGACTATGATATGTTATGCTATAATGCATGGCGTGCTATGGTGAATATGTACTTTTGGTGATTTATATGAAGAATTTGTATCAATGCATAATATTGAAATTGATAAATGGTCATTTAATTATGCGTTATATATTTTATTAAAAAATGAGTTAATTTTAGAATTACTCCTTGAAGGATTTATTTTATAATTTTTAATTTTGTACATGTACAAAAAAGGTATAAATTGTAAACACAATTTTATATTGCTCATTGAATTTTTTAATTATGATTTTTGCGTTTACTGAAAAATATTATATAACATTGTATATGATATACCATATGTATGATTCATAATCAACTTTTTATAAACATGATTTTTAAAATTTTTTATATGCAAAACGTTCTTTTGTAAAAATATTATTCGTTAAAAGTATTTCTTCTTATTCATTACATATTTTAAAGTATTTTTTTGTTTTCACTTTTCAAAAGCTACCCAGATACATTTAAGTTCATACTCAGACAGTTTGAAAAAGAAAATAGTAATATTACGAAATGTGTTAATTATATTTCGTGAACGCTATGAAAAAAGAAAACTTATTATCATTGTTTGAAAATCACAGAAAATCATAAGTGTATTTTCAAAATGCACAATGTATGAATAGTATCACAATGTTTGTAATATTATTAAACTCGAATGCTGTGATTGTCATAGACTGTTTTCTAGGGATAAATGCTTTACTAATCATAAAACAGTATTTGTTTGGGAAAAGAGTTTATACGGTCACATAAGTTCTAAAATAATTGCGGTGAATGTTATACATATGTAAACGTTGGGTATATTTTTGTTGAACGGTTACCATGTAGATATCTTTTTGTACATCATCTTTGATGAAAATGAACAAGAACATCAGCTTATTTGTATTTACAAGTGTAAGGACATGCTTTGTATGTGGAGATAAAAAACGGATTCCGTTTGTCTACAACATTGATGGACTCGACCATTGTTTTAAAAAAAATATTCTACTTTCACATAATAACAGTAATTATGGTGTGTAATTTTATGTTTAAAAAAACTTTACACTTGAAGTAATAATGTTGGGGCAAAAAATTGATGAAGGATAAAAGATTTACTTCCGTGACACGTAATTGTATATGGGAGTTAAATTATCAAATCTCCCGAAGACATTAGGTCTTTTTGCAAAAGCGAGATTTCCCATACTTGTTTAAGACATTAAACAATGAAAATTATGTAAGCAAAATTCCTGAGCTAATCCTGATTTACGGAGCATCAAAGATCGAAATCAACTCAACGTCTAGTACGAAAAAACGTGCTGCAAGTGGGGAGGAGTATAATTTTTAAAAGGAAATGATGTTATTAAATTTTTAAAGTTATTTGTGGACAAAACAATATGTAGTTAATGATTTATTATAACACCAACTATTGCTAGTTTGACAATACTGACGTATCGTACCTCCCACAGAAATTATTTCATCCTATGGGTTCGACCATTGTAATCGTCAAAACCTAAAGGTAATGTATTGGTTAGAACGTACTAATGGTAATGAAATCCATCATTCCGGAAATGGATTGAAAAAAAACGATTTGGTAGGAAAACAAATACAGTTTACGAATTTCATGGATTACGGGTGCTTAAAGTGTTATCCTACACTGCGACACATATCCTTGAATTTTACGTCTAAGCATTGTACATCTCTACAAGACTGGTATGACTACGAAAATAGCATTTCTTAAAAAATGTCGTTGAAATGTGAATGGGACCACCTGGTTAGAAAACGACAAAAAATCCAGTAAATTATTCAATCACTGTTTTGATCTTGTCGAGCACTTGGTACCTAAGGATAGTTTTCATGGTGTACCAACAAAGAGTTTGTTGCATATTATGATGTAACATCATTATACCCGTTGGTAATGGCACGTAAACCATTACCTATAGGTAAACCAAAAATTTATAGGGTGAGCTAACTTTCCACACGTGTAAAGTATTTAGGCAATAGTCAAATGAACCATCTTACCTGCAAAAGACTTATATTTTCCAATTTTATTATATACGTGTAATGGACGGCTTTTGTTTTTGGGTTATGCCGTTCGTGTATGGAACAATTGCATACACTGCGATTCCGAACGTGTCATCACTAGTAACCCTTGATCCACATGTAGCTTTACAGCTTGGATACAAAATTTTGCAAAATTTTGGAATTCAAATTATCCGATTCGTTTGTTTAAAGATTATGTGAATTCATTCTTAAAAATGAAACAGGAATCTTCAGGGTTTTCCCAGTTGGTGTGGAAACTAAAGAAGAAAAAAGAGAAATATATTGCGTAGTAATATGTCTATGAACGGGAAAAAAATATCATTTAATCGAACTCCAGTTCCTCAACTCGTTATATGGAAAAATGGGGGACAGCTAACAGATTTCTCGCATTCTGTAACTGTTGATACTCCAGAAAAATTTTAAAGTTATCTATGGGCGTTACAATACGAGGTACAAACTATTACCCATTGGAGAGCAACATCTTAATGTAATGTAGCATGGAAAATTTTCAAATGTTACCCTTGCAACATTTTATCACAAGACCATTTTCCTAATAAATTAGTCGCAAGAGCAAATTATTTTTACGGATCGCTTGCTAAGCAAGCTCCTTAATTATTTAACCTTTCGTATCTTTTATTTTATCGTAAATAATTCGTTTTCTACGGAAACTCCTAATTTTTTACTTTTGTTGTTCGATTCCTGTTGGAATTTTAGTTGGATCGTTTGTTACTCAAACTCCTTATTTATTTAACCTCTCCTAATCAATTACTCGAACATTTCATGTGAGCATACCAATGATGTTCCGAAAATACTAATTATTTATATTCTCCTAATAAATTAGTCGCAAGAGCAAATTTCATTTGTCAACTTGCAAAAAGCGTGTTCTTTCAAATAACACTCCATGTTAAAAATGTGACCCGTCAAATAAATTAGTCGTAAGAGCATTAAAATTAGAGGATGTTGACCATTTATACTTCAATGCTAAGACTATACTGAAAATCAACGTAGCAAACAGAAAGATAAGAAAAAAAACAGAATCGTGAAGGCATACATCTATAGTAAGGATATTCAAAGACTATACTGAAAACCAGCATAGCAAGCACAGAAAGATACGAAAATACAGAAATGAGAACACTGAAATCATACTATGGTTATTCAAAGACTATACTGAAAATCAGCATAGCAAACATAGAAAGATACGAAAAAAAATTAACAAAGAGAACACTGAAATCATACTAAGCATATTCAAAAACTATACTGAATATCAACATAGCAAGCATAGAAAGATACGAAAAACCAAAAATGAAAACAGTCAAGACGCATCTATACTAAGGATATTCAAAGACTATACTGCAAATCAGCAAAGGAAGCACAGAAAGATACGAAAAAAACAGAAATGAACCATACATTTGCACTAAGGATATTCAAACACTATATTGCAAATCAGCAAAGGAAGCATGGAAAGATACGAAAAACCAGAAATGAACCATACATTTGTACTATGGATATTCAGAGTATACTATAAATCAGCATAGCAAGCACTGAAAGATAGGGAAAAAAAGAGGAAAGAGAACAATCAAGACATGCATGTGTACCTCAATACTATACTGCAAATCATTATACCAAGTCCAGAAAAATATGAAAAAGCGGCAAAATTTTATGTTCTGCCTAATGTTTGTGTTTACCAAAATGTCCAGTAGGAAATGTTTACATTTATTAACTCTTATCTACTACCTATTCCGTTCACCATGCACTCTTATATAGCATATACTAATTGCTAGCCGTCATACATATACTGCATATCATTAATGCAATGAAAACACATTAAAATCCATCCGCCATGTTTGTTTCTTTTAATCATTGCCACCTGTACACAGCATTGCCATTAGTGTGTATAAGACTGTGCGTGTGTGTACATGTACCATACCAGGTTACCGAGTGTTGTTTGTCCGGGAATACCCCGCGCATTTTCCGGGCGGCAATATTTTACGCGTCCCGCGTCGCGAAACCTTTTTCCGGGCGCAAATACCACGCGGAGCGCACCGGTAGCGAAATAAAGGCGCGAAAATGTTATTTATTTTAGTAATATCATTTGTTTTATCTATTGATATAACAATATATCCTCTAATAAGTATATTTCCAAAGTTTCAAAAAAATCGACGCCATATTGTTTATGCAAATTCATTAAATTTTTATTTTCAATTTACAATGTTCTAACCTGTATAGTAGTGTTCGGTAGGTCCTAACTTTCAAGAAAATACCTTTCTTTACTTTCTACGACCAATAGTTTACCGTAAAAAGCCAAAAATAAAAAATGTACTTTTTGATCATCCCTTGTATAAATTCGAAAAAATAAAAATTGTTCAAGTTTATCATGTAGGGTGTCTTTCTATATAGATTTTGGCCTGACAAATCGATTTCTGTAGTCCGTTTTGTTCTACAATCATTGGTTTACGATTTATGATCATTTAAAGTTATTATACGGAAAAAATCCTAGTCTTTTACCATCAGCGCCATCTATATAGCCTTGATTGTCAGTACTATACATACTTTTGTGCGGATAACACCAAAACTTTTCGGTCTACTGTTATTTGTAGAAACGGCAATGCCTCATACGTTTACCGACAAAAATATTTTATCATTTCCCCGCCATATTTAATTTTCGAACAATGATATTCAGATGTTTCCTGAACAATGTAAAACGACATTTGGTAAGTCCAACTTTATAAGGATTATAGAGAACAATAAATTATATATATATATATATATATATATATATATATATATATATATATATATATATATATATATATATATGGAAAATATAAATAAATGAAGACAAATGTCTATCGATAAATGTTTATACATATATCCTATACTTGAAATTCTAGTCATATATCTTATTTTTAGTTCGTAGTAGTAATATCATTTGTACATTTAAATATGTGTCCTGTCCATACATTTCAGGGTTTTATACTAAAAGTAAATTTTCAGTTTTGAAATCTTTTTTCCTGTAGACATCATTTTGACCCCTATATGTATATTCAATTATTGCACTACTAGTACAATTTACTTCCTTCATATCAGTCTGATGAATAAGTAATTTTTACATACATATCTTCGGATAGCAACAATATGAGCTAACTGTTGTTTTATCAAGAGAACACTTGTAAAATATTCTAATGTTGCACCATGAACACACAAGCCTAATGATAGAATCAGTTTCATCTCTCTCTCTCTCTATTTATCTATCTATCTGTGTGTGTTTCTATGATTGTTCTATATGAATATCTAATCATTATTTTCCTTTCTTATTTATATTGACTGCCCCCCCTTTAAAATTTAGAAGCTCTATTTGAAATTCATTTGTGTCCCTAATGAAACTCAATTTAATATGGACATCTCATTTATCTCTAGGCCATCTAAAATTTATTTTGGGTTAATCCATGATACCTTTTCACACATTTGAAAACAACAGATACGATTTTAAACTTCAAATTCCATGACAGACAATAACAAATTTCTCTTTGATGTATGGTTGCAATGGAAGAGTGTTTAGTTTCATTAGTTAAGGTTCATTATAACACTATGGTGACCCTGTGATGATTTGGTCCCTCATTGAATTTTTTTTCACAGCAATGACTCAGTGGTACTCTGTTTTCGTTCACTGTTTAATAAAGTATTTCTTTATGATTTACAAGCCCTCCATTTAAAATTATTTTAAAGTTACATTGTTCTACAGCTATGGTAAAACTTTCAGCTTTGTTGCTGTTTGCTCAGTGGCAAAGCGCTCATTTCTAGTGCCCCAACCAAATATTTCATGACAAATCGTATGTTTAAATTATTTTATAAATTGTAATAAACAAAACACTGGTGTTCTCCCTTTTCTTCATTTTATGAGAGTAACGTCTCTCATTTAGCCTAGCCAGCATAATCGTGGGACGTAAAACTCAAGATTTCATTGTAGTTTTACTGGTTGGGGTCCCCCCAACAATCAACACGTGCGTAAGCTTCCTCAGTGTTATCATGTTTCCTCCCACTTGCTTCATTCCACCATTTCATGAGAGCAACGTCTCTCCTTTACCCTAGCCAACATAATCGTGGGACGTAAAACTCAAGATTTCATTCTAGTTTTACTGTTTCAGGTCCAGGATTCGATCCCGACCCCCCACCAATCAATATGTATGTGAGCTTCCTCAGTGTTCTATCGTTTCCTACCAATTCCAACACATGCCAAGTAAACTTTCTGTTAGCATTTTTATGACAAACCTCAGGTTTGAATTATATTATAAATTGTCGTAAACAAAACACTATGGTGTTCCTTCCACTTTCTATATAGTCTTTCAAAAGCTTTCTGTGGAAAGCAAAGCAATATAAAAGATTCACTTGCCTTAAACATCCGTCTCCTTTAGCTTATAGCGCATAATTGTTGGACGTAAAACTAAAATATTTCATTTCATTTCAAGAGCATCCAGTAGGAACACGTCTTAGACGAAGGAGATGGTATGTAGTAAAAACTGTAACATGGCACCCGTAGAATAATCCAATCGTGTTATATATACAATTCAACAATATAACCTCTCGTAATTAATTACTCGAACACTTTGTGTGAGCCTATAAATAATTCGATTCCCGGTGGAATTTTAGTTGGATCGATTGTTACTCAAACTCCGAGGAACTAAATTTGAACACATCATGGTACCTCAAAATGTAGGTCCACGTCTCAGTATCGTGGTGCTGAAAGGCACGCTACGCTACAGTCTAATTCAGCAGTCATTATTTTTGTGTGTGCGCTCATATTTCAAGGTATGATGTGTCTTGCATTTTTAAAAGACTTTAAAAAGAGCTCCTCCGTCGCTAAGCGGTTAGCGTGGGAGACCCGGGTTCATTTCCCGGCAGAACGGTTTGGATTCCATGACAATAACTAGGTCTTCGTCTCGCTGCTCAAAGGATGGTAAGTTTTTTCCATGACACCCCCAACTCATAGAATAGATATCTAATATATACATTTACATAGTTATTATTATTGAAAAACAGCTCCACTGTGTGGATCAGCTTGTACTAATCAAAATTTGTATTTATGAAACACGAAGATTATGGCTTTTTTTTTCTTTTCATTATTCATATCTCCGTGTTCTTTTAACAACAAATATACCTCATTTTCTAATAAGACAGCTTATGTTCCATTTGCTTTTTTGTACACCAAGCTATCTCTAAAAATCACTGTAATTTTTCGTGTTGAATGCTAAATTTCAGAGCCTAGTTTTCAGTATTCTCATAAGTTCCCCTACTCAAAAAAGACTAATTTTTTAAGAAATGTTCACTTTCCTTTTTGTCAAAAAGAATGAATGACCCATTGATATATACTTAGAGTTCTAAAAACCTTGTCCACCCCCACTCTCCGTTGGTCACTATGCACGACGTGGGGTAAAGGTTCAGGTAGAAACCGGTGTTGCCTCTATTCCTTGGATTCTTTCATAGTTCAAACATGTATATATTTGTTGTTAACTGGTGGATAGGAAGAACGAAAATCTCTCATTTTGCTGGAATTTAAATACTCAAGTGAGTGGGGAATGGACGAAATTGTACCAGCTCTGACAAGAACAACTTGTGCGTACGCTCTCCCTTTGTAAAAGAACATGAAGGATTAAATAAGTATGAAAACCTGTTTCAGACGTACCACAAAAGATATTTTCCAATACCATCCATTTTATTTATTTATTTATTTAAAAAGAAATAGATTATACTTTCATGCAGGATGATCAATCGTTATCCAAATTCTACATTTTTTCATCCCCCTTTAAAATGATATTCATTTTAGTTGATAAATCATAATCCTATCTTATGTCTGAATTCAATTTTTCAGTATTAAGCTTCTAACTGAAATCGCCGTGTCTTTATATTTCATTAACTAGACATTTAATGTATATTAGCAAAAAATTCTCTGTGTTGAGTTACCTATAATTCGACTTAGGTTTCATATGTATGCAAATCAAAACAGCAATAATAATAATAATAATAATAATAATAATAATAATAATAATAATTTTGGAATGACAAATCTAACTTCAACGGTTCAAATTCTATGTTAGCTGTAAGACAATGTGTTATATAGTTTAATCATTATAATTGGTCCTCCTGTTCTTCTGCGTATGACTGTTGATTCTATTACAGGATTTTCAAATTTACTCACCTTTACGGTCTGTTATAGGCTGTAAATAAAAATATTTTCTTCTCTCTTAATGTCTGTGTCAGACAAACTACTAGTTTTTTCAATGTACATTGTAACTGATTCATGATCAGAGAATAATAATAATGTGAATATTGTACATATAAGTTCATGTCTCAAAATAGCAATGCTCTTGCTAAAAATCACAATTTGAAAAAAAATAACATAGTCAAATATTAGAATAAAAAAAGGAGAAAAAATACACTTTGCTTTTAATTTGTCGATACAACTTTAATTATATATGTGAATATATATATTACATTTTTTTCTACTCAACTACAGCTTTCTTTTTTTTTAACCGAAGGCGTCGCTCCAGGGCCTCAATTTTTTTCATACTCATAATAATAATCCTGGCCTCCTCCTCTTCTAATGGGAAGAGAGCCCACAAGGCTTCTTCCTCTTCCGCGTCCCTTTTTCTTTTTTCCATCTCTCGTTTTTCTTTGGCTTCCTCTCCTCTTTCTTCCCTCTCTGTTTCTTCTTTTTCCTCGTTTTCAATGTCGATAAGAATGTAATCTATGTTATCAAATGTATTAATAACGGTCATTGAACCGGCCATCCTATAGGGAAAAAAAGAAGAAAATTATTACTAATTGAAATTTTACAAGTCTATAGAATCTAAGTTAAGTATCCTTATGACTAAACAATTATTACATTAAGATAAATCCGATTCTCAACAATAGTATACTCCAAGTTTTAATCCAGCCTAAAAATCAAAACACAGTTTTTCCTTTTTCTTATATTATAAGCGAACTTTTTACAAATAGTAATAATTACATAATCGTTCAATGGTACATTGTTCACCTCCGGTGTCTGAGTTTAATCCTGCTACCGCTGTGTGGTATACAAACATTTTGCTCGTAGTCTTTGGTGTGGGAGACCCGTGTTCGATTCCGGCGGGGACGGTACGTATTCAACGTAGGTCCACGTCTCGCTGTTGAAAGGGACGTTAAGCTAAAAATCAACAATCATTTTGCTCCTGAATTTTTCAGCTTTCATGAACGCGATGGATAGCCTAAACTTAAAATATATATCCAGGGTTTATTTCTACAATATATATTAGCACTGTTGTAATATAAATCTAGTTCACACCTAACCAAATAACGTATATGTCTTTCATACCATCGTCAACGAAAACGTATATGTTTTTCTAACTCAAATAAAACAATTTTAAAAATATCATCAGCTTTTCAGATATCAAAGCTTATGTTAGAGTAATAATAAACATTTTATTTATAGTGTATTCAATTGATTTCTTTCTAGTGGATGTTCTCCTTCAGATTATATAGTACAACGCACTGAAGCATATTGGGTTGCCTACCACTTAGGGACTATGCAGATTTCAACCTTTTCTCTGCTTTTTCCCCATTCTGTGTGGTCAAACCGTATATCTTAAATTTCGTTTAACTGTGTTTCAATTTACATTAATAAGAATTTGATTTTAACAGCCAGAATACAATAATAATATTTCCCATCGATAAAAACTCCAATCTTCAGTATCCTAACCAAAATAAAATGATCTAATTTCTATCCTTTTCTGTAATCTAATTTCTCCATATATACACATTTATTATGCCCCACGACAAAAAGTTTTCTGAGTGTGTCCGTCAGTCTTTCACAAGTTTTGTTCCTATACCCTTTATTTCAATACTAAAAAATATAAATAATAATAATAATAATAATAATAATAATAATAGTTTAAGCTACATATGTATCAACAGTACAAAAATAGTTTAAATCGCTTTTACAAAAAATTCAAAGTATGTTCCAAAAATTAACCCAAACGTATGTCTGACCAACATTTCTATTTAAAACTTGACAATATCATACGACAATTGTTAATATCACAGCATAGTACTTTTCAAGTCATATGTTTAAATAAATTACTTATTACTCTAACTAAATCATTATGTTAATAGAAGAAACAATTCTTCCAAAGAAATTTAGCAAAATTATTGTATTTTGAGTAAATTACTTGGTGTAATCGATAAGGTTCTCGCCTTTTCTGTGAACGATCTCTTGTTCAAGTCCTGATATGTATAGTCATTCAATCAAAAATAATTCTTAAAACTTTTCATGGAATACAATCACCCCACCAAAAAATTAATTTCTAGATATATTAATAAAATTTCGTAAAAATATATAAAGTATTTCTCTTCAAGTTACATGTCACGAAGTTCGGCATTAACATCTCTTTCTCTCTCTCTAGCTATCAACTGTATATGTTTTTCGATACCGTACTATTTTACTGATAATCCATATCATGTATATAAATTTTCTAATGTTCCTCATACTTTTTAAAACTATAAAAAAGCATCTATATGGTATATCGTAACGAAAATTGAAAAAGATTTCATGAAGCTCTACTGGATGGGGTCCCAGGTTCAATCCCAGCTCGCGCCATTATTTAAACAGATTTATAAGAAACCTCAGGTTTGGATTAATTTACAAAATGTGGTAAGTTCCCCCTCCCCTATCTTTTCTCACATATTTAATCTACCGTTTTTACTCATCTTAAAAGTTCTGGCATAACACGTATAAGAGCTGTACGCCCAGAATACGATCACAATTACATACACACATACAAAAATAAATCCATTCATATACATATGTACCCGGAGCTGATCGGTTATATATCTTCAAACTTTATACAGAATGCCATACTAACTTCACACCGTTCTTTAGTCTGGTACAAATATATCAATTCCCATAAAACATGTCTTGCTACACCATTCCTACTCGTTTCTTGTAGTATCCAAAAAACAGAAATACTTTCTATTTAACACCATTGTTTCTAAGATCCCATATCTATTCTAATAAGACGCATATTTATAAAATTTTTCGTGTACGTGACAAATAAATCTCCAATATTAAAGTTTGGACATCGACACCCGCAACATGCATATTCCACTTCGTATCTTTGCCATCGTTTACTAAAACAAAAATCAATTTCAAACAATATACTTTACGAAATCTAATTTCCCCAACCCTATCACTCTTATCCAACAATAACTTTCGCTCATTTATAATCGCAAGTTCGCGGTTTGTTGTGTATACTCCTTATTTATTAACCTCTCGTAACAATCCATGATTGTGAACCGATAAGAAATGATCCTAAAAATAATTCAATTCTTGGTAGGAAGTTTCGAATATACTGAGGTCCCCGTCTCATTTGGACTAGTTGCTAAACAAGCAAACAAATTTAAATTACGTTTTAAAACCATGATTCGTGTAACCCCATTGCTCAAGCTGCTACACTTGATAAATTTATATATCGTTTCAACAATATTTATCTTCAAATGTCCGTAGATTAACGAAACGAAACAAACATTCCAACTAAATGATTTGTTCATCTGCATATTATTTTTATTGTGTTAATAAATTGATTCAAAGAGTAAATATTTCCTTACCTGATACTTTTTAATCTTCACTGAAACACTGATGATATTACACCGTGGGAATAAATCTAAAAAAGAAACACAATTTATTATTATATTTGAATAAAAATATTGAATAATAACAAAAGAAAATGTTACACTGTGATGACAATATTCATATTTTGTAAGCAATACTTTTTCTCTTAAAACTCAACTATCAATAATTCTCACGTTAAAGTTATCATTTCGCAAAAATAAATTGTTCTTGCAACTAATTTATTAGGAGAATATAAATAATTAACATTTTCTCAATAATATAAATTAAATCTCATATTACTAATATGAATATTTATCAATTTTCTCGATAATATAAATTAAATCTCATCTTATTAAAATGAATATTAAACATTTAAAAAGACAAGCAGAGTTTTATTTCCATATGTATATAATTAAGGAAAAACAGAAATCAACGTATCTTTCAATATAAGTAATAGTGATAAAGTTTTCTAATCAAACTGGAGCACACGTATAAATTAGCAACTTCAGATAACAGCACTCGCAATGAAAATACTGCACTTCTTTAAACCTTGTTTATATATATATATAACATAACCCACGCTAACTTCGAGGACAAATTATCTTTTCTTTTTTTTCTTCTTAATATCGTCTCAAAATTAAGTACAAAAATATCGTCTTTAGCTTGTGCAAATAACCATACCTGTTCCTTTAAAACACAGTAATTGTTAAATCCCATCCAACTGCACACAATAAAAGAAAAAAATATCATCTGATACCTTTTCCTGTAAATCCATACCAGTGTCAAACCAAGCAGAAAACCTGATTTTTCTCTAAATACATTACCGATTATATCCACACATGAGTAAACAAACCTCTTCCTTCCCTTCACAACAACAGAATTCACAGTTGCAATCTGTTAGTGAATAGGTCAACAGGATTCGTTCGTCCGTTGTAAACATTGCCTGTCTATACCAGCTGTTCACAAGCTTGATTTTTATTCAAGTAAGTTTTCATTTTAGAACTTGTACAAAAATATCTCTATACCTTACATCATTCATACAACAGTTAGCTATCAAGCATGACATCCATACTTCGATTCCCGATAACAAACAATATTCACTCCATGATTTTCATTGCCTATACATAATTGAGCCCACGTAGCATAATCGCTAACGCTCTTGCCTTCGGTGCGTGCGGTTATTGCTTCGATTCCCGGTAAGGCACTCGGTCAAAAAAGTGTAATCGCTAACGCTCTTGATGTCGGTGTGAGCGGTCAAAAAAAGTGTAATCGCTAACGCTCCTGCCTTCGGTGCGAGCGGTCCCTGGTTCGATCCCAGCTCCCGCCAATTAAACTTCGTGCTGGACATAATCCATATGCCTTAGTTTTTCTTATGACTCCCATTTTCATAATAACATCATATCATGCATCTCATCAACATCATCGTGTGTACTCACGTATAATTGCCAGGTTCGATTCCCGGTGTTTCTCACGCCACTGTTCTCATAGAAGGTTTTTCTCATTCACACCATGCAAATGCCTGGGGGTGGTACATAACTTATAGGTCCCCAATCCTTTTGTCCTTCCTTTTCCCCGGATTGTGTGCTCGCCAAGGGTTCCTCAAACGTGCAGTGTTAAATGGTCTTAGATGTTAAAAGCCCAAAAATCTAAATCCTAACCTAACATGCCTCAAAAATTGTAATATTTCATTTCATTTATTAAATGAGTACAAGTTTTACGCAATCTATTCTTACATATGTTATCTCTCTTGTTTCACAAATCTATGATTAGTCATTATCCATTCGGGTTTGTTTATCTTTTCATAGGATGGATCAGATAAACTTCTTATACAATAAAATTCATTTTCATTTATGTAACTCTAATATAAAGGTTCCATGTTTCGTTTTGCTAGCATATAATTTGTTTTCCATTCACAACATTTAAAATCGTATGGGTTAGCTTCATAACAAATAAAATACATTCACTCCGTTCAGCTACAATACGTTGGTTCGATTCCGGCGTTCGTCAATATAATTTGTTCATATTCTTTTTTTTTTTTTTTTTTTCAAGATTAATTTAATAATAACTAAATGCTTCACGTTTTTAAACACGGAGATTCCTACACCCATCTTTCCTCATACTTTTTTTCAAGTTAAAGCACTGTGGGCGGGGGTGATCCACAGCTGGTACAACAAAAAATCGGTTCCCATGGTCATCTTACCAAACTTTTAAAATAACAACAACATATTAAGAAAGCAGAAAAGAAAAAAAAGAATTATATCTTCTAAAAGTAGAAAAAATATAGCATGCATTCATTCATTCACATTTGCCTTCTGATTCACGTAAACAGGATGCAGGGGTAGTCTGTTTTTTTTTCTCATGATTTTTCAACACACACACACACACACACACACATATATATATATATATATATATATATATATATATATATATATATATATATATATATATATATATATATATATATATATATATATATACACTCT
This sequence comes from Thermobia domestica, assembly GCF_964235325.1. Classification (NCBI taxonomy): domain Eukaryota; kingdom Metazoa; phylum Arthropoda; class Insecta; order Zygentoma; family Lepismatidae; genus Thermobia; species Thermobia domestica. Next base: position 152,389,366 of record NC_137468.1, read on the forward strand.
CTTGGGTCTTGTAAACACGAGCTCTTTTCTTGGATCATTGCATCTTTCTATGGTTTAATAAATAACAATATAATTGGAACTCTCTCTTAGAGCCAAAACACATCATACATGACTACACAGCAATTATCAATCACACAAAGTATGAAGGCTCTCTCTCTCTCTACCTCTCTCTCTCCCTCATCTCCTCTTCAGTTCAACCATTCCATTGAATTTAGTCCAGCTGGAGTTGTTTTTCACCTTAACTTACATTATATTACCGAATGTTATTGTACACTTCCCCCATAACATCATCACCAGTCTGTTATTCATTGTATATATATATATATATATATATAGGGTGAGTCAAAATAAGTGTTACAAGCCAATATCTCGCGAACTATACATCATATAAGAAAAATATTAAGAGAGAATGTACAATATAGAGGGCCTAAGAAATGAGTCAAACATTAGATTTCCCCCGCCCCCATTTTGGGGGGAGGGGGGTGAACGTGAAATTTTCAAATGGGAACATAGGTCGAGTGATACCTCGTTCGAAAGAACTTGAAAAATTGAACAATTTTTGTAGGAAACAATTTTTGATATGGGGCACCGTTTTCAAGATGGGCCCCAAAAATGGTCCTGTATCCGATAAAATTTCCAGTATTTATAAATAACTGTTACAAGCCAATATCTCGCGAACTATACATCATATAAGAAAAATATTAAGAGACAATGTACAATACAGAGGGGCCTAAGAAATGAGTCAAACATTAGGTTTCCCCCGCCCCCCATTTTGGGGGGAGGGAGGTAAACGTGAAATTTTCAAATGAGAACATAGGTCGAGTGATACCTCGTTCGAAAGAGCTTGAAAAATTGAACATTTTTTGTAGGAAACAATTTTTAATATGGGGCACCGTTTTCAAGATGGGCCCCAAAAATGGTCCTGTATCCGATAAAATTTCCAGTACTTATAAATAAGTGTTACAAGCCAATATCTCGCGAACTATACATCATATAAGAAAAATATTAAGAGACAATGTACAATACAGAGGGGCCTAAGAAATGAGTCAAACATTAGGTTTCCCCCGCCCCCCATTTTGGGGGGAGGGAGGTAAACGTGAAATTTTCAAATGAGAACATAGGTCGAGTGATACCTCGTTCGAAAGAGCTTGAAAAATTGAACATTTTTTGTACGAAACAATTTTTAATATGGGGCACCGTTTTCAAGATGGGCCCCAAAAATGGTCCTGTATCCGATAAAATTTCCAGTACTTATAAATAAGTGTTACAAGGCAATATCTCGCGAACTATACATCATATAAGAAAAATATTAAGAGACAATGTACAATACAGAGGGGCCTAAGAAATGAGTCAAACATTAGGTTTCCCCCGCCCCCCATTTTGGGGGGAGGGAGGTAAACGTGAAATTTTCAAATGAGAACATAGGTCGAGTGATACCTCGTTCGAAAGAGCTTGAAAAATTGAACATTTTTTGTACGAAACAATTTTTGATATGGGGCACCGTTTTCAAGATGGGCCCCAAAAATGGTCCGGTATCGGATAAAATTTCCAGTACTTATAAATCGGAAACGTATGAGTAGGAAACGATTAAACAAAAAATAAAAAATTGAAACATCATAGGCAATGTGGAATGATGTTGTCGTGGTGTCCGCAGGGCCCTAATAATGGGGCTCCGGGACCAATTTCAAAATTATTAATGGGAATATACCTGTAGGTTGAGTGATACCTTGGTTGATAGATCGTGGAAAGCCAAACAGCTTCGTACGAAATTTGTTTTCATTTTGGGCAAGCCTGTTTCAAAATGGCCGCCAAAAATGGTTTCACATTCAGATAGAAAGTGCAGTGTTCAATTTGAGTATTACACGCCAATATCAACGCAACGAACTACGCATCAAATAAGAAAAGTGTTAAGAGTCAATGTACAATACAGAAAGCCTGAAATTTGTGTTAAAGAAGTTCCCTCGTCCCGCTTTTGTATGGAGGGGTGTACATGGAATTTTCAAATCGCAACATAGGGCGAGTGATACCTCTTTGATAGATCGTGAAATACCAAACAGCTTACTACAAAAGTTGTTTTGATTTCAGACAAGCCTGTCACAACAGCATTACCACAACCTAATATCCTGTAAAGTAGTAGGATAACGTTTAGTAATTCTACGGGTATGTGCGATGTTAAAAATTGTAATTTCAATCACTGTAAAGCAAATAATTTCAACACTTACCATGTTACAAATTATGCTCGATATGTCCTCCATCCTGCTCCACACACCTCCGTAAGCGGCGGCATAGGGATGTTCGTACATCATGTAGCATCTCTGGAGTGATAGATGCACACACACCTTGGATACGCGCCTTCATATCATCAGTAGTTGTTGGTACGTTGGACATTACCCGATCCTTAACATAACCCCAGAGGAAAAAATCAAGTGGGGTTAGGTCAGGAGATCGTGGAGGCCAGTGAATAGGACCTCGACGCCCAATCCATTTATTCGCCATACGGTGGTCCAATAAGGCTCTGACCTGACGTGCGTTGTGTGCTGGAGCACCATCATGTTGATACCACATTCTTATACATTCAGCGAAAGGAATATTCTCTAACAACTCCGGGTATAGTACATCACTGATAAATGCGGCATAGGTATCACCAGTAAGACGTCCATCAAAAAAATATGGCCCAATGATATGGTTACCAAGGATGCCACACCATACATTAAGAGACCACCGATGCTGATGAGCAACTTCTCTCTGCCATAGTGGATTTTCCCTAGCCCAATAATGCATATTATGTCGATTTACGTGTCCTGTGTTTGTAAATGTAGCTTCATCGCTAAACAAGATGGTGGATATGAAGTTGCGCTGTCTGTTTTCCATACCTTCCAACCATAGACAAAATTGCAATCTGGCATGAAAATCATTGCCAGATAGTTCCTGATGTAAGATGATATGATACGGATGAAACATGTACTCGTGCAAAATACGCACTACAGATCTTTGGCTAACTCCACTGGCCTGAGCGAGATATCTCGTGGTAACATGTGGGTCTACGTGCACTGCTGCCAATATTCCTGTTGCACGTTCTTCATTGGTTGCAGAGCGGTAACGACCCCTACCTCGTCCCCGGACAAGACTACCATGTTGCCGCAAACGTCTCTCCAATCGCAGAAATGCCATGTGAGATGTTTGTTGGCGTTGGGGATAGCGCATTGCATACATTCGTGCCGCGCTACGATAGTTTCTTCTACATTCCCCCAACACCAGCAACATATCTACACAATGATCAAACACCGCCATTGCTCTATTCAAACGCTACCCAAACTAATAATATCAATACGATAGTGTTCGTTTACTTATACGGAAAACTTATCACCAAAGTTTATATCCCGTTCTTTCTACGTCTGCACACTTACACTTACATTTATTACGTTTCCATAGCGATTACATTAATAGTTGACGATCAAAAATAATCTAAAGATATTTCTTTGCAACTTTCTTTGTATAAAACGGCTCAAATAATTCGCCTCTGATCCTTTTTTTTTTTATAAGATGGTACAGATTGTTAATGCAATATACAACGTTATCGTTGTACTATGTTCCGAAGGCCATCGGTTCCATTCCCCAGGCAATGACATTGACGGGCTTTCCTTACTCTAACTGGGCACATGCTGAGATGTTGCCTACAAGTAGGGCCTAATAGGTACCTTCCTATCCCTTTCTCATAGGATTGTAGTGATTGAGGAACGACGTCTTTTTGCGCATACGTATTAGTATTATTCATTGTCTTATTATTTTCATTCATATTATTATTATTATTACTAGTTTTATTATTATTTTGCGTATTCTTCTTCTTATTCTTATTCTTATTATTATTATTATTACGTTATAGGTCGATTTTGCCTCCGAAAATTTTACTTGTTATTCACTTACAGTATGATGATGGAACCTCGTGTTCGACATATTTTTAGGCCTGTTTGTATTGTACATGGACTCTTAACACTTTTTATTTGATGCAATAATTCGCGTGATATTGGCTTGTAACACTCAGTTTGAACACTGCACTTTCTATCTGAATGTGGAATCATTTCCGGCGGCCATTTTGTAACAGGCTTGCCCGAAATCAAAACATTTTTTTTTCTAAGCTGTTTGGTTTTCCATAATCTATCAAACAAGGTATCACTGAGACCTATATTCAGATTTGAAATTTTAAAATTGTTCCCGGGGCCCCATGATGGGGTCCTGGGGCACCACGACAACACCATTCCACGTTGCCTATGGCGTTTACCTTTTTCATTTTTTGTTTCATGTTTTTCTACTTAGCCGTTTCCGATTTATAAGTACTGGAAATTTTATCTCTTACAGGACCAATTTTGGGGTCTATCTTGAAAACGGTGCCCATTTTCAAAAATTGTTTCCTACAAAAATTTTTCAATTTTTCAAGCTCTTTCGAACGAGGTGTCACTCGACCTACAATATGTTCCCATTTGAAAATTTCACGTTCACCCCCCTCCTCCCAAATTGGGGGGCGGGGGAAACCTAATGTTTGACTCATTTCTTAGGCCCCTCTGTATTGTACATTGTCTCTTAATATTTTTCTTATATGATGTATAGTTCGCGAGATATTGGCTTGTAACACTTATTTTGACTCACCCTGTATATATATATATATATATATATATATATATATATATATATATATATATAATATTGTCTACCCTACTTTCTGTTCCCCCCTCCTCTATAGCGTTTCCGGTCAATACATACAGTACAGCTGTGTTTATTGTTCATCAATCAAATTTTGACAGTCAACATTTTGGATATACTCTACTCGCCGCCATTTTAATTTTTCTCCAGGTAGCGACATCTGTTTTCTAGTTGACGTACCACTACCGCCATTAGTTTACCAGCGCGCCCCATCCGTGTACCATCTTACTTGCGCGGGGTTGTTACTCCCGGGTAGCGGAAGTAGCCCGCCCAATTGCCGGTAAGGTTTTTCGCTCCGTCCCGATCGCGGTTTTTCCCGTGCGCGACAAAATGGCGGAAATACGGATTTACATTTACATTCTCCCGCCATATTTAATTTTCGTACTCTGATATTCAGATGTTTCCTGAAAAAAAAGTAAAACGACATTTGGTAAGTCCAACTTTATAAGAATTATAGACATATATATATATATATATGTATATATATATATATATATATATATAATATGGAAAATATAAATAAATGAAGACAAAATGTCTATCGATAAATGTTTATATTATTATACATATATCCTGTACTTGAAATTCTATTCATATATCTTATTTTTAGTTCGTAGTAGTAATATCATTTGTACATTTAAATATGTATATTTTAAAGTATTATATGTCCTGTCCATACATTTCAGGGTTTTATACTAAAAGTAAATTTTCAGTTTTGAAATCTTTTTTCCCGTAGACATCATTTTGACCCCTATATGTGTACATATGCATATTAAAGTATTGCACTACTAGTACAATTTACTTCCTTCATATCAGTCTGATGAATAAGTAACTATTACACACATATCTTCTGATAGCAACAATATGAGCTAACTGTTGTGTTTTTCAAGAGAACACTTGTAAAATATTCTAATGTTACACCTCAAACTTTATGGCCACACAAGCCTAAAGATAGAATCAGTTTTATTTCTGTTTATATTTTGCTCTCCATCTAACACACATTTTCTCTCTCTCTCTCTCTCTCTCTCTCTCTCTCTCTCTCTCTCTCTCTCTCTCTCTCTCTCTCTCTCTCTCTCTCTCTGTGTGTGTGTGTTTCTTTGATTGTTCTATATGAATATCTAATCAGTATTTTCCTTTCTTATTTACATTGACTGCTCCTTAAAATTTCAAAAGCTCTATCTGAAATTCATTTGTGTCGGGGATTCCCTAATGAAACTCAATTTAATATGGACATCTCATTTATCTCTAGGGCATCTAAAATTTATTTTGGTTTAATCCCTGATACTTCTTCACACATTTGAAAACAATAGATACGATTTTAAACTTCAAATTCCATGACAGACAATAAGAAATTTCTGTCTGATTATAGTTTATCTTCTGATGTATGGGTGCAATGGAAGAGTTTTTAGTTCTATTAGTTAAGGTTTATTATAGCACTATGGTGACCCTGTGATGATTTGGTCCATCTTTGAATTTTTTCACAGCAATGAGTCAGTAGTACACTGTTTCCATTCACTCTGTAATAAAATATTTCTTTATGATTTACAAGTTATACTCCCTCCATTTAAAATATGTTGTACATTCATTAAGCTTTCCACATAAGCTATACTCCTCCATTGTTCTACAGCTATGATAGAACTTTCAGCTTTGCTGGTTGCTCAGTGGTAGAGCGTTCACCTCCGGTGCTTGGGGTCCCTAATTCGATCCCAGCTCGTGCCGTGTGGACTTTGTGGTGTACAAACACCGTGCTCGTAAGTTTTCTCGGGGTTCTCCCACTTTCTCCATACCACCATTTCACTCATCTCTCATAATCACTGCCTCCTTTAGCCTAACCGGCATAACCGTGGGACGTAAAACTAAAGATTTCATTGTAATTCTACTGGTTGGGGATCGATCCCAGCCCCCCACCACCACCAATCAACATGTGCGTAAGCTTCCTCGGGGTACTCCCGTTCCCTACCAGTTCCAACACCTGCCAAATGAACTTTGTGGTAGCATCATTTTCATGACAAACCTCAGGTTTGAATTATATTATAAATTGTAATAAACAAAACAGCGTGGGTTCTCCCGTTTCCTCCCACTTTCTATATACTCTTTAAAGAGCTTTCTGTGTAAAACGAAGCAATATAAGAGATTCATTTCTCATCATCACCATCTCCTTTAGCTTTGCAGGCATAATCGTGGGACGTAAAACTTAAGATTTCATTTCATCTACAGCAACTTTAAATGATTGTACTATAGGAATCCTTCGCTATAGCCCTACCTAAAAAAAAGGCTACCATTCATAAAAACAACGTAACCAAATTGTAAAAATATTACCATTTACCAAGAATACATTTTCTATTAAGATATTTCTCAAAACCCGTAAAAATATTCTTATACTTATCACCGTGCCTATATATGCTGATACAGATAAAAGCTGACCCCATCCATGGGTAAGCGGTTAGCGTACTCGCTTTTGGCGTGGAAAACCCAGGTTCATTTCCCGGCGGAACGGTTCGGATTTCACAAAAATAACTAGATCTTCGTCTCGCTGCTCAAAAGGATGCTAAGTTTCTCCATGAGATCAAATAATAACCCCCAACTCATAGAATAGATGTCTAATATATACATTTACATAGTTATTATTGAAAAAACAGCTCCACTGTGTGGATCAGCTTGTACTAATCAAAATTTGTATTTATGCAGCACGAAGATTATGGCTTTTTTCTTTTCATTATTCATATCTCTCCGTGTTCTTTTAACAAAAAATAGACCTTATTTTCTAATAAGACAGCTTATGTTCCATTTGCTTTTTTGTACACCAAGCTATCTCTAAAAATCACTGTAATCTTCCGTTTTAAAATGTTTAGCTATAATATAACAATGTGGATGGTAAATTTCAGAGCGTGATCTTTCCCTAATCTCATAAGTTTGTTTGTTCTCATACTCAAAAAAAAAGACTAATTTTTTAAGAAATGTTTACTTTCCTTTTCGTCCAAAAGATGAATGACCCATTGATATATACTTACAGAGTTCTGAAAACATTGTCCACCCCCCCTTCTCCGTTGGCCACTGCACGACGTGGGGTACAGGTTCATAATTCTTTTCAGGTAGAAACCAGTGTTGCCTCTATTCCTTGGCTTCTTTCATAGTTGAAACATGTATATTTGTTGTTAACTGGGGATAAGTACGAAGAAAATCTTTCTCATTTTGCTGGAATTTAAATACCCAAGTGGGTGGGGAATGGACGGAGTTGGACCAGCTCTGACGACAACAACAACTTGTGGGCACGCTCTCTCTCTCTTACATGAATCAGTCATCCGTTGACGTAAAGGATTATATAAGTAGAAAGCAGGAAAACCTGTTTCAGACGTACCACAAAAGATATTTCCAATACCAACCATTTTTTATTTATTTATTTATTTATTTAAAAAGAAATAGATTATACTTTTACGCAGGATGATCAATCGTTATCCAAATTCTACATTTTTCGTCGCTTTTAAAATGATACTCATTTTAGTTGATAAATCATAATCCTATCTTATGTCTGAATTCAATTTTTCAGTATTAAGCTTCTAATTGAAATCACTGTGTCTTTCTCTACATATCATTAACTAGACATTTAACGTATATTAGCAAAAATTCTCTGTGTTGAGTTACCTATAATTCGACTCAGGTTTCACATGTATGCAAATCAAAACAGCAATAATAATAATAATAATAATAATAATAATAATAATAATAATAATAATAATAATAATTTTGGAATGAAAAATCTAACTTCATCGGTTCAAATTCTATGTTAGCTGTAAGACAACGTGTTATATAGTTCAATCATTATAATTGGTCCTCTTCCTCCTCCTGTTCTTCTGCGTATGTCTGTTGATTCTATTACAGGATTTTCAAAATTACTTACCTTTACGTTCTGCTAGAGGCTGTAAATAAAAATATTTTCTTCTCACTTTTTTTTCTCTCTTAATGTCTCTGTGTTAGACAAACTACTAGTTTTTTCAATGTACATTGTAACTGGTTCATGATCAGAGAATATTATTTGAATAATAATAATAATAATAATAATAATGTGAGTATTATAAATATAGGTTCATGTCTCAAATAGCAATGCTCTTGCTAAAAATCACAATTTGAAAAAATAACTTAGTCATATATTAGAATAAAAAAGGAGAAAAATACACTTCGCTTTTACTTTGTCTACACAAGTTTAATTATATATATATATATATATAATATATATATATATATATATATATATATATATATATATATATATATATATATATATATATATATATATATATATATATATATATATATATATATATGTTGGGAGCAATGTTCGAAAACGGCCATTGGCCGAAGAAAGTGATCAATTCTAAGTTTGGACAGATGCAATTATCCAAAGTACGAAGAAGTCTATCATTTCGGGGTTTGGTCGCTTAATAGTATCCAAAGCTAGGTTTGGATAATTACAGTTCATCCAAAGCTCAATTTAGAAAGGAAAATAAGAAAAAAATTTATTAATTTTTTCACATTTTACACATTTTACAAGATTTTTATTTTTCAATGTTTAAGAAATGAAAATGTATATCACAAAATTCTGTCAAATAAGAAGTATGAAATTCGTATATGAATAAAAATAGTTCTTCGTATTAATTCCTTCTAATTCAGCTTACTTTCTTTTTTAGAAGACTTTTAGAAAATATGCACCATATAAAAATAAGTACAATAATTAATTAAGCATTAACAGCAAAGTGCGTTAAATGTTTTAAGTTCAGTTATTAACACAATGAAACAGTGAAGAATTTGAAAAACGTGTGCTGAAAATTTTAAGCTGTAAGTGCGAAAAAATATAATGAACTTACAGTTATAAAATGGAATAACTGAAATGCAGATTCGCCACATATACAGGCTCTTCAAGTACATTGTAATAGGTCAACTGTCCAGTTACTTGTTCCTACACGCACTTGAGGAATGACACTTTGAGTTACACTTTACACCCTTCTTTACACAATTACATTTTTTGTTCAAACAGAAGTTCCTGCAGCCGCACTTAATAAACCCCTGCCTGGAGTGTGTTTCTGCTTCAGCTACACTTCTAAGTGAAATGTCTCTCTGCGGAACATCACTGATCTGAAGAAACTGTTCATCTGCGAACTGGAACTCATTGCGCGCGTACAGCTTTCTAATAATTCCCGAAGAAGTCCCCAACTGGTAGAGATCGTTATCGTTTCTCCCCATAACCACAGCCATGACGTTCCTCGGAGCAGCTCTGCCTCTGTCCAATTCTGGGATTTTGATTAGAACAGTTTGTCCTACGTCTGCACGAGGGAATTTTTTACTTGACGCCATTAACATTTCATTTGCTTGTCGCTTTAAATGTATTTTGGATCCCTCACGTGCCTCTCGTATACTCTCACTTCTTGTGCAGATGTTGCATCTTTTTTCTTGATTTGCGCACGGACATGGAGATTCATTTGCTTCCACAATTGCAGTGTTGATGGTCTCTAAAGAAGCTGGAAATTCTGGAAAAGTCTCTCTTTCCTGCCGAAGATTATTAAGGGAATCACGAACGAATGAATGCTGTGCGTCCTGTCCTGAAGTGTCTTCTTGTACATCACGAGTCAATGAATACTGTACATCCTGTCCTGAGCCTTCCTCTTCCTGCATGGTGTCACAGTGTGGATCACGAGTCAATAAATTCTGTACATCCTGTCCTGAACCTTCCTCTTCCTGCATGGTGTCACAGTGTGGATCACGAGTCAATGAATTCTGTACATCCTGTCCTGAGCCTTCCCCTTCCTGCATGGTGTCACAATGTGGATCACGAGCCAATATTTCTTGTAGATCTTCCTCATTGGTCAAGTCTCGTAATAAATCACATGGAAGAGATGAATCCGAAAGTCCATTTCTCATGGGAACGCCAAACAAAGCCTCGTAGGGGCTCCGGTTAATGCCCCTATGGAAGGACCTGTTTTTCTTCATCTGGACAAAACGAAGACCCTCAGCCCAAGACGAACAGCTATTTTCTGCCATCCATGTAATAAGAATGTCTCGAACATCTTGGTTCGCTCTCTCAACACTTCCTTGAGACTGAGAGTGGCGCGGCTTGCCGTGCACTATTTTCGACCCAAACACTGAGGCCAGCTCACTTGTAACTTCAGCTGCGAACTCACGTCCGTTATCACTTTGAAGAATACAAGGTGCACCAATAATGCAAAATATATCCATCAGATGATAAGCAACTTCTGATGCTCTTTTTGTCTTTAATGGGCGCAAAAACAGAAACTTTGTGAGATGATCCTGATAATTTAATATGAACTTGTATCCTTTGTCCGGTTCACTCTGCATGTCGATAAGATCAACCTGACCCCTAGAATTAAGCAGATTACTGAGAATAGGTTTAACAGTCAGTCCTTTGCACTTTTGCTTCTTTTTCAACTGACACTGCCCACACAATTTGAGATAAATATTGATGATCTCTCGTGTTACATTACAGTACTTTAGCTTAAGTTCTTTGTCCAAGCATCTCAAACGTTTGTGGCCAGTGTCAATGTGAGCTTTATGAATGACACTGTATAATTCTCCGGTGTGACAGAAATACCTAATAACACTATCACCATCTTTACGTTTTTCGATAAGTTTCTCAACCCCACCAATACTTAAAACATCATATCTCTTCAGGCGACGATAGTCCAGTGACGTCAGTGACTCACCTCTTTTCTTTTTCTCTTGCGAAGCCTTCACCTCCAACAGCAATTCATTGTACTTCTCTGGAGATAACAAGAACGTATTATCTGCTGTACTAGCTCGAACGTAGTCGTCTAGTTTTGCTTTGAAGTCTTCTGCTGCAACCATACTCATTGTTGTGCACGGTCTTCAATTTCACTTCAACGAATAAACAATTGTGAGTGGCAAAGAAAGCATACACGTTAACACATAAAGCTACCGCCTGACTGAAGACTGACTTCTGCTTTACCCTCCCTATATTCTCCGAATGCGCATGCGCCACGAATAAAAAATTGCAATGACATCTCGCAAGAACAACTGGAAATAACTAAATTGAGCTTTGGATGAACTGTAATTATCCAAACCTAGCTTTGGATACTATTAAGCGACCAAACCCCGAAATGATAGACTTCTTCGTACTTTGGATAATTGCATCTGTCCAAACTTAGAATTGATCACTTTCTTCGGCCAATGGCCGTTTTCGAACATTGCTCCCAACATATATATATATATATATATATATATATATATATATATATATATATATATATATATATATATATATATAATATGAATGTTTTACATTTTTTTACTCTACTAGAGTTTTCTTTTTTTTCTCTGTTTATATCCCTAAAATTAGTTCATGGTTATCTTCCATCACCTCTTCTTCCACATTCTTTTCGACCATTTGGTTCTTTGCTGTCAATTGCATTCTCTCTATTCTTCTCCACTTGACTTCTAAGTCCCACGACAGACCCAAAATTTCCTCTCTCTTTTTTTCCTTAGTGAAAATGTCCAAAAACACTGAATTAACACATACACTGCATGAGTGAGATTTTAAATTGTTCTTATTGTTTGGACAAATGTCCGATAAGAAATGTATTAGCACCCCTCAATCTAATCTTTTCTTCGCAATAGCTAACTGCACATACTGAATGTTCGCATTGGAAATGTGAATCCATAATCTGAAATAATAATAATAAAAAAAATATTTTTATACTATCAGAAAATAATAAGTTTTATTTTAAGGTAATGTAGTATAAATTAACCTTTTGTATAGACCTTAAGACATACATATATTAAAATGACACGATACTTTTTTCGTTTTCTTAATCGTTCAATGGTACATTGTTCACCTCCGGTGTGTAAGTTTTGTCCCCGCTAGCATTGTGTGGTATACAAACATTTTGCTCATGGTCTTTGGCGTGGGAGACCCGAGTTCGATTCCGGCGGGGACGGTTCGGATTCAACGTTAAGTAATAAGTCCACGTCTCGCTGCTGAAAGGGACGCTAAAACTAAAAATCACCAATCATTTTGCTCGTGAATTTTTCAGCTTTCATGATCGCGTTGGATAGTCTAAACTTAAAATATATATCCAGGGTTTATTTCTACATTATATATTAGCACTGCTGTAATATGAATCTAGTTCACACCTAACCAAATAATGTATGTCTTTCATACCATCGTCAACGGAAACGTATATGTTTTTGTAACTCAAGTGAACAATTTTAAAAATATCAGCATTTCAGATAGCAAAGCTTATGTTAGAGTAATCAAATAATAATAAACATTTTATTTATAGTGTATTCAAATGATTTCTTTCTAGTGGATGTTCTCCTTCACATTAGATAATACAACAACGCACTGAAGCATATTGGGTTGCCTACCACTTAGGGACTATGCAGATTTCAACCTTTTCTCTGCTTTTTCCCGATTCTGTGTAGAATAATATTCTTCAAACCGTAAATCTTAAATTTCGTTTAACTGTGTTTCAATTTACATTAATAAGAATTTGATTTTAACAACCAGAATAACATGGGCTGATAAGTCCCGGGCCTAACAAAGAAAACACCGTTTTCCTGGTTCAAAATTAGCTTTATTCATCAACGTAATCTCCATGAAGAGCAACGCAATCAGTCCAGCGCCGCTCTAACATTTCAATACCACTTTTGTAGAACGATTTATCTTTTGCCTCAAAATAGGCCTCAGTTGCAGCGATAACCTCTTCATTCGTGTGAAATTTCTTACCGGCGAGCATTTTTTTCAGGTCTGCGAACAGCCAGTAGTCGCTGGGAGCCAAATCTGGCGAATACGGTGGATGTGGGAGCAATTCGAAGTTCAATTCATGTAGTTTTGCCATTGTTTTGATTGACTTGTGACACGGTGCGTTGTCTTGATGATACAAAAGTTTTTTCTTTGCCATATGCGGTCGTTTCTTTGCAATTTCGGCCTTCAAACGCTCCAATAACGCTATATAATAGTAACTGTTAATGGTATGTCCTTTCTCAAGATAGTCGATGAATATTACACCACGCACATCCCAAAATACCGAGGCCATAACCTTGCCAGCCGATTGTTGTGCTTTCGGGCGCTTTGGACGAGGTTCACCAGTTGCTGTCCACTCAGATGCCGATCGTTTTGATTCAGGAGTGAAGTGATGGATCCATGTTTCATCCATTGTCACATATCGACGCAAAAATTCCGGTTTGTTACGTTTAAACATTGCCAAACACTGCTCAGAAGCATCAACACGTTCTTGTTTTTGGTCAACAGTGAGCAAACGCGGCACCCACTTTGAACAGAGCTTTCTCATAGTCAAATGCTCATGCAATATAAAGCCAACACGTTCTTTTGATATCTTTACGATGTCAGCTAACTCACGCACCTTCACTTTTCGATCATTCAAAACAAGTTTGTGGATTTTTTTATGTTTTCTGATGTTACTGCCTCATTTGGACGTCCACTGCGTTCTGCATCATCGGTGTCTCTACGACCACGTTTGAAGTCAGCAAACCAACGTTTTATTGTTGTTTCTGATGGAGCGGAGTCCCCATAACACTTTTCAAGCCATTGCTTCGCTTGAACGGTATTTTTTCCCATCAAGAAGCAGTGTAAAATTAAAACACGAAATTGTTTTTGATCCATTGTTTTGAAACTAACACAAGTAGGGTCACTCTTAGCACAATAACTCACAGACGAATGAATAGAATATCATGAAATTCTCACAGCTGTCTTGTGAAGGTTAGTATTCACTGAAAACAAGGTGACTGCAATACAACTAGCGCCATCTATGTGTTAGGCCCGGGACTTTTCAGCCCATGTGTTATTTTCCATCGATAAAAACTCCAATCTTCAGTATCCCAAGTAAATAAATTTCAGTATAGCCAACCAAAATAAAATGATCTAATTTCTATCCTTTTCTGTAATCTAATTTCTCCATATATACATATTTATTATGCCCCCGACAAAAAAAAAATCTGAGTGTGTCCCTCAGTCTTTTCTTATTCACCAGTTTTGTTCATATACCCTTTATTTCATTACTAAAAAATATAAATAATAATAATAATAGTTTAAGCTACATATGTATCAACAGTACAAAAATAGTTTAAATCGCTTTTACAAAAAATTCAAAGTATGTTCCAAAAATTAACCCAAACGTATGTCTGACCAACACTTCTATTTAAAACTTGACAATATCATAGAACAATGGTTAATATCACAGCATAGTACTTTTCAACTCATATGTTTAATCAACTTACTTATTAGCTTAACTAAATCATTATGTTAATAGAGGAAACAATTCTTCCAAAGAAATTTAGCAAAATTATTGTATTTTGAGTAAATTAGTTGATGTATTCGATAAGGTTCTCGCCTTTTCTATGAACGATCTCTTGTTCAAGTCCTGATAAGTATAGTCATTCAATCAAAAAATAATTCTTAAAACTTTTCATGGAATAGAATCACCCCCACCAAAAATTAATTTCTACATATATGAATAAAATTTCGTAAAATGTATAAAGTATTTCTCTTCAAGTTACATGTCAGAAAGTTCAGCATTAACATCTCTCTCTCTCTCTCTCTCTCTCTCTCTCTTTAGCTATCAACTGTATTTGTTTTTCGATACTGTACTAGTTTAGTGATAAAGTGGGTACCTTTGATGGTTCATAGTTTGTGATAACCCATATCATGTACATGAATTTTCTAATGCAACTCCCCCCGTTTCCTCCTACTTTTTTAAAAATATAAAAAAGCATCTATATGGCATGTCGTAACGAAAATTGGAAAGATTTCATGTAGCTCTACTGGTTGGGGTCCCGGGTTCCATCCCAGCTCGCGCTAATTATTTAAACAGATTTATAAGAAACCTCAGGTTTGGATTATTTTATAAATGTTGTGGGTTCCCCTCCCCTATCTTTTCTCACATAATTAATCTACCGTTTTTTACTCATCTTAAAAGTTCTGACATAAAAATAGCATAACATGCATAAGGGATGTACGCCCAGACTATGCTCACAATTACATACACACATACGGAAATAAATCCAATCATATACGTATGTATCCGGAGCTGATCAGTTATATATTTTCAAACTTTATACAGAATACGATACGTTCTTTAGTCTGCTACAAATATATCAATTCCCATAAAACATGTCTTGCTACGCCATTACAACATTCCTACTCGTTTCTTGTAGTATCCAAGAAGACAGAAATACTTTCTATGTGACCCCCATTGTTTCTAAGATCCCATATCTATTCTAATAAAACGCATATTTATAAAATTTTCCGTGTACGTATCAAATAAATCTCCAATAATAAAGTTCGGACATCGACACCCGCAACATGCATATTCCACTACATATCTCTTCCTTCGTTTACTAAAACAATAATCAATTTCAAACAGTATACTTTACAAAATCTATTTCCCCAACCCTATCACTCTTATCCAACATTAACTTTAGCTCAGTTATATTCATGAGTTAACGGTTTGCTGTGCAAGTCTTTCTCAATAAACTAGGTTTCGAATATACCGAGGTCCCCGTCTCATTTGGACTAGCTGCTAAACAAGCAAAACGAATTTAAATTCCGTTTTAAAACCATGTTTCGTGTAACCCCCATTGCTCAAAGCGCTGCTACACTTGATAAATTTATATGTCGTTTCAACGAGATTTATCTTCAAATGTCCGTAGATTAACGAAACGAAACAAACATACCAACTAAATGATTTGTTTATCTACATATTATTTTTATTGTCCTAATAAATTGATCGAAAGAGCAAATATTTCCTTACCTGATACTTTTCAAACTTAACTGTCCAAACACGCTGGATAGTCCGCCGTGGGAAGTAATCTAAAAAAGAAACACAATTTATTATTATATTTGAATAAAAAATATTAAATAATAACAAAAGAAATGTTGCACTGTGATGACAATAATCATATTTTGTAGGCAGTACTTTTTTGTCTTAAAAACTCAACTATCATTAATTCTCATGTTAAAGTTATCATTTCGCAAAAATAAATAGTGTTCTACTAAAATGATAACATTTTCTCAATAATATAAATTAAATCTCATATTACTAATATAAATATTTATCATTTTCTCAATAATTTAAATTAAATCTCATGTTACTAAATGAATATTAATCATTTTAACAACGCAAACAGAGTTTTATTCCCATGTGTATATAATTAAGGAAAAACAGAAATCAACGTACCTTTCAATATAAGTAATGGTGACAAAGTTTTGTAATTACGCCGGAGCACACGTATAAATCACCAACTTCAAATAACAACACTCGCAAGCAAAATACTTCACTTCTTTAAACGCTGTTTATATATATATATATATATATATATATATATATATATATATATATATATATATATATATATATATATATATATATATATATATATATATATATATATATATATATATATATAACATAACCCACGCTAACTTCGAGGACAAATTATTTTCTCTTTTTTTCTTTAAAATCGTCTCAAATTAAGTACAAGAAATTTTTACAAAAATACCGTCTTTAGTTTGTGTAAATAACCATACCTGTTCCTCTCGTAAAACACAGTAACTGTTAAACCCCATCCAACTGCACACAGTAAAAGAAAAAAATATCATCTGATACCTTTTCCTGTAAATCCATACCAGTGTCAAACCAAGCAGAAAACCTGATTTTTCTCTAAATACATTACCGATTATACCCACACATGAGTAAACAAAGCTCTTCCTTCCTTCACAACAATAGAATTCACAGTTGCAATCTGTTAGTGGATGGGTCAACAGGATTCGTTCGTTGTAAGCATCAACTGTCTATACCAGCTGTTCACAAGCTTGATTTTTTTTTCAAGTAAGTTTTCATTTTAGATCTTGTACAAAAATATCTCTATACCTTACATCATTGATACAACACTTAGCTATCAAGCATGAGATCCATACTTCGATTCCCGATAACAAACAACATTCACTCCATGATTTTCGTTGCCTATACAAAATTGAGCCCGCGTAGCGTAATCGCTAACGCTCTTGCCTTCGGTGCGAGTGGTCCGTAGTTCAATTCCCGGTGGGGCATTCGGTCCAAAAAGTGTAATCGCTAACGCTCCTGCCTTCGGTGCGAGCGGTCCCTAGTTCGATCCCAGCTCCCGCCAATTAAACTTCGTGCTGGACATGTTCCATATGCGCTGGTTTTCTTGTGGTTCTCCCGTTTCCTCCCATTTTCATAATACCACAATATCATGCATCTCATCATCACCGTGTGTACTTGAGTATAATTGACAGGTTTGATTCCCGGTGGGGACAACTCTCAGTCGAAAAGGTGTAAGATATTTCTCACGCCAGTTGTCCTGATAGAGGGGTTTTCCTTAGTTTTTCTCATTCACACCATGCAAATGCCTGGGGGACGTACCTAACTTATAGGTCCCAGACCGCTTCCCCCAATCCTTTTGTCCTTCCCTTTCCCCGGATTGTTTGCTCGCCGAGGGGTCCTCAAACGTGCAGGGTTAAATGGCCTTAGATGTTAAAAGCCCAAAAATCTAAATCCTAACCTAACATGGCTCAAAATTGTGATATTTCATTTCATTTATTAAATGAGTATAACTTTCACGCAAGCTATTTTTACATATGTTAATAAAACTAATTATCTCTCTTGTTTCACAAATCTATGATTAGTCATTATCCATTCGTGTTTGTTTATCTTTTCATAGGATGGATCAGACAAACTTCTTATACAATAAAAGACATAAAATTCATTTTCATTTATGTAACTAATATAAAGGTTCCATGTTTCGTTTGCTGTCATATGATTTGTATTCCACTCACAACATTTTAAAAATCGTTATGGGTTAGCTTCATAACAAACAAAGTGCATTCACTCCCGTTCAGCTACAATACGTTGGTTCGATTCCGGCGTTCGTCAATATAGTTTATTCATAATCTCTTTTTTTTTTTTTTTCAAGATTAATTTAATAATAACTAAATGCAACATTGCAATTTACATGGAACTTCTCCATACCACACTCCTCTTCCCTCATACCTTTCTCAAGTTAAAAGCACTGTAGGCAGATGATCCACAGCTGGTACAAGAAATCGGTTCTCACTGTCAAGTTACCAAACTTTAAAATAACAAGAAAACACATGCTCTCACCCCTCTTTTTAAAGCAGAAAAGAAAAAAAGAATTATCTCTTCCTAATTGTAGAAAAATATAGCATCCATTCACAACATCGGCCTTCTCATTCCCGTAAACAGGGGTACATTGTACTGTTTTTCTCACGGTTTTTCGACACTATATATATATATATATATATATATATATATATATATATATATATATATATATATATATATATATATATATATATATATATATATATATATTCTCTTGGGTCTGATTATAGTTTATCTTCTGATGTATGGGTGCAATGGAAGAGTGTTTACTTCTACTAGTTAAGGTTTATTATAGCACTATGGTGACCCTGTGATGATTTGGTCCATCTTTGAATTTTTTCACAGCAATGACTCAGTGGCACACTGTTTCCGTTCACTCTGTAATAAAGTATTTCTTTATGATTTACAAGTTATACTCCATCCATTTAAAATGTTGTACAGTCATTAAGCTTTCCACATAAACCATACTCCTCCAATTTGATTCATCAAATATTTTCCATTGTTCTACAGCGATGGTAGAGCATTCACCTCTGCTGATGGTTGCTCAGTGGCAATGCGTTCATTTCTATTGCTCCACCCGACCAAATATTTCATCATTTTCATAATAAAGCGTATGTTTGAATTATTTTATAAAATGTAGTAAACAAAACACTGTGGTGTTCTCCCCTTTACTCCCACTTTCTTCATTCCATCATTTTATGAAAGCAACGTCTCTCCTTTAGCCTATCAGGCATAATCTTGAGACGTAAAACTCAAGATTTGATTGTAGCTCTACTGGTTGGGATCCCGGGTTTGATCCCAGACCCCCTACCAATCAAAATGTGCGTAAGCTTCCTCAGGGTACTCCCGTTTCCTCCCAATTCCAGCACCTGCCAAGTGAACTTTGTGGTACACAATCACCGTGTGGGTGAGATTCCTCGGGGTTCTCACGCTTTCTTCATTCCAACATTTCATTCATTTCTCATCATCACCATCTCCTTTAGCTTTGCAGGCATAATCGTGGGACGTAAAACTCAAGATTTCATTTCACCTACAGCAACCTTAAATGATTGTACTATAGGAATCCTTCGCTATAGCCCTCCCTCAAAAAAAGCTACCCTTCATAAAAACAACGTAACCAAATTGCAAAAATATTACCATTTACCAAGAATACATTTTTGTTTTTTCTATTAAGATATTTCTCAAACTAACATGAACCCGTAAAATATTCTTATACTTATCACCGTACCTATATATGCTGATACACATTTAAGATGAAAGCTGACCCCTCCATGGGTAAGCGGTTAGTGTACGCGCCTTTTGGTGTGGAAAACCCAGGTTCAATTCCCGGCAAAACAGTTCGGATTCCATGACAATAACTAGATCTTCATCTTATATAGCCTCGCTGCTCAAAAGGGTGCAAAACTAAATTAAAATGAAATCAATGTCTTATCGTAATTTTATGAAAAAAATTACTCCCTCCGAAGCTTACTTTACAATGCAAGCTCGAATTCTCCATGGAATTTGAGACATCAAACAATAAACCCCAACTCAGAATATATATCTTTTATATACATTTACATAGTTATTATTGAAAAAAACAGCTCCACTGTGTGCATCAGCTTGTACTAATCAAAATTTGTATTTATGCAACACGAAGGTTATGGCTTTTTTCTTTTCATTATTCATATCTCTGCGTGTTCTTTTAACAAAAAATAGACCTTATTTTCTAATAAGACAGCTTATGTTCCATTTGCTTTTTGTACACCAAACTATCTCTAAACATCACAGTGATCTTCCGTTTTAAAATGTATAGCTATAATATAACAACGAACGATATGTTGGATGGTAAATTTCAGAGCGTGGTCTTCCCTAATCTCATAAGTTTGTTTGTTCCCCTACTGAAAAAAGACTAATTTTTTAAAGAAATGTTCACTTTCCTTTTCGTCAAAAAGAATGAATGAACCATTGTAATATACTTACAGAGTTCTGAAAACCTTGTCCACCCCCCCCCCCTCTCCGTTGGCCACTCTGCACGACGTGGGGTACAGGTTCATAATTCTTTTCAGGTAGAAACCAATGTTGCCTCTATTCCTTGGCTTTTTTCATAGTTGAAACATATATATATATATATATATATATATATATATATATATATATATATATATATATATTTGTTAACTGGGGATAGAAAGAACGAAAATCTTTCTCATTGTGCTTCAATTTAAATACCCAAGTGGGTTGTGGGTGGGGAATGGACGGAGTTGTACCTGCTCTGACAATGGTCACGTTAACGACAACAGTTTGCGGCCATGCGTTCTCTCTCTTACATGAATCACTCATCCGTTGAGGTAAAGGATTATTTAACTAGGAAGCAACAAAACCTGTTTCAGACTTACCGCAAAAGATATTTCCAATACCCACCATTTTTTATTTATTTAAAAAGAAATAGATTAGTCAAATGATTGTACTTTTACGTAAGATGTTCAATCGTTATCCAAATTCTACATTTTTCATCGCCTTTAAAAAGATATTCATTTTAGTTGATAACTAGATGATAAATCATAATCCTATCTTTTGTCTGAATTCAATTTTTCAGTATTAAACTTCTAACTGAAATCACTGTCTTTTTCTACATATCATTAACTAGACATTTAACGTATATTAGCAAAAATTCTCTGTGTTGAGTGAAAATGTCAAAATTTCCTAAAATTCGACTCAGGTTTCATATGTATGCAAATCAAAACAGCAATAATAATAATAATAATTTTGGAATGAAAAATCTAACTTCTACGCTTCAAATTCTATGTTAGCTGTAAGGCAACGTGTTATATAGTTCAATCATTATAATTGGTCCTCCTTCTCCTCCTGTTCTTCTGCGTATGTCTGTTGATTGTATTACAGGATTTTCAAAATTACTTACCTTTACGTTCTGTTAGAGGCTGTAAATAAAAATATTTTCTCACTTTTTTTCTCTTAATGTATGTGTGTCAGACAAACTAGTTTTTTCAATGTACAATACGAAGCAAAAAACCTGCAACATGAAAGTTTAAGTTCATTCTGAAATTATGCCTAACAACATAGGCAACCAACCTAACGTCTTTGTGGCACTGATCACGCCAGGATAACCTTCGGCTTCGTCCCCCAGCACACTTCGTTTGGAGCAAGAAATGTATAGACCACGTGACTACAAACCACAAATTTCTCACAAGATGGAGTAATAGATTGAGGTTCTCATTTCTCTTCTCATTTTACATCCTCAGTTTTAAAGAGAGAGAAACAGAAAAAGGTCAACGTGATAAAAACTAAATAAAGAGGAATATGAGAAATATAAAAGAAAAGAAAACGTGCGCATATATTGACAAATGACACATGCACTTCAAAGGGGACCATCACAAATTTTGTTATGAACCATATATAATAACTGTGAGAATCAGCAAACCACAAATACATAATTACACATAGTAAGTGTTTTATAACACATATTTATTTAAACAAATAAAAATGCTCGCAGAAAGCTGAAAATTTCTTTAAAATCTCAACCATAACTGGAAGAAGAGATTACATCTCTATTGTTTTGCTTCGTAGCATCCATCTACATGGAGAAATAAGAAAGAGAGAACATCTTAAGAGATTCGCACGTATACAACATCGAAAACTGCTAAATGGAAAAAATTACTGTCTTTGGATGGGATTCGAACGCAGAACCATAGCATTAGAAATCCCACACTCTACTGATGTAGCTATTCTGACATTAAAACCCCATTCCTCCATCATTACCTATGAAAGACGGAATGGAGTCTACAGAAAACTACGTCTAACATGTCCATGACAGACCGCCTATAACCTATGTCTAATTGGTACTTTAAAACGATAGCTATACATGTGCATAGAAAAGTAAAATCAAATGAGTAGTTAGTACACATCACTTGGTCTGTCTCACTCTATCTCTGACTATACAAATCGAGGAAGAAGAAAAATATAGAGGTGAGAACACAGGAAGAACAAGCAAAAATAAAAGTTGCAGGAAACTGAATGTCAAGGAGAGAGAGAGAGAGAGACATAGAGACAGAGAGAAAAATAGAGGGAAGGCAGCAAATGATTTAATATATATCCGAAAAGAAGGTTCACAACTGTGCTATACATTTAATGTATTGAATACTCTGTTCCTTCTAAATTGCTTGCTAGGTGACAAATATTAATTTGTAAAAACGTAGCAAATGCCCATGTTGTATTGATTCCTTACTGTTTCAGCAATAGTGAAACATGTGGTTTATGCAACATAATAAATTACTAATTTTACCACAACAACCATGTATTTGTTGTTGATGATTTTGAGTTTAACGCCCGTTCAGCAGCGAGGGTATACGAGACGTGAACCTACTTATTAACGTGGAATCCGAAACATATGATCTGCTGCCGGGAATGAAGCAAATATGTAGTGTTGGTAAGAAATTTCTAAGCAAAAGAAGGAACTGATCAGCAAAATACATGAAACGATAGTCGTGCAAACTATTACTTAAAGAGAATTTATTGTAAAATCAATACATCCATGTGACGGTATATAGTCGCAAAGTGATTAGAGAACTTGATATTAAACTGTCGGTCACATCGTTTTACTTACATCGTCGGTCACATCGATTCTAATAGTGAGAGTATTGCAGCGATACCCAGGAAAGTACGCGTACATATTCAGATATTTGGTTGCAATTAAGTAGCCCTGAAAAGGGCTGGGAAGGGTGTAGAAGGTATTATATTTAATATCGGGTATATTCGCCATTGACTTCCCTTACGGCTTTTAATTGCCGGCCCATTGAATTAACAAGGCGAGTGATGAAACGTGGAGTGCAACAAAGTCCCCAAGCTTCTTCAATCTTCTCCCATAAAGTTTCAGCTGTTCGCGGTGGATTGACCGACCAATGTTCACCAAGTATTCTTACAACAGCAGCCCACATGTTTTCAATGGGATTCAGATCAGCACCTCGAGGTACCCATCCGACTAGCTCGAGATCAGGTTGCCTCTGGATCCATGATTGAACCACAGCTGAATCACGCACGTAACTATGGTCCTGTTGTAGCTGGAGTATGTCACCATGTGCTTTTATTTCAGGGAGCATAAAGTCGAGAAGATCAACATATTTTTGACTATTAAGCCGGCCTGTAATTCGATGGATACTACCTCCACCTGCAGCCTTGCATATCTACCCCCAACAGTGAATCGTCACATGACCCATTCGTGCTGAACGGGCCATATATTGTGGATCAAACCGTCTTCCAGATGGGCGATACAGACGTGTCGGCCCAAACTTTCCAGGGGAAAATATTTTCTTGTCTGTAAAGACAACAGTGTCCCAGTGACGAGCAATATTTAGCTCTGCAAACGCCAGTCTATCGACTTCGTGATCTTCTGTCAATCTCTCTAAGCCCGGAAGGATCTTAATCCTGCGGCCCGAAGTCGCCGTCGGACTGTAGTTACATCAACTGGAAAGGCGGTAGACTGCTGCAGTTGTCGGGCACACATGAAAGAATGTTGACAGCATTGATCAACTAATCGTTGGTCTTGTGTCGGTAAGAACACTCGTGGCCGACCACTTCCAGATTTTCGAGTTAGACTTCCAGTTTCCTCATATTTTTTCCACCACCTGGACGCTGTTGCACGATGCACGCCTAATCGAGCGCTCGCTTCAGGGACACTAAATCCCGCATGTTCAATAAGAGCGATAACACTCTCACGTACAGAATGATCATATTGCGCCATTTTTACACACCAAAGTAAAAGTGCTGGAACGTCTTTGAATATATGATAATGCTCAATATTGCTATACATGACGTCGTATTATGAAAGGCATGTGCAGAACAAGTAGATGTGCCTGTAATCAACTGTTGATACACGAAAAATACTCACTCACTGTTAGTAACAAAATATTTTCAAATTTCTTAAATCCAATACATTAGAATATAGTAGCAGTTACTATCTTTCAAGAACATAACTTCCATCGAGTGGTGAGCATAAACACAAACTCGTAACTTTGCAATAGTTTACCTCCATCAAAACGCCCGAAGCACTTTACAGATTTAATCTGATTTATTTGTGCAATTTAGATACATATAAGATCACGACTTGTCCGGGAAAATTGTTCATACTCGTCTAAAACAGTTCTATTCTATTATTCGCCACTCGTATACATTATATGACAAACAACAAAACAGAAACAAGTAAAGTGCAAATGCTCTATACAATATTTATCAAAACGTACTAGAGAATTAAATATAGCCGAGCGGTTTAGTAGAGTAGTCTGCTACCTCCGCCTTCTCGTGTTCAAACCCACCTGAGGTTTGTGTCTATTCTGTTTTTTTTTTTTTTTCTTGTGTTTTCACAACGAACGTTCTTTCTATAATTCCTATAAGCTATGACTTGAAAACCCTAAACAAAATACACATGTTTATTGTAATATTCTAATCCGGATATTTATGTTATTCTCTTCTTTTAGCTAGTTGAATTTCGTATACTTTTATAATTTCGATTAATGCATATTTCCAAGTTAATTGAAGTGAGAACGCTGAAATCTAGAGCTAAAACCGAACCTATACGACATTGAATTCAAGTAAGTAAACCGATGTGACCGACAATTTAATATCAAGTTCTCTAATCACTTTGCGACTATATACCGTCACATGGATGTATTGATTTTACAATAAATTCTCTTTAAGTAATAGTTTGCACGACTATCGTTTCATGTATTTTGCTGATCAGTTCCTTCTTTTGCTTAGAAATTTCTTACCAACACTACATATTTGCTTCATTCCCGGCAGCAGATCATATGTTTCGGGATTCCACGTTAATAAGTAGGTCCACGTCTCGTATACCCTCGCTGCTGAACGGACGTTAAACTCAAAATCATCAACAACAAATACATGGTTGTTGTGGTAAAATTAGTAATTTATTATGTTGCATAAACCACATGTTTTACTATTGCTGAAACAGTAAGGAATCAATACAACGTGGGCATTTGCTACGTTTTTACAAATTAATATTTGTCACCTAGCAAGCAATTTAGAAGGAACAGAGTATTCAATACATTAAATGTATAGCACAGTTGTGAACCTTCTTTTCGGATATATATTAAATCATTTGCTGCCTTCCCTCTATTTTTCTCTCTGTCTCTATGTCTCTCTCTCTCTCCTTGACATTCAGTTTCCTGCAACTTTTATTTTTGCTTGTTCTTCCTGTGTTCTCACCTCTATATTTTTCTTCTTCCTCGATTTGTATAGTCAGAGATAAAGTGAGACAGACCAAGTGATGTGTACTAACTACTCATTTGATTTTACTTTTCTATGCACATGTATAGCTATCGTTTTAAAGTACCAATTAGACATAGGTTATAGGCGGTCTGTCATGGACATGTTAGACGTAGTTTTCTGTAGACTCCATTCCGTCTTTCATAGGTAATGATGGAGGAATGGGGTTTTAATGTCAGAATAGCTACATCGGTAGAGTGCGGGATTTCTAATGCTATGGTTCTACGTTCGAATCCCATCCAAAGACAGTAATTTTTTCCATTTAGCAGTTTTCGATGTTGTATACGTGCGAATCTCTTAAGATGTTCTCTCTTTCTCATTTCTCCATGTAGATGGATGCTACGAAGCAAAACAATAGAGAAGTAATCTCTTCTTCCAGTTATGGTTGAGATTTTAAAGAAATTTTCAGCTTTCTGCGAGCATTTTTATTTGTTTAAATAAATATGTGTTATAAAACACTTACTATGTGTAATTATGTATTTGTGGTTTGCTGATTCTCACAGTTATTATATATGGTTCATAACAAAATTTGTGATGGTCCCCTTTGAAGTGCATGTGTCATTTGTCAATATATGCGCACGTTTTCTTTTCTTTTATATTTCTCATATTCCTCTTTATTTAGTTTTTATCACGTTGACCTTTTTCTGTTTCTCTCTCTTTAAAACTGAGGATGTAAAATGAGAAGAGAAATGAGAACCTCAATCTATTACTCCATCTTGTGAGAAATTTGTGGTTTGTAGTCACGTGGTCTATACATTTCTTGCTCCAAACGAAGTGTGCTGGGGGACGAAGCCGAAGGTTATCCTGGCGTGATCAGTGCCACAAAGACGTTAGGTTGGTTGCCTATGTTGTTAGGCGTAGTTTCACAATGAACTTAAACTTTCATGTTGCAGGTTTTTTGCTTCGTATTGTACATTGTAAGTGGTTCACGATAGTTCAGAGAATATTATTTGAATAATAATAATGATAATAATAATAATGTGAGTATTGTAAATATAGGTTCATGTCTAAAATAGCAATGCTCTTGCTAAAAATCACAATTTGAAAAATAAAAAGAAAAATACACTTCGCTTCTTTAATTATTTATATATACATATACATACATATATATATATATATATATATATATATATATATATATATATATATAGATAGATAGATAGATAGATAGATATAAAACATTTTTACACTCTATTTTCTTTTTTTAAAGCGAAGGCGCTCCAGGGCCTCGATTCTTTTCACATTTATAATAATTCTCTCGGCCTCCTCGTCTTCTAAGGGAAAGAGAGCCCACAACGCTTTTTCTTCCTCTTCTTCCCGTTTTCTTTTCTCCCTCTCTGCTTGTTCTGCCAATTCTTGACCTCTTTCATTTTCTTCTTCGTTTCCAATGTCGATTAAAATGCAATCGATGTCATCAAACGTTTCAATGGCACTCATTGAACTGGCCATCCTATAGGAAAAAAAGAAGAAAATTATTACTAATTGAAATTTTACAAGTCTATAGAATCTAAGTTAAGTATCCTTATGGCTAACCAATCATTACAATGAAGTAAATCCGATTCTCAACAATAATATAATCCAAGTTTTAATACACCCTAAAAATCAAAACACAGTTTTTTCCTTTTCTTATATATTATATCCTAACTTTTTACAAATAGTAGTAATGGCATGATCGTTCAATGGTACATCGTTCAACTCCGGTGTCTGAGTTTGATCCCGCTAGCGCTGTGTGGTTTACAAACATTTTGCTCGTGGTCTTTGGCGTGGGAGACCCGGGTTCGATTCCGACGGAACGGTGCGGATTCCACGTTAATCAATAGGTCCACGTCTCATATAGCCTCGCTGCTGAAAGGGACGCTAAACTAAAAATCAACAATCATTTTGCTCGTGAATTTTTCAACTTTTATAACACAACTTTCATGAACGCGTTGGATAACTTGTTCTTTAGCCTAAACTTAAAATATATATCCAGGGCTTATTTCTATAATATATATTAGCACTGCTGTAATATAAATCTAGTTCACACCTAACCAAATAATGTATATGTCTTTCATACCATCGTCAATGGAAACGTATGTTTTTTCTAACTCAACTAAACAATTTTAAAAATATCATTAGGTTTTCATATAGCAAAGCTTATGTTAGAGTAATCAAATAATAAACATTTTATTTATAGTGTATTCAGATGATTTCTTCCTACTGGATGTTCTTCAGATTAGATAATACATCAACGCACTGAAGCATATTGGGTTGCCTACCACTTAAGGACTATGCAGATTTCAACCTTTTCTCTGCTTTTTCCTGATTGTGTTCTGCATGGAATAATATTCTTCAAACCGTAAATCTTAAATTTCGTTTAACTGTGTTTCAATTTACATTAATATGAATTTGATTTTTACAACCATAATACAATAATAATATTTCCCACCAATAAAAACTCCAATCTTCAGTATCCCAAGTAAATAAATAAATAAATAAATTTCAGTATAGCGAACCAAATAAAATGATCTAATTTTATCAATTTCTATTTTTTTCAGATTTTTCTGTAATCTAATTTTTCCATATATACACATTTATTATGCCCCCGACAAAAATTTCTGAGTGTCCCTCAGTCTTTTCTTATTCACAAGTTTTGTTCCCATACCCTTTATTTCCTTACTAAAAAGTATAAATAATAATAATAGTTTAAGCTACATATGTATCAACAGTACAAAAATAGTTTAAATCGCTTTTACAAAAAAAAATTCAAAGTATGTTCCAAAAATTAACGCAAGCGTATGTCTAACCAACACTTCTATTTAAAACTTGACAATATCATAGGACAAATGTTAATATAACAGTATAATACTTTTCAACTCATATGTTTAATCAAGTTACTTATTAGTCTAACTAAATCATTATGTTAATAGAGGAAACAATTCTTCCAAAGAAATTCAGCAAAATTATTGTATTTTGAGTAAATTAGTTGATGTATTCGATAACGTTCTCGCCTTTTCTGTGAATGGTCTCTTGTTCAAGTCCTGATAGGTATAGTCATTCAATCAAAAAATAATTCTTAAAGCTTTTCATGGAATACAATCATGCTGGACCCCCACCAAAAATTAATTTCTCCACATATTAATAAAATTTCGTAAAATGTATAAAGTATTTCTCTTCAAGTTACAAGTTGTTCAAGTTTATCGTGTAGGGTGTCTTTCTATATAGATTTTGACCTGACAAATCGATTTCTGTTATCCATTTTCACCTACGATAAACCGTTTACGAGATACACCCATTTAATATTATTTTCAAGTTACAGTGTTCTAATCTGTATAGTAGTGTTCCTTAGGTCCTAACGATTAAGAAAATACTTTTCTTTTGTTTCTACGACCAATAGTTTGGCCAAAAAAGCGAAAAAATAAAAAACTATACTTTTGGAACATCCTGTATAAAATCGAAAAAATAAAAATTGTTCAAATGTATCATGTAGGGTGTCTTTCTATATAGATTTTGACCTGATAAATCGATTTCTGTAGTCCTTCACCTACGATCAACCGTTTACGATTTATAGAAATTTAAAGTTAATATACGAAAAATCTTCATCTTTTTGCATCAACGCCACCTATATACCAACACATGTCAGTACCATGCATGCTTTTGTGCGGTTAACATCACACCGTATTGATCTAGTGTTATTTCTACAACCGCTAGTGCCTCATACGCTTACCGACAGAAATATTTTGTCATTTCCCCGCCATATTTAATTTTCGCACATTGATATTCAGATGTTTCCTGAAACGACATTTGGTAAGTCCAACTTTATAAGAATTATAGAGAACAATATATATATATATATATATATATATATATATATATATATATATATATATATATATATATATATATATATATATATATATATATATATATATAAATGAAGACAAATGTCTATCGATAAATGTTTATGCATATATCCTGTACTTGAAAATTCTAGTCATATATCTTATTTTTAGTTGGTAGTAGTAATATCATTTGTACATTTAAATGTGTATATTTTAAAGTATTATGTGTCCTGTTCATACATTTCAGGGTTTTATACTAAAAGTAAATTTTCAGTTTTGAAATCTTTTTCCCGTAGACATCATTTTGACCTCTATAGGTATATCCAATTATTGCACTACTAGTACAATTTACCTCCTTCATAGCAGTCTGATGAATAAGTAATTTTACATACATACATACATATCTCTGGATAGCAACAATATGAGCTAACTGTTGTGTTTTTTCAAGAGAACACTTGTAAAATATTCTAATGTTACACCATGAGCACACAACCCTAATGATAGAGTCAGTTTTATCTCTGTTTCTCTCCATCTAACATACATTTTCTCTCTCTCTCTCTCTCTCTGTGTGTGTGTGTGTGTGTGTGTGTGTGTGTGTGTGTGTGTGTGTGTGTTTGTTCTATATGAATATCTAATCATTATTTTCCTTTCTTATTTACATTGACTGTCCCTAAAATTTCAAAAGCTCTATCTGAAATTTATTGGTGTCCCTAATGAAACTCAATTTAATATGGACATCTCATTTATGTCTAGGACATCTAAAATTTATTTTGTTTTAATCCTTGATACCTTTTCACACATTTGAACACAATAGATACGATTTTAAATTTCAAATTCCATGACAAACAATAAGAAATTTCTCTTTGATGTATGATTGCAATGAAAGAGTGTTTAGTTCTAGTAGTTAAGGCTCATTATAGCGCTATGGTGACCCTGTGATGATTTGGTCCCTCTTTGAATTTTTTCACAGCAATAAGTCAGTGCTACACTGTTTCCGTTCACTCTTTAATAAAATATTTCTTTATGATTTACAAGCCATCCATTTAAAATTATTTTAAAGTTACATTGTACTACAGCTTTGCTAGAACTTTCAGTTTTGGTGATGCTTGCTCAATGTCAAACCGCTCATTTCTATTCCAACACCCCAACCAAATATTTCATGACAAACGTATGTTTAAATTATTATATAAAATGTAATAAACAAAACATTGTAATGTTACACCATTTCATGAGAGCAACGTCTCTCATTTAGCCTAGCCAGTATAAACATAGGACGTAAAACTTATGATTTCATTGTAGTTTTACTGTTTGGGGTCGATCCCGGTCCCCCACCAATCAATATGTACGTGAGCTTCCTCGTTGATATCATGTTTCCTCCCACTTTCTTTATTCCGCCATTTCATGAGAGCAACGTCTCTCCTTTACCATAGCCAACATATTCGTGGCATGCAAAACTCAAGAATTCGTTTCCTCCCACTTTCTATATACTCTTTCAAGAGTTTTCTGTTGAAAGCAAAGCAATATAAAACATTCATTTGCATTAATCATCTGTGTTCCTTAGATTACAGGGCAAAAGCGTTGGACGTTAAACAAAAATATTTCAGTTCATTTCAAGAGCATCCAGTAGGAACACGGCTCAGAGGAAGGAAATGCTATGTAGTAAAAAACTGTAACACTGGGCCCATAAAATAATCCATACGTGTTATATATGCAATTCAACAATATAACCTCTCGTATCTTTTATTCTATCGTTTCGTTTGGAATTTTAGTTGGATCGTTTGTTACTCAAACTCCGAGGTTGAATTTTAGTTGGATCGATTCTTTTAACCTCTCGTAATTAATTACTCGAACACTTTATGTATGTATGTAGGTCCACGTCTCATAGTATCGTGGTGCTGAAAGGGACGCTACGCTACACTCTAATTCATCAGTCATTATTTTTTCTGTGTGTGCGCTTATAATTGATGTGTCTTGCATTTTTTAAACGACTTTAAAAAGAGTTCCACCATCGCTAAGCAGTTAGCGTGGGAGACCCGGGTTCATTTCCCGGCAGAACGGTTTGGATTCCATAACAATAACTAGGTCTTCGTTTCGCTGCTCAAAAGGATGGTAAGTTTCTCAATGACAAACCCAAGTCATAAAATAGATATCTAATATATACATTTACATACTTGTTATTATTATTGAAAAAAAAAACAGCTCCACTGTGTGGATCAACTTGTACTAATCAAAATTTGTATTTATGAAACACGAAGATTATGGCTTTTTTTTTTCATTATTCATATCTCTCCGTGTTCTTTTAACAAGAAATAGACCTTATTTTTCTAATAAGACAGCTTATGTTCCATTTGCTTTCTTTGTACACCAAGCTATCTCTAAAAACCAGTGTAATTTTCGTGTTGATTGCTATAATTCAGAGCCCTAATCTTATAAGTTCCTCTACTCAAAAAAGACTAATTTTTTAAGAAATGTTCACCTTCCTTTTCGTCAAAAAGAATGAATGAGTCATTGATATATACTTACAGAGTTCTAAAAACCTTGTCCACCCCCACTCTCCGTTGGTCACTATGCTTGACGTGGGGTAAAGGTTCAGGTAGAAACCGGTGTTGCCTCTATTTCTTGGATTCTTTCATAGTTCAAACATGTATATATATATATATATATATATATATATATATATATTTGTTGTTAGCTGGGGGGAATAGCAAAAAACGAAAATCTTTCTCATTTTGCTGGAACCCAAGGGAGTGGGGAATGGACGAAATTGTGCCATCTGTAAAACAACAACAACAACTTGTGGCCACGCTCTCTCTTACATACAACAGTTATCCGTAGACGTAAAGAATTATATATAAGTAGGAAAACCTGTTTCAGAAGTACCACAAAAGATATTTCCAATAACAGTCATTTTTTATTTATTTAAAAAGAAAGAAAGAAATAGATTATACTTTTACGTAAGATGATCATTTGTTATCAAATTCTACAATTTTCATCACCTTTAAAATGATATTCATTTTAGTTGAAAAGTCATAATCCTATCTTATGTCTGAATTCAACTTTTCAGTATTAAGCTTCTAATTAAAATCACTGTGTCTTGTTCTACATATCATTAACTAGACATTTAATGTATATTAGCAAAAAATTCTCTGTGTTGAGTTACCTATAATTCGACTCATGTTTCATATGTATGCAAATCAAAACAGCAATAATAATAATAATAATAATAATAATAATAATAATAATAATAATTTTGGAATAAAATAAATGTAACTTCAACGGTTGAAATTCTATGTTAGCTGTAAGGCAACATGTTATATAGTTCAATCATTATAATTGATCATCCTGTTCTTTTGCGTATGTCTGTTGATTCTATTACAGGATTTTCAAAATTACTTACCTTTACGTTCTGTTAGAGGCTGTAAATAAAAATATTTTCTTCTCACTTTTAATGTCTGTGTCAGACAAACTACTAGCTTTTTCAATGTACATTGTAACTGATTCATGATCAGAGAATATTATTTGAATAATAATGTGAATATTGTAAATATAAGTTCATGTCTCAAAATACCAATGCTCTTGCTAAAAATCACAATTTGAATAAAAAAGGAGAAAAAAATACACTGCTTTTAATTTGTCAATACAATTTTAATTATATATGTGAATATATATATATATATATATATATATATATATATATATATATATATATATATGAGTATGTTTTACATTTTTTACACTCTTCGTTTTTTTAATCGAAGGCGCTCCATGGCCTCGATTCTTTTCATGCTCATAATAATTCTTTTGGCCTCATCGTCTTTTAAGGGGAAGAGAGCCCACAAAGATTCTTCTTCTTGTTGTTGTTCCCTTTGTCGTTTTCTTTTCTCCCTCTCTGCTTCTTCTTCTTGTTTCTTTTCTTCTAATTCTTTCCCTCTTTCTGTGTGTGTATCTTCTCTCTCTTCTGTTGTTTCTTCTTCCTCATTTTCGATATCAATTAAAATACAGTCGATATCATCGAACATTTCAATGGCACTCATTGAACCGGCCATCCTATAGGGAAAAAAAGGAGAAAATTATTACTAATTGAAATTTTACAAGTCTATAGAATCTAAGTTAAGTATCCTTATGACTAAACAAATATTAAAATAAAGTAAATCCGATTCTCAACAGTAGTATAATCTAAGATTTAATCCAGCCTAAAAATCAAAACACAGTTTTTTTTTTTTTTTCGTTTTCTTATATTATAACCGAACTTTTTACAAATAGTAATAATGACATAATCGTTCACCTCTGGTGTTTAAGTTTAATCCCCGCTAGCGTTATGTGGTATACAAACATTTTGCTCGTAGTCTTTGGCGTGGGAGACCCGTGTTCAATTCCGGCGGGGACGGTACGTATTCAACATAGGGCCACGTCTCGCTGCTCAAAGGCACGTTAAATAAAAATCAACAATTATTTTGCTCGTGAATTTTTCAGCTTTCATGAACGCGACGGATAGCCTAAGCTTAAAATATATATCCAAGGTTTATTTTTTACAATATATTTTAGCACTGCTGTAATATAAATCTAGTTTACACCTAACCAAATAACGTATATGTCTTTCATACACTCGTCAATGAAAACGTATATGTTTTTCTAACTCAAATGAAACAATTTCAAAAATATCAGCTTTTCAGATATCAAAGCTTATGTTAAAGTAATAATAAACATTTTATTTATAGTGTATTCAATTGATTTCTTTCTAGTGAATGTTCTCCTCCAGATTAGATACTACAACAACGCACTGGAGCATATTGGGTTGCCTACCACTTAGGGACTATGCAGATTTCAACCTTTTCTCTGCTTTTTCCCCATTCTGTGTGGTCAAACCGTATATCTTAAATTTCGTTTAACTGTGTTACAATTTACATTAATAAGAAATTGATTTTAACACCCAGAATACAATAATAATATTTCCCATCGATAAAAAACTCCAATCTTCAGTATCCTAACCAAAATATGGCGGTATACAAAAGATGGCGTCAGGCTCGAAGTCGATGCAAAGTGGTGCTCTTATTGTTTACCTGTTTTTCGTGGTTGTGTGTAGTGTTTATGTGCGTGCTCTACTGTCTTCATGTAGTGTTGGTGCTGTGACTTTCCCAAGTGAAGCATTGTCAATGAAACATGGACTGAAGTGTAGTGGAAGATCATTTCATTTTATTGCTGCTGCCTTCATACCAAGAGGACCGCCATGTGCTCTCTCTGGTACTGCTAACAGTGACGGAGGAACTACAAGTGATTTTGTGCCAAGGTATGAGTCGAAAGCAAAAAAACAGTGCCTCATTCTCGTTTGTTTTCTCCTCCTTTGTGGTGATATTCACGTAAACCCTGGCCCATCCTGTCCATATTACACCAGTGCTTTCAATATATATTATCAAAATGTTCGTAGCATTAAAAACAAATTACTTGAGTGCTCATTGAACCTAGGTGAGATAAGGGAACTGGATTGTTTCGCAGTGACCGAATCGTGGCTGAATGAATCAGTGAACGACAGTGAAATTAGCGAATTAGTGAATTAGGTGATTTCAACCTTTCCATCACGTGGCAGGACAGCAAGCATGGCGTCGCTAAAGATGGAAACGACAGTTATTTCATGGACAATTTTATTCATGGACTTGGTCTAGGTCAACATAATATGCATAATACCCGCAATAATAGCAATCTTGACTATATTCTCTCTAACTTAGAACCTCGTTGTGTTGTCCCATGCAGAAATCTTTTTCCCTCGGATCATGATTCCTTGGATGTTTCTTTCGATTTCCTCCCCTCCACTACTACAAACCAGCCCCTCAAAAGTAGGTCACAACTTGTTTGGAAGAAAGCCCCCTGGGGTGACATCTGCCGGGCTATTGAACTGTTTCCTTGGTGTTTGTTAGAGGTAGGAACTGTTGACGACGCTGTGGACTTATTTACATTTGTTGTCCACTCAGCCATAAAGGACTTTGTGCCGGTGAAAGCATCAAAATCGAACAGGTTTCCGGTCTGGTACGACAATGAACTTCGTGAACTTCTTAAAAACAAAAAGCTTGCCTGGACTCTATGGAAATCACATCCGAGTGACTACACATACAAAAACTTTGCTAGAATTAGAAGTCTTGCCAAGAAGGTACAGCGGCGTAAATATTTTGAATACATGGAATCAATTGGTGATTTTACTGTTAGTAACCCTAAAGTCTTTTGGTCTGTAATTAAATCTAGAACAAAATCTCCGGGCATACCGGCAACAGTTCAAGATGAAAATACTGAAGCGAGTGATGATCAAAGACCAGACCTCTTCAATAACTACTTCTGCAAAACATTTACTTCCCTTCCCTCTACGACCCATCTCCCCCCTCTCCAACCCATCTGTTCGGACACCTTATCCATTCTCTCTACCACCCCGGGCGAAGTTCTGGCTCTCTTGCTATCGTTATCTCCACATAGATCACTTGGACCTGATAAAATTGGTCCTCTCTTTCTCAACAAAACTGCTTCAGTTATTGCGGTTCCTCTATCTATCTTATTCAATAGATGCTTCAAGGAAGGGTATTATCCCACCAGTTGGAAACTAGCTCACGTGACCCCAATATATAAATCAGGACCTAAAGATCATGTATCCTCCTATAGGCCAATATCTCTTCTTTCTGTAATATCAATTATCTGCGAAAAAATAATCAAAGACAGGCTACTTAAATTCACCTCACCTTACATCCATAGTTCTCAGCACGGCTTTCTACCGAAAAGCTCAAGTCTCTCAAACTTAAGTACTCTTCTTTCCTGTGCAGTCAAATGTATGAATAACAATACTCAATTAGATGTTATCTACTTTGATCTCTCGAAGGCCTTTGATTCTGTCAGTCACATTCATCTTCTTCATAAACTCTCCAATAGATTTAATGTACATGGCAAATTTCTCTCTCTAATCACAAGCTACTTGAAGGACCGTAAACAGAGAGTTGTTCTTTCAGGGGCGACTTCTAACCCCCAACCCGTGATCTCAGGGGTGCCTCAGGGGAGTGTACTTGGGCCTCTGCTGTTTGTCCTGTATATGGATGATCTCTACACGCACTTATCAGCTCAACCTAGTGGCCTTCTTCTCTTTGCTGACGATTGTAAGTTATACAGAGAAATATCGTGTCTCCATGACACAATTGCTCTACAGGAAGACATAAATTACCTTACAGGCTGGTGTGAAATGTGGCACTTGAAACTCAACAGTAAGAAATGTGACAGTATTACTATTACTTTGAAAAAGTCTCCTGTTCCCTCCACATACCATATCAACGATTCCCCTATCACACATTCTGCTAGTCATAACGATCTTGGTGTCATCTTTGATTCAAAACTCACCTTCTCTGACCACATCTCCTCAATACTAAAGAATTCAATGCGCATGTTGGGACTTCTTTATCGATTCACCGAACTACGCACTGTTTCTTCATTAGCAACTTTTTATAAGACTTTGATAGCGCCCAAGATCGAATACTGCTCTCCCATATGGGCCATGGCAGCACCTACACATCTCTCCAGACTTGATTCTGTTCTCAATTTCTTCATCGCTATAGTTCGTTTTCGTGTTCCTGCACTTCGAATATTATCTAAGAAGGAGCTCTTGCGACATCTTAATATTCAGACTCCTGAAGTACGCAGAATTATCTCTGACCTGAAATATCTACAGAAAATAGTTAATGGAAGCTTAAGATCGGAAATATTACTTCAGGAACTATCCTTACGTGTCCCTTCCCGCATCACCCGGAATACCCACCTATTCCATCTTTCCCGTCCTAGGTTGGCTGTTATACAGAGGTCTCTTTTTTATAGAATACCAAACTGTTATAATCAAGTAACAACTGATGTGGACATTTTTTCGAGCTACCCAGTGTTTGAAAGAGCAATTAAACGAGCTTTGACGGAATAGTTTTACTTTTACACTCTTTTTTTTTCTATGTTTTTGTTATTGTTGTCTTGTTTTTTTTCTTTCTTTTGTTAGCATGTCCCTGTGTAAAATGGCAAAGTTATGCTGTATCTGGGAATTTGTTCAATAAATAAATAAAATAATGTAATTTCTATTCTTTTCTGTAATCTAATTTCTCCATATATACACATTTATTATGCTCCCCCCCGACAAAAAAATTTTTCTGAGTGTGTCCGTCAGTCTTTCACAAGATTTGTTCCTATACCCTTTATTTCAACACTAAAAAATATAAATAATAATAATAATAGTTTAAGCTACATATGTATCAACAGTAGAAAATCGCTTTTACAAAAAAAAATTCAAAGTATGTTCCAAAAATTAACCCAAACGTATGTCTAACCAACATTTCTATTTAATATCACAGCATAGTACTTTTCAAATCATATGTTTAAATAAATTACTTATTACTCTAACTAAATCATTATGTTAATAGAAGAAACAATTCTTCCAAAGAAATTTAGCAAAATTATTGTATTTTGAGTAAATTACTTGATGTATTCAATAACGTTCTCTTGTTCAAGTCCTCATATGTATATTCATTCAATCATAAATAATTCTTAAAGCTTTTCATGGATCCCACCAAAAATTAATTTCTACATATATTAATAAAAATTTCGTAAAATGTATAAAGTATTTCTCTTCAAGTTACATGTCACAAAGTTCGGCATTAACATCTCTCTCTAGCTATCAACTGTATATGTTTTTCGATATCGTACTATTTTACTGATAATCCATATCACGGACATAAATTTTCTAATGTTCCTCATACTTTTTAAAACTATAAAAAAACATCTATATATGGCATATCGTAACGAAAATTGGAAAAGATTTCATGAAGCTCTACTGGATGGGGTCCCAGGTTCAATCCTAGCTCGCAACAATCATTTAAACAGATTTATAAGAAACCTCAGGTTTAGATTATTTTATAAAATGTGGTAAGTTCCCCCTCCCCTATCTTTTATCACATATTTAATCTACCGATTTTACTCATCTTAAAAGTTCTGACATAACACGTATAAGAGCTGTGCGCCCAGAATACGTTCACAATTACATACAAAAATAACTCCAATCATATACGTATGTACCCCTGAGCTGATCGCTTATATATTTTCAAACCTTATACAGAATAAGAAACTATCTTCAAACCGTTCTTTAGTCTGCTACAAATATATCAATTCCCATAAAACATGTCTTGCTACACCATTCCTACTCGTTTCTTGTAGTATTCAAGAAAACAGAAATACTTTCTATGTAACACCATTGTTTTTAAGATCCCATATCTATTCTAATAACACGAATATTTATAAAATTTTCCGTGTACGTGACAAATAAATCTCCAATATTAAACTTTGAACATCGACACCCGCAACATGCATATTCCACATCGTATCTTTTCCCTCGTTTACTAAAACAAACACTATACTTTACGAAATCTACTTTCCCTAACCCTATCCAACAATAACTTTCGCTCAGTTATAATTGCAAGTTCGCGGTTTGTTCTGTATACTCGTTATTTATTAACCTCTCGTAATTAATTACTCGAACACTTTTTGTGAGCCTATAAATAATTCAATTTCTGTTGAAATCTCATCAGAACAGCAATGCTGTCATCCGTCAAATAAATATGATTGTAAACCGATAATTCAATTCTTGGTAGGAAGTTTCAAATATACTGAGGTCCCCGTCTCATTTGGACTAGTTGTTAAACAAGCAAACAAATTTAAATTCCGTTTTAAAACCATGTTTCGCGTAACTCCACTGTTCAAGCTGCTACATTTGATAAATTTATATATCGTTTCAACGATATTTATCTTCAAATGTCCATAAATTAACAAAACGAAACAAACATTCCAACTAAATGATTTGTTCATCTGCATATTATTTTTATTGTGTTAATAAATTGATCGAAAGAGTAAATATTTCCTTACCTGATACTTTTTCAATCTTTAGTGAAACAATGATGATAGTCCACCCAAACACTTGAAATAGTCCGCCGTGGAAATTAGGCTAAAAAAAAAGAAACACAATTTATTATTATATTTGAATAAAAATATTGAATAATAACAAAAGAAAATGTTACACTGTGATGCTAATATTCATATTTTGTAGGCAATACTTTTTCTCTTAAAACTCAACTATCAATAATTCTCACGTTAAAGTTGTCATTTCGCAAAAATAAATTAAATCTTATCTTATTAAAATGAATATTTATCAATTTTCTCGATAATTTAGTTAAATCTTATCTTATTAAAATGAATATTTATCATTTTCTCAATAATATAAATTAAATCTCATCTTATTAAAATGAATATTTATCATTTTCTCAATAATTTAGTTAAATCTCATCTTATTAAAATGAATATTAAACACTTAAAAAGACAGAGTTTTATTTCCATATGTATATAATTAAGAAAAACAGAAATCAACGTACCTTTCAATATAGGTAATGTTGAAACAATTTTCTTATCAAACTCCAGCACACGAATAAAGCACACAGTTTCAACACCAACACTCAGAAGCAGAATGCGTCAGTTCTTTAAACCTTGTTTTATATATATATATATATATATATATATATATATATATATATATATATAAATAACATAACCCACGCTAACTTTGAGGATAAATTATCTTCTT
Organism: Thermobia domestica; assembly: GCF_964235325.1. Taxonomy (NCBI): domain Eukaryota; kingdom Metazoa; phylum Arthropoda; class Insecta; order Zygentoma; family Lepismatidae; genus Thermobia; species Thermobia domestica. The sequence goes on from NC_137468.1 coordinate 152,429,982, forward strand.
CTCTTCTTTTTTTTCTTCTTAAAATCGTCTCAAAATTAAGTACAAAAATATCATCTTTAGCTCGTGCAAATAACCATACCTGTTCCTTTAAAACACAGTAATTGTTAAATCCCATCCAACTGCACACAATAAAAGAAAAAATATCATCTGATACCTTTTCCTCTAAATCCATACCAGTGTCAAACCAAGCAGAAAACCTGATTTTTCTCTAAATACATTACCGCACATATGAGTAAACAAAGGTCTTCCTTCCATTCACAATAACACAATTCACAGTTGCAATCTGTTAGTGGATGTGTCAACAACCTTCGTTCGTCCGTTGTAAACAACGCATGTCTATACCATCTGTTCACAAGCTTGGATTTTTTTTTTCAAGTAAGTTTTCAGTTTAGAACTTGTACAAAAAATATCTCTATACCTTACATGATTCATACAACAACACTTAACTATCAAACATGAGATCCATACTTCAATTCCTGATAACAAACAAGATTCACTCCATGATTTTCGTTTGCCTATACATAATTGAGACCACATAGCATAATCGCTAACGCTCTTGCCTTCGGTGCAAGCGATCATTGCTTCAATTCCCAGTGGGGCACTCGGTCAAAAAAAGTGTAATCGTTAACGCTCTTCACGTCTGTGTGAGCGATCTCTGATTCAATTCCTGGTGGGGCATTCGCTCGAAAAAGGGTAATCGCTAACGCTCTTGATGTTGGTGCAAGCTGTGTGGCATTCGCTCGAAAAAAGTATAATTACTATCGCTTTTGCTTCAGTGCGAACGTTCCCTGGTTCGATTCCAGCTCCCGCCAATTAAACTTCGTGCTGAACATAATCCATATGCGTTGGTTCTTCTTATGGCTCCCATTTTCATAATACCACCATATCATGCATCTTATCATTATTGTGTGTACTCACGTATAATTCACAGGTTCGATTCCCGGTGGGGACAACACTCGATCGAAAAGATGTAAAATCTTTCTCATAACAGTTGTTCTAATAGAGGTTTTTTTCTCATTCACACCATGTAAATGCCTTGGGTTGTACCTAACCGTTTCCCCAATCATTTTTTTCCTTCCCTTTCCCCCGGAATTGTGTGCTCGCCAAGGACTCCTCAAACGTGCACTGTTAAATGGCCTTAAATGTTAAAAGCTCAAAATCTAAACCCTAACCTAACATGCCTCAAAAATTGTAATATTTCATTTCATTTATTAAATGAGTACAAGTTTCACGCAACCTATTTTTACATATGTTAATGAAACTAATTATCTCTCTTGTTTCACAAATCTATGATTAGTCATTATCCATTCGGGTTTGTTTATCTTTTCATAGGATAAACTTCTTATACAATAAAATTCATTTTCATTTATGTAACTCTAATATAAAGGTTCCATGTTTCGTTTTGCTAGCATATAATTTGTATTCCATTCACAACATTTAAATCGTTATGGGTTAGCTTCATAACAAACAAAATACATTCACTCCCGTTCAGCTACAATACGTTAGTTCGATTCCTGACTTCGTCAATATAGTTTATTCATATTCTCTTTTTTTTCTAGATTAATTTAATAATAATTAAATGCAACATTACAATTTACATGTAAGTTCTCCATAACCACGCGTTTTTAAACACGGAAGTTCCATCAATCTTCTTCCCTCATACTTTTTTTTTTCAAGTTAAAACACTGTGGGCGGGGTAATCTACAGCTGCTACAACAAGCCGGTTCCCATGGTCAAGTTACGACAACTTTTACAATAACAACAACATATTAAAAAAAGCAAAAAGAAAAAAGAATTGTCTCTTCTAAAAGTAGAAAAAATATAGCATGCATTCATTCATATTTTGCCTCTCATTCGTGTAAACACGTGTAGTCTATTTTTTTCTCATGGTTTTTCAACACACACACACACACACATATATATATATATATATATATATATATATATATATATATATATATATATATATATGTATGTATGTATGTATATACTCTCTTGGGTCTTGGAAACACGAGATCTCTTTTTATGCTTCATTACATCTTTCTATGAGTTAATATATAAGAATATAATTGGAACTCTCTTAGAGCCAAAACATCTCATACATGGTTCACTAAACAGCAATTATCAATCACACAAAGTATGAAGGTTCTCTCCCTCTCTCTACCTCTCTCTCTCTTACCACATCATCTGTTCTTTCTCTCTCCTGTTATTCACAAATTCCCATACAGAAGATATTCTCCCACCCCTGCCATCATACACTCTACAATTCAATCATCCCATTGAATTTAGTCCACCTGGACTTGTTTTTCACCTCAAGTTACATTATATTACCGGAAGTATTCCCCCACTACTCTGCATTCATCTTTATAGCCACTATTATCTATCTTTTGTTCTGGTTACCTCTCCTTTTCTTCCATAAGGATAACATTAGGATAGAAAACAGCAATATACTACTGTGTTTGGTTCCAAACAAAAGTCTAAGAAGGTATACATTAGGATTTTAAGACAAATTGAATGCAGAATATGTCAAATATTGTACACTCATGTCCAAAATGTTTGTCACATATCTGTAACTGTCTTCTTGTAAGAATATAATTCGATAATGATTTTGCAGGCTACTTTTAATACTGATACTATGTGTATAATCGGGAAATGTATATTTCTGGTAAATTTCATAGGAAAAGAATTATAAATACGAAAATTAGAATGAGTAAAACAAACTTGCTAAATGGACAAGAAAATTTCATTTCTGTTTTATTCTTTTTACTGCTCTTTTGACATATTTGTCACATACATGTCTTTGCCAGTTACACATATACCGGGCGAATTCGTTATCAAATAATGTTCCTAGAACAACGTATTTATAGATATGCGACAATAATTTTGGATATGTAACAATAAAAAAGTACTTAGACATATTCAGAAAAATACATGGGGCACACATGAGCATTGGGGGGGGAGGATCGGCGCCCTTGTACACAGTTAAATTGTACATCATAAATCATCACAATATTTATTATTTAATGTTTGAAACTAAATATGCTACGAACTCTATAAGAAAATTTCACAATACCTTCATGTAATCCTTAATCAAAGCTCGTCTAATAGCCTCACACGTCTCTGGGATTATTTTTCCAAGGCTTTGCGCCGAAATTGCACAACTGGACTTCAAGTCCTCATATGATCTACCGGTAGCTAAAAACCGAAGGGTGGCACACAAACGTTCGTGTGGGGTTATAGCTTTTCTCATCACTGTGTCACTTCTGATTCGGATTCTGGAGTGACCATTTCCAGTAGCTTGTTGTATGTTTCACTGTCCATTCGTAAATAATTCACTACATCGTCACTTTCATTTCTTAATTCTTGAAGTACGGTGTGTGATAGAACGTCTCTCCTCTGTAGCCAATCTTTGGTCCATTTTGATCGCTTCCTTTTTATTTATTTATTTTTTTTTTTTTTTGCACAACGCTAGTGCAGTTGCAGAAAGAAAAAGCACGCGTTTCCTCGTCCTCCACATTTCTCAAACTACTTTCAGTAAGTTGGACAGCATGGTACGTGTGTGGGCAAAAAATTCTTTCAAGATGCATGATGAAAGAAACCTTTCATACATGTTGGTCATGCAAGTCCGTGCGTCTATCGCGCGCTAAGGCTTCGTGCGTTTATGGCTGTCCCATGCTCTCTCTCTGTCTCTTTCTAAAAACATGAATCAGTGATGGTGAAGGACCAAAACTTGTTTGAGACTCACCACAAAAGATATTTCCGTTACCAAACGTTTTTATTTATTAAAAAAATTAGATTAGTGAAATGTTTAAACTTTTACGTAAGATGTTCAAGCATTATCCAAATTCTGCATTTTTCGTCGCCTTTAAAAGTATATTCATTTCAGTTGATAACTGGAGGAAAAATCATAATCCTATCTTATGTCTGAATTCAATTTTTCAGTATTAAGCTTCTAACTGAAATCACCTTTTCCTTCTCTACATATCATTAACTAAACATTTAACGTATATTAGCAACAATTCTTTGTGTTGACTGAAAAAAAAAATTCCTATAATTCGACTCAGGTTTCATATGTATGCAAAATCAAAACAATAATAATACTTTTGGAATGATAAATCCAACTTCAATTTGCTTATGTAGTTCAAAATATACAATACCTTACTTCACTGCATTTGTTCGTTCCAGTCTTTCTACAATCCAACGGAAAACTGAAAAAGAAAACCATAAAAAATGTGGTCGCTGTAAAGCTTTCCAACCAACCAACCAACCAACCTTAAAAACTTGATTTTTCAAAGTTCAAATTACCTAAAGTAATCACATTGGAATTAAAAGGAAAAAAGTGCATATTTAATAAAACACAAATTATATTCCCTAATCTAATTTTCTTATTTTTTTCATTTTTACAATTTTTCTTTTTTTTACATTTAATGATCTTCCATATTTACATTTTCATATTTATTTACTATTTTATCAAATGTTTGTATTACTCTGCAGTCCATTGCTAAGTTTTAAAAAATTCGTAACCTAACTATACTTTCGGAAAAGTGATTGTCTATTAAGATCTCCATATTTTCGTCCCCTCCTCCTCCTGCACATCTGGTAATATCACTTCCGACGCCTCCTCCTCCTCCTCTTGTACATCTTCCACTATTATCACCGGTTCCTCTTCCACATCTTCTAATATCACCTCTGCCGCCTCCTCCTTCTCTTCAACAATTATTATTATATCATTCACCTCTTCGTCAGTTAATTCAATCATATCCTCTCCATCCTCTTGCTCTTCATGATCTAAGATAATTATATCAATATCATCTTTGGTTAAGTCAATAAGTGAAATTTCTCTGTGGTGTGCCATCCTGCAACAATCAAAAAGAACAATTATAAATATCATATAATACTATAAAATTTCACAGGTTATATTTAAGCAAGCGTGCTGTTACAAATATATCAAAATAAGTATGACCTTATTTTTTGTCTCTGAACAATTCATCCAATCAATTATATAACTATCAGTATCAATTTACGGTTTTATTCTCAAAATAAATAGCTACTGTACATTCAATACTTAGTTATCAGTCTTATAGTTATTCGCTTATCGCCTATAATTTAATCTGCCAAAGTTATTTCCTTATTTAAATATTACTTAAAACTTGAATTTTCAATACAAATAATGACTCTAATTATTTTTTATTTGTTCTCTTCTAAACAAGGTGCTATTATTTATTTATTTATTTCCCACCAGTAAAAACTCTGAGGAGCTAAGCTCCCTAAATTATGTTTATAACGTAATTTACCTATATTTCCAACAAAAGTAATATTTCATTCCTTCAATCATAAACAAACTAATTTTTTCTACAATTTTTATCTTAGTTTTAAAAGTAACCTGCATATAAATGTCCACAAGGCCTTAAAAACCACCAATCTCAAACATATTCTAACAGAATTACTTTGTAACCCTCCCAACAAAAAATTTCTGTCTCCCTACATGTCCAAAATATCAAATAGCATGTGTCCTTATTACAATTGTATGGACATATTCGTATCAACTAACGTTTTCACATCATTTATATGAAATTCCACAAAAATTAAGCAACAGTTTTTCCTACAAAACATTCCTATTTACAATACTAGCAAGGCAATATTCAGTTATCATTACGTTTTTATTTTACTTTTGCTACACAATCCTAAAGATTTCCTCTAGTACATTTGGTCCATAGTTTTGTTCTTTGGTTAAGTAATCTTATAATAAACAATATTATGTTCATAAATTTTTCGGAATTCTTCCGTTTCCTTCCACATCCTTAATTATCATTTCCCTTTACCCTAACTCGCATAACCGTGCAATATAAAGTGCTAAGTGTTATAAAAACAATTCAATATTTTCAATAAATTAATATAGGGAAACAAAATTCAGTTTCCTAAAAACAAACCTTTTTCATGAGCTCCTTTGTGGCTAAGCGGTTAGCGTACCCGTGTTTTACCTAAATCACCCGGTTCAATTCCCGGCGGGAGCTTATGTGTTTCGAATTCCACCTTAATCACTACGTTCACCTCTCATATAGCCTTGTTGCTCAAGGGAACGTTAAACTAACATCAACTTAACTCAAATCTTCGTTATACCTACATTTTAAATAGGGTCATGCAATATATCTCATTTGATTTTTCTATACTTATATTTTTATAATATAAAACGTGAATTTACTTTCAGTCTAACTAAATATTTTATCTTCTATTCTACATTCAAACCATTATTTTAATAAATATTAAGCAAATCATTATACTTTAGCCCCCAATGCTTTCATGTTTCCTGCATTTTTATTTTTTATTGCACTTGCAATAAGGTCAATTACATAAAACTGTACAAAACTTATAACGCATCATAAATTCCAATAATAATAATAATAATAATATTTAAGTCGCGAGCACACTCCCCCCTAATTTTTTTCAGTCTCCCTCAAATACTGTTATTCTCAATAAAAGTTCTTATAGGTATCAATTTAAAATAATTTTAGAAATTAAAACAATTCTTTTCAAGTTATTAGTTTAATCCATACTAATATCACAAGTGGGGGGTTTTGCCTAATTCTTTAACTAACAAATATAATTGGTTTCAGGACACAATAAATTACTAATAATTCGATTATCTTTCCTGCAAAATAATTATGGTACACTTGCACCTATGGCAATTTACATGTCATAAATGTTCATGGGTCTTTCCAATATTAAAAACTGTCATCGGGAAACTGTTACATAATAACAGTGCGTTTAAAGCCATGCCACTATTACGTAACCTTCTATGTACATACAAAAAATACATGGCAATCTTCAGTTTGGAATTAAGCTAGCGGAGCCTTTAACGTAAAACAATTCAGTTCAATTCATCACATTAACTCAACTTATTCCAATTCCACGTTATTTTCTAAGTCTTATCTTACAAAGCCTTGCTTTTAAATTTAAAATACAACTAAGCATTGCTTCTGTCTTTCCAATTTAACAATTAACTAAAAGTTTATATTTCATATTCACTTTCTAATAAATTCCAATATTTATTAAGGGCGACTTGCGGTACCTCAGTGCTATAACGCGCACCTCGGTGCTTGGGGTCCCTCATTCAATCCCAATCCCCGCCAAGTCAACTTTATGGCGGACAAACACCACGTGCTGGGGTTTCATCGCTGTTCTCCTGCTTCCTCCCACTTTCTTTATTCCACTATTTTATCTATACTCATTATCACCGTTTTTAGCCTAACCCACATAACCATAGTACGTAAAACTGAAAGATTTCATTTTCTAGGCCATTCATAAGCTTTTATCTTTCCATCGTCTCCTGCTTTCCTCTTAATAAACTATGCTAAACATACGATAGTAAATATATTCACAACTATAACGTGATCTCTTCCAACAAGTCAATTAAACACAGTAAGGTTGACACTTTTCATCTCTTAAGTTTAAAAATAAATAAAATAATTTATTTCTTACCTCAAATTTATGAACTCCTTCCACAGATGTCGTCACAATCAAACCAAAAAATCTAAAACAAAAATAAAAAATAATTTTAATATAAATTCAAAACCTTCTGCGCGCACACACATTATTATTCTCTATATAGCATAGTAGAGCGTTCACCTCCGGTGCTTGGGGTCCCTAGCTCGATCCCAGCTAGCGCCGTGTGGACTTTGTGGTGCACAACCACGGTGCTCGTGGGTTTTCTCGGGGTTCTCCCGTTTCCTCCCACTTTCTTCATTCCACCATTTTCACTCATCTCTCATCATCACCGTCTCCTTTAGCCTAACCGGCATAACCGTGGGACGTAAAACTTAAAGATTTCATTTCATTTTCTATATAGCATAAATATTAAAAGTTTAATAAAAATTACTTGGGTGGTTTAGAATTAAGTTCTATGCTATTATATAAATTTGTATATAATTTTAAAAATTAATCCCACCCTCAGCTCTTCAATATTTCTCCTTTATTTTCTCTTAAAAGTCAACAAATAAAAATAAGCTCATGTTACAATTTACATTTAAAATATTATATTCACACTTTAATCATCTAGAAAAGTTAACTTCTTTCATTATTTCTTTATAGAATAAATATAAGAAAAACAAAATTCAACTTACCTTCCAAATATAGGTATTTTCTATTAAGTAATTACGCGTTTCCTCAATTCGCACGCACAAACACACTAACGCAAACTGAACTCTAAAATGGAAATAAGCCTGTTCTCCCAAACAACATATTTATATTTTTTCACAAATAAAGGGGTGAAACTAACGCCAAACATCTTACGCTTTATTTTTTATTTCTTCAAACATTCTCTTTTTTCAAATCTTAAGGCCCCCTGCAAACACCTACGTTCAATTACTATATGTCTTAAAGCAATTTTTTTCTCTCTAAAAGGCAAAATTCTTTTAAAAGGTTGCCCCCCTACAAACCCTCTTCCATACAACACAAAATTTACGCAACTATCTCTCTACAAACAATAAATTCACACATAAAAGAAACTCTACCCCCTTAAATACAGGTTGTAGGGTCTAGATATTTCACAATAGCCAAAAATACAATACACTTTTGTAGGTTCTGCAAAACGAAAACGAAACCAAAGGTTTCTCCTTTTCAGTTTTTTATCTTATTCAGCCAGTGCACCACCTCTTTTCCTTGTCTCTGTAAGTATTCCACCATACACTGACATTTTTTTCAACTAAAAATTCAACTTTCATTCCTATTGCTGTGATAATATTAATAACAAATCGTTCATTTTTTGTTTCAAAGTTCATATTTAATCGCAATTATACATATAACAAATTTTTAAGCAATTTTCACATGAGTTTCCCATTTTCTCTCACTTTATTTATTTATTTTGTATTACTTTCTCTTAACAAAGTGCATCAAAATATCACACCTACCTTCAGTACATTAGTATTTTCACTTTAATTTAACCACTTTCATTGGTGTCCATAAACATTTGTTTCCTCCAAATTCTCTTCTTTCAGCTATAAATTACAATATACTCCTTCATTGCTAAGGCGTTCAGCTCTGGTGCTTGAAGTCTCAGATTCAATCACAGCTTACATCATATACATATCCTAATATACACCCATTATAATCATATTGTTTCACTAATACATTACTTATCTATAATTCACGCTATACAATATTCCATCTAAGGTGACGCGGGTTCAATCCACGCCCCGACAAGTTAACTTTATGGTAAACAAGCACCGTGCTCGTGGGTTTCCTCAGGGTTCTCTCGTTTCCTCCCACTTTCTTCATTTCGCCATTTCACTCATCTCTCATTATCAGCATCTCCTTTAGCCTAACCGGCACACGAATCAAAGGTGTGCGCCCTAGCTACTAGGTCAGTGTAAAAAAGGCATCTAAGTACTCTCATCTTGCATTTTCTCGGGGTTCTCCCGTTTCCTCCCACTTCATTCCATCATTTCACTCATCTCTCATTATCGTCTCCTTTAGCCTAACCAGCACACGCAGCAAAGGTGTGCGCCCTAGCTACTAGGTCAGTGTGAAAAAGGCATCTAAGTACTCTCATCTTGCATTTTCTTATCTTCTTTACACTATACCAAAACACCGTGTGCGTGTGTTTTCTCGGAGTTCTCCCGTTTCCTCCCACTTCATTCCATCATTTCACTCATCTCATTATCACCGTCTGCTTTTGCCTAATCAGTATAACCGTGCAACGTAAACTCAAAAATTTCATTTTCAATATTCCAACTACAAAGATATAAGTTTGTAATCATCAGTATTATACTCGTATTAATCACTAAGTCCACGTCTCATATAGCTTCGCTGCTCAAAGCAACGTTAAACTAACATCAACTCAACTCAAAATCCATTCAATTCATATCTTGTTCGTTCCAATTCTCAAAGTACTTATGTTTCTTCCCACAATATTATTCAATTTATGACATCACTAGTAAAATATTTATCTTTAATGTTTCACACATCCATGGTTCAATCCTCAGCTCGCACCATATATATTTTCTCACATTTTAATCTATTTTTTCTCAACTATATTATCGAACCAGTCTTATCTCTTCTCATCTTTTCAAGTATATTGCAAAAAAATTCAAATAAATTAAAACTCCAATCAAATCCATAACCCCGAAATATCTATATTTTTTACTACAAATATTATTTTATTTTCCACGTAAGTTTCTCACACTCCTTTTCAAAACTACAAAAACCCATTCACGGCACTAACCCTAACATCAACAATACTTTTTTTCTTTTTTTTCATTCTTTTCTCCCTCTCTTGAACCAATGACATGATAGGCTTCTTATTCTCATCCTCTCTTTTTTTAAGCAGTACAATAGCTATTCTTTAAAGTTAACAACAATCTTTTCCACAAAAAGGGCTTTTCTTTCTTTTTTTCCTACTATCAGGGTAGGTGTTATGCTAAATGGAACAATTTTCTGTCTAACAAGTCAAAAGATCTTTTTTTTCTAAAAAGGGTTACAGATACAGGGGGTCGCAACTAACATGACGTTGTCTCAACCGTCAACAATAAATGCCATATACGTTTTCTCAAATAACTTTCACAAACTCACATCTCCATGCTAAATGTCACATTTATCTGTCTAACAACTCAAAAGATCTTTTTTTCTAAAAAAGGGGTCAGAAATACAGGTGGACAAAACGAACATGACCTTGTCTCCACCGTCAACAATAAATGCCATATACGTTTTCTCAAATAACTTTCACAAGTGACATCTGCATGCTAAATGTCATTTATCTATCTAACAAGTCAAAAGATCTTTTTTCAACTATTTCCATTCTTTCTTTTCTAAAAAGGGTTACATATACAGGGGGTCGCAACTAACATGACCTTGTCTCCACCCTCAACAATAAATGTCACATACGTTTTCTCCTTTTATTCAGCTCGCTATGTAGCTTTCGCTTTCCATTGCACTAATTTCCACATCTCCCTCTAGGGGCAAGGTCCTTAATAAATGCGTAACAAGTCGCAACCCCCAATTAAAAAAAGTGGTCCTTTGCTCACAAAAGGACATTACAGTTCGCTCCCAACCATCTGGACCACCCAAAAATATGTTTCGCTTTCCATTGCAATAATTTTTACAAAGTGACATGTAACATTTAACCAGCTGTTTTCTTAAAATCTCTGTCCTTCAGAATAATAAGTGCTATTTCTTTTTTTTTCCACATATTTTGTCTCCATAGGGTAGAAGTCACAGCCCCCAATTAAAAAAACACATTACAATTCGCCCTGCAATCCTTTGGACCACCCAAAAATACATCACAGCTGCGTCTCTTTCCTTTCTTTACTCCCCATCAAAGGATTTTCTCCCTCTTTTCAGTCTCTTAGCTATAATTTAGCTGTGCTTTTAACAATAATGTATTATCAACATTTCCGCTGCTTCTAAATACATGAAACTAAGTTATGTGACATGTTCAAATACTCTTTTCTGACTTCCCACGGTTAGACTATTCTCACACAACTATATGTCACTTTCAAGTGACAGTATCTTCTTTTCTTTTAATGACAGAAGGATGAAATTATGTGACAGTAACAAGAAGCTTCTCTATTTCGAATTCCAACCTTTCCCATTGTCTTTACCTCCCCCCGTTTTGAGCACAAACTTCCCCAAGTACTACTTATATTCACAATGAAAACAAAGCCATAAAATTTATTATTCTGAATCTTAGATTTAAAATAAATACGAATTGATCCTTACCTAATTATATATATATATATATATATATATATATATATATATATATATATATATATATATATATATATATATATATATATATATATAAAAGTGATTTTCGCATTCACACAACATTAATAAATAAGCCAATTCCTTTAACCCATAAATGCATAATACAAGATTAAAAGTCCAAAGGAATCGTAAAAATCAAATTATTATCTTAATGTATACACTTGATAACCTTTCTAATACACTATCATTTAATATAATAGAAAATTTGCTCTCTAACAACGAAAATACTTAGTCATAAAATGGCATTGTCTGAATCCTTCATAACATACGAGTACATTTAAGTTACTAACTACTGGTTGCTTTATAAGGCCGATCGTTGCCAAATCCGTGTTAAATACAATCATTACGTGCGTCAGTGCTTGCATGTGTGTTGCCGTTCATGCGTGCGCACAACATGCCACTAACCGTTCGTCAGCTGTATAACTGCAACCACTTACATGTCATTTCTCCACGACCGAAATACTTCATGTGAGCATGAACGCAGGCATAACACAGTGCTTGAGAGCAGGTATACCAAACAGTGGTAGCTGTGAGCATGGAAGGAGTTACCAGTATTAGAACTAAAATTACCTGACATTGTTTTGAGAAACTTGGAGGTACACGACTTCTCAAAAATCCTGTATATACGTATTTTGAAAAGTGCCCTTTTAAACGATTATTTTCTAAACTAAACAATATGCAAACTTGTCCACAACTGAGATATTTATATGCATTATGATACAAACTCTAACATTAATGCATTATAATACAAACTCTAAGATTAATAGAAATGATAAATTCACCATTAAATAATCCTTAATTTAAGTATTAAGAGCTTTATAAACACACTTCTTGAAGAATGTCATCTCTAGCTTAATGATTTGTCAGTCTTAATAAATGTTTCGTATTTTGATTTGTTTTTGAAGGTTGGCTTTTGTACTTGTCAGACTCAGCTAAATTGTATTTTTGGACTCTGTCCTTGACTGTTTTGTGAGATGGAATTCTACTTATTGAGCTGGAATCCACTGCTGGTGTGGATCTACATACAGTTCTTCGTGTGCATCACATCCTAGAGTAGTAAGTTTAGTGGTGTTCCTAAAGTCGAAAAGTTCAGTTTTCTTAAGGTACACTCATGTCCAGAATGATTGTCGCATATCTATAACTTTCTTGTTGTGAAAATCTAATTTGATAATGATGTTGCAGAGTACTTTTAATACTGTTATTATGTGTATAATCGGGAAATGTATATCTGTTGTAAATTTCATAGGAAAAGAATTATAAGTACGAAAATTAGAATAATTAAAATGGATAAGAAATGTTGCTAAATGGACCAAAAAATTTTATTTTCGTTTTATTCTTATTAAATGCTCTTTTGACAAAATTTGCCACATACATGTCTTTGCCGATTATACACATACTATTATTATAAGAAACCGGGCGAATTCGTTATGAAATTCCTACAACAACATACTTATAGATATGCGACATTTTGGACATGAGTGTACATGTATGCATGCTATTTTTTTTAAGGCTACAATAACTATGAAGCTTTTTGTTAGCTATAATAACTACGAGATTACTATAAAAGAAAATTTGAAATACAGAGCAGTTACTATAACAAGTATGTTTTAAGGAGAGATTTTGAACTTGTAGATATCAAGTAATTAAGAGCAGTTGTCTGTATAGATGAAAACGTTTGGAACACAGTTAATTTCACACAATTATTTTAGCTTTGCTTACTTCACAAGTGACACTTAACAGCTGTCTTTTCAATAGACAACACTAAAAATAAAAATAAATCTAAATTAACAGGAAACTCCGTTTGCATGTAATTATTTTTGTTTCTATTGTAAATAATTACTGCTTTGTAATTTTTCGTTCATGACACTTTTTTGTCGTTTGCAGTGTTACTTAAAAGATACAATAGTTTCTTTTTTTGTAAGCTCTTGCGATAGACATGGAAATGTAGGCTTTTGTTTCAAAGGTGATTCCGTGTTCATCAGTCACATTGGAGAATATTCTTTCTGGTTCTAAATTGAAATGATACATTCATTTAAAAAAAAAAAATGTATATCTAAGAACCGAAAATCATTGGCGAAACCCGATTTGTAGCAAAGTGTGTCATTTCTTAATCTAATTCAAAGTTCATAAGTTCTTTTAATTCATCTAGTACAGCATAAGGCAAACTTCTCAACTCAGCAAAAACTGCATTCTCGTCAATTTCATCAAATATTGAAGAATGGTGTAATATCAGCTGTAGTGTACTTACCAGTGTTTACAGCAGTGGTCGCCAAACTTACGAAGCTTCTAAACTGCCGTACAGTTTTTAAAACCTACTGTGAGCTACCAACCAACACAATTAAGAACTTTTAAAAAAATGTTTGTTGTTTATTGCTTATAAACTTTCATTTCTAGTAAATATAAAATCAAACTATCCAGGTTAACAAATGTCTAATAAACAAAAAAACAACGTGCACAATCCCCACGCGTATCCAATGCACTGTGAGATAAGGCTGACAACGGCAGTTGCGCAGAAAAAACAAGCAGCAGTTGTCAGCGCCTCCTGTCGCTAGCGTCAGTTCAAGGTTAGCCAACCGGAGCGTTAAGGCCATCTACTGAAAATGTCCCCGCGAGTAACTACAGTAGTAGCTCGCGATCGACGGTTTGGCGATCATTGCACTATGGCGACTATTCGCAGAGGCGTGATATTGAATAAGAAATAGCTTTTAAAGTTTTAAGTAACATGTGTGTCTATTTGGCAATCTAATTTCTGACTGCAATATCCTAGTCGCAAACACCCGTGTGCGTGGGTTTCCTCGTTTCTTCCCACTTTCATTCTGATCTTCAGTCTCTTTTAGCTTACACAAGACAACTGTGGTATGTAAAAGTGAAAGATTTCAATGTATTCTTCCAATTACCTTAGGTCCGTTTTCTTGCCTATGCTCTACTATACATAGTTTTGAATGACAAAAATGGATGTAAACGTAGTTCTCTAATAACTAGATAGGTTCTGTCAAATATTGAATAAAATTAGGAATAGTTTTTATCAGAAAATAGTTTTTAACTTTAAATTTCTTCAAATCCTGGTTATCGATGCGAATATGTCGTGAATGAGAGTTATTCGATTTTCTTTGTAAATAAAATAATTATCAAGAATAATTCGAGAGGAAGTTCTAGTAGTTGTAATGAAATTTTGGAAAGAATATGACTGTGGAGTTTCGATCCACTAGAAAAAATCTTTAACTTGATCCGTTAATAAGAATACAGAGCTTTTTTAAAAAAGAAATGTATTTAAAAAAAAAACTGAACTGTCTTATTCAAAACAAAACCTGTCCACGTGGCTTTCTTTTAAGGGACATTGTTGTAACCACGTATAGGATTTGATTATTGAAATCTTGTTTGTTGTATTGCTGTATACATAGATGTAATGATAATCATAAGAATAAAGCAAATGATAAAAGAATTCGAATACTCAATGAAGTCTGTTTTCACAATAGATATTAACTAATCGATAGAGAAAGATGCTCTTTTAGTGTAATTTTATCCTGTTCTTAATCATCTGAAGTAGAAGTAGTTTAACTTAATTTTTAATCTTAAAAATGTTTCGAAAATAACGTGATAGAATTTTTAATGTGTTTTTATTTAAAGCAGTAGTGTTCTTTATTATAACGTCTATTTAAATCATGGATGGGTAAAGTACGACGTTTTTCCGCTTGCTTCCGATATTTGTTTTCGGTAGGTTCCAAACACATGAGCTATGTACGGAACTTACAGTGGTAGTGTTTTGCACTAGCTTAATAATAATAGTGAATGTTATGCATCGCAATAGACGTCAAAATGTGATATAACATTGGTATATAAGCATAAATGAATAATAATCTATAACTAAATTGATAATGACATAATAAAATGAGTGACAATAACGATATGTATACTAAATACTAGCTCAGCACGAAATTAGGAAATAAGTTACATTTCTATTGAATATTTGAAATGCTCTAGTAAAGAGTAAAAGGGCGTTGCAACTAACCAATTGTACAACTTACTTTTGAATCTATCTGTTTGTTCATTTGTTAGTGTTGTAGGCAACTGTTATACAGTTTTATTCCGAGTGTCTCATTACTATTTAACGATTTGGACAGTCATTGATATGGGACATTTGAGTCTCCTAGTATCAAAAGTCGCCAAATTCATTTTTTGCCGAAATTGACTTATGTATAATATATTTTTGATCCAAAGGAATTCTATGGAAACAGTATTTTCTTCAAAAGCTTAGTATATCATACTAATAAACTAGTTCAAATATGTTACTCGAAACTAAGCTAAATAGATGTGGCGAATTTTGGTATTAGGTGCCTCATTTATGTGTTTATTGCTTCTAGTATTGTACAAATAGATATATTCTCTGAATTGTAAAGTTTGATTCTTTTATATAAAGGAATACTGAGTAAATGTTTAGATTGACATTAATTATATATATATATATATATATATATATATATATATATATATATATATATATATATATATATATAATGTGTGTGTGTGTTTATGCTTTCTTCACCTAGCAGTGACGTGTTGTTTGAAGTCGAAAATTTGAGATTTGGAGAAATTGCTTTACTCATCCATTGTATATGAAAATCATCTGTAATATTTTCCATAAGTAGAAGCTTTGGTTTGTATATAATTAAACACAAACAATTTGCTGAGCAAAACAATGTATTCACATTTTTAAAAACTACATACGTGTGACAGTTTCGTCAACTAACACTTGGACTTCATCAGACACTATCTGATGTGATCGGATAGTGTCTGATAAAGCCAAAGTGTTAGTTGGCGAAACTGTCACAGGTATGCAGTATTTTAATGTGAATATATTGTTTTGCTCAGCAAATAGTTTAAGACCATGTTCGCTTGAGAACCACCACGGAGCAGATAATTTAAGTGTGTTGACGGTTCATTTATAAATTCACATATATTTTATCGCTTTGTCCCTCTATAAAAAAATTGTGCAAATTTAAACTTGAAGAGTATGAACCGGTATAACAGAAATTGTGAAGATGCCGGAAAAATTCATTGTATATATTTTTGTTTCCATTCCTGATTCCAAAATTAAGATACACAAGTGCAGAAAGTAGGCACAGAGAGACTGGTTTCAATTTTGCTCTTACTTATCAAGAACATGGTTTAGAGTAAGTGTTTTTTTTTTTTTTTTTTTCTTGACACGCTTCCTGCCTCTAAAGGATGGATCTGTCTGTAACGCGTTCTTGCCACGCCACGGTTAAGTTGTGAGTTACAATACGGTATACGGTATGCTGGAATACGCCATAAGGAAAATCAAAAATAGCAACCAGGGCCTAGAGTTGAACGGCATTCACCAGGTTATGGCATATGCTGATGATGTAAATTTAATAGGGGATGATAGGAGAACAGTAGAAATAAATGCAGAGATATTATTAAACGCTTGCAGGGACATGGGTTTAGAAGTAAATGCAGAGAAAACTAAATACATGGAAGTGCGTTCGGACCGTAATACGGCAAATTGTGGAGGCGTTAAAATATTAAATAATACTTTTGATAAAGTGGATACTTTCAAATATTTAGGATCAATATTAACAGACGAAAATCATATTCACGAAGAAATTAAATGTCGACTAAAAGCAGGGAATTCGTGTTACTATTCGGTTCAAAATCTCTTGTCGTCGCGAATTCTGTCGAGGAATTTGAAGCTTAAAATATACAAAACGATAATCATGCCTGTTGTTCTATATGGTTGCGAAACATGGTCGCTTACTCTGAGGGAAGAACATAGACTGAAAGTATTTGAGAACAGGATCCTGAGAAGAATATTCGGACCCAAGAGGAACGAGAATGGGGAATGGCGGAAGCTTCATAACGAGGAACTACATAGTTTATACGGTTTACCCAACATTGTTAGGGTCGTCAAGTCTAGGAGGCTTAGGTGGGCAGGTCATGTAGCTAGAATGGAAGAAAGTAGAAACGCTTTCAAAGTCTTGACTGGTAGACCCATAGGAAAACGACCATTAGGAAGACCTAGGCGCAGATGGGAGGATAATGTTAAGATGGATCTCGCAGAGATAGGAATACAAAGTAGAAACTGGATCCAATTAGCTAAGGATAGAAGTCAGTGGAGAGCTTTTGTGAACGCGGCACTGAACCTCCGGGTTCCATAGGCCATAGAGTTAGTTAGTTAGTTATACGGACAAAATCTCGCGGCCGAAACATCGCCGGCCAAAACCTCGCGGGACAAAATCTCGCCGGGCCAAAACCTCGCGGGACAAAATCTCGCCGGGCCAAAACCTCGCCGGGCCAAAACCTCGCCGCCCAAAATCTCGCCGTGCCAAAACCTCACCGCGAATGAAACTTTTCTTTAAAATTTACCCAATGTGTTTCCTAATATGCGATTCCACATTACAAATAATAATAATAATAATAATAATAATAATAATAATAATAAATAGATACAAAACATCGTGTGCGTGGGCTTTCTCGGGTTATTCCCGTTTCCTCCCACTTTCTTTATTCGATCATTTCCTTCATCCTGGTCATCTATCTCCTTTAACCTATAGGACATAATCAAGGGACGTCGTAAAAACTCATATATTGTTTCATATTTTCATAAATATTATTAGATTTTAAGTTTTTGGATATTCCAAAGTTCACGAAATTAACCTCGTTAGTTGTCATTACTTTCCTTATGCAGACTTTCTTTCCCTATAACCAGTTTAAAAACATCCTGTCGCCCTACCTTCACATTGAAATCCTCTAATACAGAAATAGAATTTTCACATGGTATCGCGGGACTTGGTCAAATACCCGTGATACTTCTTCTGAAACAGCGTCTTTTATACCGTTATCCTTATCATCTGTTAGAATATTTACATTTTGGTCAGGCGTGATTTTGGGTATGGCGATATTTTGGGGCGCGAGGTTTTGGCCCGCGACGTTTTGGGCAGCGAGATTTTGGCCCGCGACGTTTTGGGCAGCGAGGTTTTGGCCCGGCGAGATTTTGTCCCGCGAGGTTTTGGGCGGCGAGGTTTCGGCCTGGCGAGATTTTGGGCCGCGGGGTTTTGGGAGGCGAGGTTTTGGTCCGCGAGGTTTAGTACCCAAACCTTACAATACGCTAGGAATCACAGCAAAACGCCACACTAGTCACAAATCACTATAACACATTTGCTCGCGTGTGGCAACTAAGCATTTCAAATACCCGCCAAGTAGCAGGGACTTAATTTGCTGGACTGGCTGGCAACTAATGTCACCTAATAAGACGTCTGTTGGATTAAAGCGTGAGTGCTAGCAGAAAATACTTTAAAAGCCAACCAAGAACACTGGCGGGAAGTGTGCAAAGATAAAAAAAAAAGTACTCTAATAAAACTTAACCAATCAAAAATTGGTTAACTAGAAAGTTGGCGGATCGAGGCAGATGATGGATTTAGAGAAGACTGGTTCAAAAGAGAGTACTCTATCCACAAAATAAATAAAACTGTTACTATTTAGTCACGTTCAAAAAGTGATCTGTCATTAGCGAGGATGTTATAAAATACTGCCCATATCCATCTTCATCCTAATAACTCAATGAAGCCCCCCCCCCCAAAAAAAACTGACATCGGCACATGATAGGCTACTTTCGTTTCCACCATGAATGTTGGCTCAAAATACTGAGATCATAGTGGGCGGAGCGGACAGAGTGGGGCTGGCGAAACTGACGTATGGCTTCACGATTTTGTTATATAGGCAGATCCTCTTTTTATTTTTTTAAATAACGTTCTTGGTCATTAGGAATTCATTTCCCAGTAACTGTAAATCGAGTTTAATGTTTTTTCTAAGTTCGACTTCTTGCACTGCAGTCTAATGACCAATTTGCAAATTCATTCGAAACTAATTGACGAAAAGAAGTTCTTCGAGCAAACTCAATTTTCCAGCATTACAACAATAATTTGGTAGCTTCTTTTTGTGCATTCTATTCTGTTTCATCTACGTGATTGTTTATTCCAATGTTTTGTAGATTTTGACATACATTTTGCATCTTTGTCGCATTTCTTACTCAAAAAAGACTTGTTGCTAAATTAAATGGTACAGTAAGATGAAGGGAACTTTTATGAGAAAGTTTTCTTCATATTACCATATAACTGATAAGGGGAAAGATGATAATTTTCAGTGTTATGTCGTCATTTAAGTGCCTGTAAAAAAAATGCATGTAAATAATGGATGAATGCTTAGTTTTTCCATGTTACTGAATAAACAAAGTAGTTGAGTAAATGGAAAATGGTCAGTATATACAATTAATAGTACTTACTTCTGCCTCCTATCAGAACTGATTTGTCGGTTGTGCTAATTGGGAAAATCTCACTATAATTCTAGAGAAGTAATTAGAGCATTTTACCTTTGTTTACGATATAGTACTCTATTTCCCAATTAAGCTATAATACAAAAAAAAGTGCCTTTTACGTAGACGATTGCAACTTTCGTAATGTGTTTCGCTAAATTAATTTTCCTTCATATTCACCAGCAGTATCTGTTTATTTTGTTAGACTGCTGAAATACTCGTAATGCGTACGATTGAACTGGTTGTAGTTGATTTTAAAAGTTTTAGCAGTTGTTCTGTGTATAACATAGAATAAATATTGTATTAGCTATAATGTATAGTAGAATAATTCCTATAGTCTCACAATTTCGCACAAACCTACGTTAAATTGGACGGTGTTATGCATTAATTGACCAAGCACCAAAACATGGTTCTGATATATTGAAGGAAACACAAACATGTTACCATTACGATCCAGTTCTTTGCACTTGATCGAATAGCTTTTCCTTAACGTTTAAGGAAATAGTAGGGTTTCAAACCTTTTTTTTTTTTTTTTTTTTTTTTTTACCTTCTTTATATGTCTTCTACTCACTGATGTAAAAATCAGGAAAATCGAAAGATAGCGCTTGGTCAATTAATGCATAACACCGTCCAATTGATCTGAGGGATGAACCAATATGATCTACGTAAAGAATCTCAAATCTTTATAGCTTAAAAGCACACTGAATTTTAGTTAGGCGTTTATTTAACTTAAGGCATTTGATTTGAATGTAGCTACACACAAAATACTCAGTTAATGTTACGGTGATCAAGTATTGCATTTAAATAGTAATAAAAAAAATTATCATTTTAAACTTCTTGATTCCACAGATATGTGGTTGAATTTAGTAGTTGGCTAACTTCTTTTGCTGTGATGTGCGCTGGGTTAGATCTATTATTATTATTATTTTAAAGAATCTCAAAGTAAAAATACTCTACAGGATGCATGAAACTTCTTTTAATATCTGGAAATATCTTACATATAGGTAGCAAAAAATATTATGTAATCAATTAAATTTGTGTGTATTGTTTTACAATATTTTAATTCATGTAACGCAGTTTTATTATTTTACATTGTTTGGTATTATAATGGCTTTTTTATTATTTTGTTTGGGAAAATGTATTCAATTGTAACAATTCATATATTCTGATAATAAATGATTTTAAAAGGTATTAACGTGTTATTGTAATTTATCCAAAAGTGTACCAATGGAGTATTTGGATGTTTTATGAACAAAGTAAAAATGGATCAGGATTAGGCAAATTTAGTATAATATGATTGTGTGGAAGTACTTGGCTTCCATTATTTCCATAATTTCGTGGACGATTATGTATGTATTCCCTCAAAAGTTTCTGAAGTAGTAAGTACAGTATTAACAAAGGGCGTTCAGTAAGGATTTTTCCAAACATTTACTCAAGGTTAAGTAAACTCAATTTGTAGTTATTATGCTTCTTCACAGAGCTGGCAAAGTATTTCTTAGATTGGATTTAAACTCAGTAATAATAAACATATGAGGGTAATGCCTATATCCAAAAACAGCTTGATGGAGGAAGACAAAGGTGAACGTCAGATGATATTTCGTCTGTTTTAGTTAATATGGCGAAATAGTAGCCTGGTTCATACTCATTTGTAAATCTTTCACGAGAGTAGGATTCGGCCCTTCGTGAAAATGTTAGAGAAACACGTCTACCGTGGGGATACCTTCCGCATATAAAATGCTCCGGAATATTTATTTTTAACTAGCTCTCACTCAGCAATTTTTCGTCTTATTCGGCCAAATGTACCTTTTTTCACCTTTCTATGGCGTCAGCAATTCTGATTTATGGTAGTTCCATCGTGGCTGTATAGTTTGCGTACGCAACTTCAGGGCGATAGATTCACCTCACGTTAAGATTCACCTCACGGAGCATTCAATTATGAAACCAATTTGAGATTAACTGTACGAGTTAACGCCTTCAGTGGCAGCAGCAATGATCAGTACTGTAGTTACTGCTTTTTTACAGTATTATACATCGAAAATCAAACAATTGTGTTACGATGTGGGAGTGGAGATTTATCGTCAGTCAAAAAAGGTTGGGCGACACTGCGTTAGCTGTAGCTTCACCCTTCATATAGCCTTGATGATGAAAAGAGACTTTAAACTCCAAACCAACCAACAAAGTTGACTGGTGGACCAAGAATAGTTTCCACCGAAGGCACGCATTTTCAAATGGACGATGGCAAGTGCTTTGACATCACACGAAGTATTTAACCCACACACTTCACTCCTCTTGAATTAATTGAAAAGTGTTGTTCCCTTTCAAAATAAAGAATCGGAAATAACTTTGCATTTCATTTGTTCAATATATCAACCTACATATCAACCATCAATCTTTTATCATGTAAAACTAATACAAACAAGCTCAGGCACAGATTGCAGTCTTTCCAATGCTCCTATTTTTCCTATATATTAGCGTCTCTTCCTATAAATTCCTGTTTTAACGAAACCTCCTATTTTTTGTGGCATTGCTAGTTCCACTTGTTAAAATAACATAAGGAAATAAGGTGTGGGTGTTTGGAGAGCCTTTTGTCTCCACAGTAGAATGGTTGAACGAAGACCCTTCTGTGTTTCGTCCTTTCCTGCTTATTGTCTACAGATAATTACACCAAACAATATACAGTTAGCGCTATACAAACAATATACTGAAGAAAATGAAAGTAACATACGTTTATTGTTGTATATATTTCCTCAGATGCACTAAGTTCTGTATGCAGTTGTGTATTTAGATACTTAACATACTTTAAAAAGTTCCCTGATGGCTACATGTTTAGCATACGAGCGACGGCGGAGGTCCAGATTGGGTTTCCAGAGATCTCGCATGATTCTAAATCTTACATTCAGATGTAGACCTAGACCTAACGTAGTTTCAGTACCGCTAAGTGACGTTAAATTGAAACAAATAGATGTATCTTTTTTAAAAATAATTAAAAGCCCTACTTCTACAAAACACGAGTGCCGATATCAATTACGCATTATTAATACAAAAGTGTTAATTTCAGTATATTCAGGATATTGCTTAGTTAGATTTGGGTGTAGTGTCCGTTACAGCAAGGCTGTACGATACATGGACCTACCAGTTAACATGCGTCCAAACCAGATAAGCTCCACAGAGAATCAAACCCGGGATGCTCGCGCTAAAAGTGCATACGCTAACCATATAGCCACGAATGAACTAGTTTAAAAGATTAATAATAATAATGGTTGCTTTTTCATTGCTAGCTTATATCAGAGGAATTTATATGCTATTTCTAAGCTATATTTTGAACTAAAAACCAAAAATCAAAGCACGCTTAAATAACAATTTTAAATTCCATTACTACAAACAGCGCAAAAAGTACACAATTAAATCTGTTCAATTGTTACCTCTGTAAGTTCTAAACTTTATCCATCCCTTTCCATCAAGATCGTTTGTTCATTTTTAGTTTAACGTCCCATGATTATGCTCCGAGGGTAAGCGAGATGGTGATGATGATAGTGAACAAAATGGTGGAATGAAGAAAGTAGAACACCGAACGAAACGGTAAAACCGCGAAAAAAATACCTACACATGGCGTTTGTCCAACACAAAACCCATTTGGCGTGAACCAGGGACCCAACCACACAAAAGGTGAACGTTCTACTACTGCGCGACAGTGACGCGTTATTGAAGATCATGTAATCGTTGCAAGATTTATTATAAGTACATAAGAAGACTAAAGATGCTCATCCGTCAATTACTTTTATATATGATATGTCACTTTCTTATTTGATACTACAGTGCCATAATTTTGGATAAATATTTTATATTTTATTTTCTGTTCTATGGAAACTTTTTCTCCAATCAATCATTGAAAAACTACTTCATAATAATATTAGACAAACTGGTAAGAAAAGCTGACGAAAACACTTTCAGCGCAAGGACGTAAGTTTTCTTCTGCTTGGTTCGAACGGATCGAGGGTCTTGGTTTATACGTTGCCCGCCGTTTAATACTGGTGAGCTACGTACGAAAACACTAAGGAATTCGTATTTTGCAGTGGTATTTTTTTTTTACCCTACTGGATAATTGAAATGTACCTTTTTCACACCTTCACGAAACCTATATTTTTTTTCGTCCTGATTTCCTATATTTTTTTTTTCCATTAGCATTGGAAAGCCTGAGACTGCAACGTGTCACTCTACCTAACTTCAAAGTAACAAGTTACGAAGACTAGAGTTCATGGTGAAGTAAAATATAGACAAGTACAAGGAATCCTGTTCATGTATGGTATTTTGAGTACGTTGATTAAAATATATTGAAGCGTCTAATTTGGAGCTTTCCTATTATATATTACGAAATGTGCAGCATTAGCAGCTTAGTCGTTTTCTTCTGCTTTGAAGACTTTGACGTCTCGCAAGATTTTCTTGTTTTTTCCCTTTCTTCGTGGCAAAAAGTTCAGACTTTGTGTAGCCAATGTTGGCGATATGGAGATAAGGTGATCACAGCAGCTTGTCCACTTTTCCTACCACCTGTTGGTGGACCTGGTAATACTGGAAGGGGCCGTATGTCAAATGATGAAAGCTTGGAGGATTGTTCACGAATAGGCTTACGAATGGTAGAACTACTGTCACTGTTGTGTTCCGAAGGTAAAGGGTTAATGTTTGCAGGAGGTCTGACACTAGGAAGTCACTGTTGTCGAAAATATTTGGATTGAAAGAAATAATCGCACACTTTCGAAAGCCGCTGATTGCAGCTCGTATGTAGGCTTTACCGAAAATCGCACCAACACCAGACGTAGAAACTGGCTGGAATGGGTGATTATAGAGCCAGAGATAGATTTTCTGTGAATAGAACTGCTTAAATGGACCCATAAAACTCACATCCAGAGGTTGGAGCTTGTGCTAGGTGAATAATTATCGTCCAATGTGAGCACAACATTATCACTAGGTGATGGTTTTACAACTTTAACGAAATATTCAAACCATTGTGTGAAAATGTGCATTTGGATCCAATCCGATGTGTGGATTGCTGCTATGTCCCCTGATGGTGTTCCATGTAGCAATTCAGGTTTCATACGCACGCGTAGAGAAACAATTAGAAGGAAGTATCTACCACAAGTATTCATGCATGTCACAATAGTTATTAAGGAACCCCGTTCAGCGGAGGACAGTCTCTCAACCTGGCATTTTCCTTTACTACTCAAGACTTGTAAGCGTATACCTTGAATAGTGGATATACTAGTTTCATCGACATTGTACACTTTCGACGGCTCGAAGTTTACTTTTCGCAATTCCGGACGCAACAGGCCAAAAATAAATAAATAAATAAACGTGCAAGTGAAACGTGCTCTCGCTTTCGAAAAGAGTGGATAGGGTACCGGCTCAAAAACTTCCTTCACCATTTTTTGCAGTGATGTTAGGTCTTGTTGAGAATGGATGTTTAATGTTGTTGTTCACCGCAAGCTGGTAGGCTAGAATACGAATATTTCGATTCCTAAGTCCATAAAAATGTTTATCCATTATTGTGCAATACCTAGAGTTCTTCATGCTCAGTCCCTAAGGCACATTTACGTCCAATTCCTGATTGCAAACGTTGCTGATTGTTTGCACATTTGACACAATCTAAGAGAATTGACCTGGAAACTTCAAACACTTGGAAGCCTTGAGAAAACCCGTTTCCTTCTTTTTCACAGCATCGATGGCTTTTTCCATGTTGTCCATGGCTCATGACCTTTTACGTCCAGACATCTGCAAGTAAGATGCAATACTTTAGTCTTTTTAAAAAGGACGGTCAATTCCGGATAGTAGAAATTAGGCCCTCATTCTGTACCACGTCAACTTTCGAAGAAGGCTGCTATGTGCTGTTCCCGAACACTCGACTAGACAAACAACA
Organism: Thermobia domestica; assembly: GCF_964235325.1. Lineage (NCBI taxonomy): Eukaryota > Metazoa > Arthropoda > Insecta > Zygentoma > Lepismatidae > Thermobia > Thermobia domestica. Next base: position 152,455,979 of record NC_137468.1, read on the forward strand.
TATTCATATTTCTCAGCAATAGCTATTCTAACTACAAGCATGCACATAATTCATTCCATACTCACCTCCAACTTTGATGTGCTAAGTTACACCAGCAAAATATTATAGCGCTGTGGAAAACAAAGAAACTGCCCCTACAACCTTCACACGGAACTTTAATGCGCCCTGGCGGTGTTGTGTCGGTCAACAAGTGACTGGACGTGCGTTTTCATCGTTGCAACCTCTGCGCATGGCGAGATATTAACGTGTCCGGAGTATGGACACCTTAACCCTACATTCTTTTAAATTTGACATTCTGCTACACTCATCATCAAATTTTTCTTTGTTCAGTACGTCTACGAAGAGTTAGCTAAATATAGAAAAAAAAATGTGCAACTTCGTGATTCCTGGAAATAAACAGAAGGTAATCACTGGAATGTTGAACGAGACAATCTGTAATCTCCGCCCGCAGCGGTTTCTCCCCTTTTCAAGGAGGGAGAAAAAATGTGCTACACCTGAATAGTTTCTATTAACTCTGGTACCGGAAAGTGAATACATATCCGAGTGCAATTGTTTACAACTGTTTGCCGTAGTATTCAGGGCTATGAAGAGAGCAGGAAATATACTGGGAAACCATTTCTTCAAGACGGAAGAAAAGATATGATTATATATCTAACACATATTTCATATGTTGTATAAAATTATAGGCATTTTTGGAAGATAAGTTATAAAATTTAGTTTTTTTTATTAAAGTTTCCAATACCAATTCAAGCATATTATTTCAATTTTATCAAGTGGAAAATTGAAAAGGTAGGTAAACATTGGTGAGGTTTGGTTTAAAGAACATGTCTTTAGGCATATATTGCTGAGGCAGAGATGGGATTGTATGTAGTAGTCGGCCAGGGCCTTTGCATGGTACCATCCAGATATTCGCCTGGCGAAACAGCGAAACCCTGGAAAATCTCAGGATAGTCGTCGTTGACTTCGAACCGCGTTCCTCCGCAGTACGCACTACAAATCTGAACTTCGTATTCGAGCCATTGGACCATGAAAATGAGTTACGTTGATGTGGTGGGTGATGTCAAAGATAAAACCAAACTTGGTCATATCGAAGTATTCGAACTGTCAATATTAAATCATTCACTTGATATTCGAGACGTCTAGTGTTTATAACATGGACACAGGACTGCTCCCTTTACTAAGATTTTACTTGGTTTAAGCAAAGCAAATGCTGAGATGGTGTCAATGTGAAACGCAGCGTTACATACTTTTCCCTTTGCAGTAATGTAACCAGACTGACTTAAATCATGTTCCAAACAACATGGGAAGAGCCTGACCCTTAAAGAACTTTCTTCTATCTTGTGCTTATTATATGGAGAAGGAATGATGTCTGATTTCCAAATAACCTGCTACCTTCCCTTCATACATTAGGTTGTGTAGGAGCTTAGTGCAAGTCTCCTTTCCTAATACGAACCCATGCGTACAAATCAATAGTTTACATTTACATGTACACAACAGGTAGACTATTTTTCGGCTAGACGTGTGGACACAACGTAAATTATAATGGCTGCCTACACTGTGAGTTGTGAAGTTTTGAAAATTGAAATATATGCTACGAAATGTTTGGAGAAGTTAAATTTAAAGTAAGAAAAGAACTCGGAAAATACTGTGCATTTTGCAATTACTGCAGTAAGAAATTGTCCAACACAGCCGCTTCTAGACTCACAGATAAGAACAGTTGTTATTTTTTTAGACTTAAAATTTTATTTTGTGGCAAGTGAAAAGTGACACCTCAAGAGGGCAAGTATGTAATGTATATAACTGGTCCACCGAACGTATAATATTACGGATCCTAGTATTTCTTAAGTACAAGGTAACCACAAAAGTTATTTCCAATTTTGATGTCCCATTAATCATGCGCTCACAAAGAGGAAACGAAATGATGCAGATGCCTACCAAACTATCAGGAGTTAGTCTGACCATCGACCTTCAGTAATGCAGGGACGTTGTGCACACACAGCAGTCATAGCTCGTCCTGTTTCGAAAGAAATGTAGGTATCAAAGTAGCCTGTTCGCGTGTGTTGTGTGAATTTAAAGTGGACCTGTCAGCTGCTGCATTTATGTCAGGCATTTGAGGAGAATGCCATGAACAAACGCACCACCAGGCGTTGGTTCCAGAAATTTCGTTCGGGAGATGTGAGCCTTTCAGATAAAGCGTGCAGTGGAAGACCACATATGTTGGATGATGAGGCCCTGAAAGCAGCGATCGAGGAGAACGGTGGTCTAACGTGTGATGAACTTGCTAAATGGGATAGAGAAGTCATACAAGGTAAGCAAGGTACCCTACACATTTTTTGGCAGCCGACAAGGACCAACGAGTGACAGGCTGCTTGTTCTTACTCCCACGACGCCTAAACACACACATCGTTGATCACTTGCTCACTGGTGACGAAAAGTGTATCATCTGTGACTCCCAAACTGACCCTGTTCCTCACACCTCAAGACCACTTCTGCACCCACGCCAGGTTACGCTTTGTATGTTGTCAGCAAGTAGTGCATTACGAGCTTCTTCCATCTGGGCAGACCATCACTGCTAACTTTATTCTCAGCATTTGCAAAAGGTTCACCGTGCATTGCGGCAGAAGGAGCCGGCATTAGTGAATCGCAAGGGTGTGCTAGTCCTGCACAACAATGCCGAGCCGCATGTGGCAAAGAGGACTCAGGAGATCTTTAGTTGGGAGACATTGCCATGCATCGTATTCACCGGACTTTGCGCCAACAGGCTACCACCTGCTTCATTCCCTCAACAACCACCTCAATGAGAGATCCTTCATAAATGAGAGAGCGTTGCAGAACACACTCCGACTTCTTTGCATCCAAGACCGACGAGTATTATCACCAGGGTATTGTGCAGCTGCAGGAACGTTGGCAAAAGGTGTTGGACGCTGATGCAATTTACTTCAAGTTTTTGTCTGAGGGTTGTTATATTTTAGGTGGATATTCAAATTTAATGTTCTTCGTGCTGGAGGTTCCTTTTCTTATTTTTCGGAAGATGAGCCGTCCAGGGGGAATAAAGATCATGCTGGAACTGAATTTGTAGAAGTCACTGCAGCAGGAAATGCAGTGTAAGTCCATCATCTGTAAATGTCTCAGAAATCTCAGCTAATTCTGCGCATACAAGTAGCACAATGAGTAAAACAAATTGTTTAAACAAACATCTACAGGACATACTTGCTCTGTAGGTATTAACAAGTTCGATAAATGAAGACCCTTGGGTAACAGAACTCATTCTATTTGGGTAAAAGTAAGAAACTGGGGGGGGGGGGGAAGCTAACATGTAAGTTCTTAGTCACTCATCGAATCGCTTGTGAAAATCAAGACCTGTGCTTGTCAAAACCAACAACTGTGGGGGACCTGATAAACATACAAACTAATACTCAAAGTACGATAATGAACGCAATGACAAAAGATCTATTCCGACTGCCTTACTATCTTGTTCATTCAGAAATTCCCCATATTATAAATTGCCGACCACTGTATCTGTTGGAGCACAGATGGAAGACACCACCAGTTTTCTATTGTCCATAGTGTCCTCTCCACAGAACGCTCACCATTTTTCTACAAAATCAATCACACACATCTTACAGTCCTTTGGCGATACTGCTACTTCGATTCAGAGAGAGAGCTTCAAAAACCAGGGAATTTGAACTGGTAGCAGACAAATGTACTGACGTTAATGGAAGAGAAATTTTGTATTTGCCATATCGTGGGCACGTATATTGTAGAGACATTCGTGTGTCCTGTACCCTTACGCTCCTCTAAACCGAAGATATAACGGAAGTTATTATAAAATAAATCCAGGATATTGGATTGTCACTACAAAATTTCAGGGTTCCCACTTGTCCTGGAAAACCTGGAAATATCCTTGAATTGATTTTGTCCTGGAAATGTCCTTAAAAATGCATTTCTGTCCTTGAAATTTACAGAAATACTGAATGTCAGATTTTCAAAATGATTTTAATTGATTGCTACTTTTGTGCTGAATAATAATTTGTCATCACCCTGCATGAATGGGTGGTTGGTGGGCTTTCTTCCTCCCAACAGGGTGTTTGGCTGGGAGAACTCTCTTCTTTCATCCACTAGTCTGTCAATCCATTCTTGGGTGCTGTCTTTACTAGCATTGAAGTTTTGTGCTGCTGTTTCCATTGAAGTTTTGTGGTTGGCAGACGCGCTGGTAGCTGAAAGAGCTCTGAAAATGTGGCCATTAGTGGAAACTTGTCTGGCAAAAGTTCTGAACCAAAGTCAAATGCATTCCAGTGTGTGAAAGTTGCTTGTGCTGGTACTCTAATGCAGTGTAAGTTCCTTTGTGTGTGTGTTCGTAATTAGTCTCTTAAGGCCACTACTCCAGTGGTACCAAAATGATGAACATCTGGTTCCATTCCTAGCTAAAAATTTGTGTGAAGTTTGAGGGAAAGTGGCACGCATAATCATCCAACATTCCTTCTGTTCTTTTGACATTGTCTTCTGCTGCTTAACTATCACAATTTATCCCATGAAAGAGCAACATGGTGAGTGCATCAAATATGGACTTGGGATTTGTAACTTCAGAAACTCTCCGTAGTGCGTGCAAAGAAAGGAACGTTACTGAAAGAAAGAACTCGAGAGTTGAATGCCAAAATTGCTGTTGTACGTCATACAGAAGTCCTAAAATATAGGCTTGTAAGAGACCTTACATGGCTAGATCCAGACTCTGTGTCATCCATAAAGTTCTATGGTGTCCTTCAGTCACTGTTGGAGAAGAAATGGGCTATACCCAAAGAATGTGATCAGCTGTTTGTTTTTTATGGAAAATATACCGAGCAATTTAAAGATGCACTTGCTGTGTATAAGTTGGACCCTGAGAGGATGGATTGTTTTTACACAAAACTGTTGGATGGTTCGGAAGAATTTAAAGATTTGTTGTTAATCATGTTAATCTGATTTTGTCTCAGGGACAGGGTGCTGTCCAACGAGGCTACAGCATAAAGAAAGATCTGCTTGTTGAAAATACGGAGGAGAAATCATTGGTCGGTTTGAGATTGGTGTATGATAACATTTCCCATAGAGATTTTAAATTAAAATGTCATGTAGAAAGAATGAAAATATATGTGCTGGATGTGGGTGGATCTGGTGTCTGTAAGGGGAGTTGGGAGGCCACTAAAAAACGCAGCATACTACGCTCCGCTTTGTGTATTTAGTTATTGTGTATTAATACTGTACTTGCGTTAATATTCACTACATAAGCTACTGTACTTTTCGTTTTACTGTTATACCTTCCTGTGTCGAAGTCCAGGAAAATTGGTGATTTGTCCTGGAAATGTCCTGCAATTTTTTGGGAGGAAAGAAAGTGGGAACCCTGAAATTTGGTTGCAGCATCATTTGATCGCGGTTCTAGCTTCAGTGGCAAACATGAAGGTGTGCAAGCTCTTGCAACGCAAATCCTCCAAAATGATATTTGTTCACTGTTTAATCTACCTATACATTCCGCAGTCAGGTTTTTCAGCGAGTAAGTGTTCACTGACTTGAGAATGTGGATCAAACCAAAGGACAAGTCTCCTGCATAAGTTGACAGTTAAAACAAGAATAAACATCATTGAATATCATTGATATACCAAGCAGCAAGAGCAAGGAGTACTTACGGACTTTTTTTTTTTTAAGGAATCTGGATCAAAAGCATTCATCCACCGAGGTATCCATGCACTTCCGAAACGGTGGAATACTTGCATTGAACGTCAAAGGGACTACGTTGAATAATAAGAGGTAAGATTTCCTTTTCATTGTTACATTCTAACATTTATTGCACTTTTAAGATTTTCATTTGATCCTCCCTCGTATATATATATATATATATATATATATATATATATATATATATATATATATATATATATATATAATATGACTTGAAAAATCTTGCGTGCAAGTACTCGCCAGCCAAAAAATCTATCAGGGAGACCATTTTACAGTCACAGTGTTTATACAAGTTAACAAAAATCACTTTGCGACACAGTAAACATATCAGTATATTGTTTGTTTTATTTTTTGGGTATGTCTTTTACAAATAAAAGAGTGACGTCTGCTATTTATTGTTGAATTCACGTTTTTGACCGATCGGACTTTACTCGCCAAATGTAAAAAAGTATTAGCCATTGGCGAGCAGGCGATTGGATATATATATATATATATATATATATATATATATATATATATATATATATATATATATATATATATATATATGTGTGTGTGTGTGTGTGTGTGTGTGTGTGTGTGGGTGGGTGGGTGGGTGGGTGTGGGTGTGGATTGCATGTCAAGTTTCGTTTTCATATAAGCCAATAGTAAAAGAAGATATTGACAAACAGGTATATTTCTGTTTTTTGAACATTATCTATGACTTGAATATATTGTTTTAATTGTATTTGAGTATTTATATTCATCATTTCGAGTTACAGTTTAGTGCCTATTTTACTGCCTATCGTTTAAATTTTAAGTATTATTTTTCCTGCCTATTTTGCAGATTTTAAATGCCTAAACATCCTGTCTCTAGTTATAATATTTTTCCATCTATTAATAAAGTCTTTGTACATGACATTGAGACAAAACCCAAGTTACGTTTCAAAAGCTTTAAAATATAATGAAATTTGTATAAACCGATACTTCAATGAAGTGGAAATCTGTCTATAACGAAAACTTTTCAAAGTCCTGTTGTGTTTTTACATTGCTTTCCAAATTTGTATAAAACGGAAATCTGTCCAAAACGCATCAAAATGCCGGACCCATTGCTTTCCGTGCTTTACACAAGTTTCATTGTAAAAATAAATTGCTAACATAGATAATATTTTAAGTAGGAAATGTAGGTCTACATGTAACTACGTTGCAAGATTTCTTCGTTGAACTCTGAGTTAGTAATGAGACACTAGCAATTTTTGAAAACTTGAGTGATGAATTTTGAGACTTTTTACGACGCTAACTCCACCCGAATTTCCTTTGCACGAAAATAGGAACGGCACTTGATACAATGTAAAACCAATTTGGGAAATACTTCCATGGAATGTTCCTTACTATATCCCAGCTCTGTGGCCTCAACTTTGATTTCATTCATGCTGTCCATAGTAACATAAAACATGCTACCCCACGTGCTTTAGGCAGAAAAAGTAGTGACTGCTACACTTCTTGACTTTGTAGGAGACCTTGATTCGATTCCCAGCAGGAGCAAATGTGGTTTGAATTCCACGTTAAATAGTAGGTCCATATCTCATATAGCCTCGCTGCTGAACGGGATGTTAAAATCAACTCAACTCAACTCAACTTCTTGAGCTGGGTAAATTAGAAATGAATTTCTAAAGTCTTGTAATTTGGTGAAGACGGCATAGAAACTAGTGCGTGATTTGCCAAACCCCATTCTGATTTTCAGGTGTTATATCTCTCAGATCCACGAAGCCATCTACATACGATCTACATACTTATCTCCTCTCTTAATTTTACTTGATCGTATATCAGAATGCCCATTCACTTGTTCGCATCACTCTCTCCTGCAAAGAAATCATGCAGAGCATTTATTGCTTCTTTATTAATTCCATAGGAACATTTCATGCCTTTCAGGAGGCGCCTTAACTGAGTTTCTGTGGGATGTGATAGCAAATTGTGTTCGCAACAATACCTGTAACAAGTGTGGTAATTGAAGCACTTCGAGGTGGGGGGAAGTTAGTGTGTGCCTAAAATATACTTGTACTAAGAGAGTACACTTGCAGCAGTGGCGTATACAGATTTGATGGATTGGGCTACCCCTAACCTTTGTAACACCTGCATTATTATTATTATTATTATTTTATTATAATTTAGTTTCCACATTATTATACGGTTTTCAAAATAAGAAAAAAAAACTTACACCATCCTTTTACCAAGTAGATAAATATTTTCTCTTCACTAGCAAGACTTACAGTATATTACCTTATTAGTATTAGGGAGAAACGATTGTACATTTCTACCTTCATTGTTGCATGAAGTATCGCTACATTTCGCATTGGATAGGCGGTAACCCTACTCACAGAGTAAATGGAAGTTGGCTGAGTAAGAATGAACGCTGAAATAGACGATTAGCAAAGAAAGAGCCTCAGTCTGTAAGAGCTTCACTAACTGCTGTAAAAAAAAAAAAAAAAAAAATCGTTGCGTTAATGCAAACCGCATGGAACAAGGCTCGTGATTTCCAAAATAATTCCCCTCCAAAATGCACTGTCATTACTCGTATAATTTCCCTTTACTCTTCGCTCACGTCCAAGAAACCGATTTCTCTAGAGGCAGTTGCTGTTACATGGCAGCCCGTTCGTGCGCTGTGGGCAGAGGTGGAGCGAAGGAGAATGCTCTGATACGATTCTTGCTGTAGTAGTTAGAGAGTGCTTTCTGCTGCGGTGTCATATCTAAGACCTCTTAAGTTCGCGAGACAGGCTGCGTGCAAAGTAGTTAGTGGATCTTTCTAAATACACACAGTTCTCAGAAACTTGTATCATTGAAAGAAGATACTAATGTATAAAATTGTTAATATAATTTTGTTTATGTTATAATAACTTTATTTTGCAATATTCTAGGGCTACCGCCAGTAGGCCTGGTAATCCAAAAATACGCTACTATCTTGCAGACTAAGTGTTAATTTCTCAACGCACTCCAAAAGGAACTTTTACTCGCAGGAAAATACTCCTGTACAACATGCAAAAGGTTATGATTTCTCAGTTCACAGTATTTTCCTCACAAAAGACTTGAAAAATCAGTTTTTCTAATATACATAGCGTATAAAGTTGCTTGGGTACCCTCTGTGAAAGCGTCTCCATAAAGTGTGCTCATAATTGTAATTTGTGTAATCACTAGAACACCACGATAAATTTAAGTTACAAATACGCATAACTGCAATTATGATGATCATTCAAAGTAGTTATTCTTGTTTAAATGAGGTGTATTATACAAAAAAGGTAGAACAGATATTTGTTTAATACTATCTTATATCCATTGTTCACAGTAAAATAGTTTTTTACGAAACACAGAACTAAATCTGAGAGACTGCAACACACCTTGAACTGTTCACTGTTCAGGAGATGTTACTTTTCAGCGTTTCGGAACTCATTGTACTAAAACTTTGTACTCTGTCTTCTTGGAGTAAAATCCATTTTGATACAGATTCCTTAATAGTAAATTGAAAAACTGATAATTTGATTTCTTATTTACTTAGTATTTTTGCAATTACACATGAAGGTTTGATGTCATTAGTAATTTCCCTCCTAGAAAGCACAAAGGGAATGAGGTTCCGGGGAAATGTTCAGAGGTACCTGGGAATTTCCCCCCTTTCCTCCCCTTCCAGTACCACACTGCCTGTAACCCTTTGGTGATTTCATTTTTAGCAATAAACTATCTAGAAGAAATTCACTGTTATAACGCATTCCCCCTTGGTCCCTTACGTTACATTTCTTAATCATTGCATCTATTATCAATTTTTTGTTTTTTATTTAAAAATAATAATTTTATTCAAAAAGATCTCGCTGCTGATTTTCAGTTCTGTGATAGACTTGTGACAGTGGAGTCCAAATGACAGAGTACGGAATGGCGGCACAGCAGTTCGCCTCCCCCATGCAAGTTCAAGGTGCAAGCATCAGCACGCAAGGTTATGACGATAATTTTTTGGGATGCGAAGTGTGTGCTCCTTATTGACTTCCTGGAGGTTGGACATACTATCACGGGGACCTATTATGCAGCCCTAATCCCTAAGTTACGCGAAGCAATCAAGGAAAAACGGCGCGGGATGTTGCAGCGAACAGTGCTGTTCCACCAAAATAATACTCCGGCCCACAAAAGCCATCTTACTGGTGCTGCAATCCATGCTGCTGGGTTTGATATGTTGGAACATCCTCCCTACTCACCCGACCTCGCCCCTAGTGACTTTTATTTGCTCCCAAAGTTGAAGGAGCACCTCAAGGGGAAGAAGTTTAACTCAAATGCAGCTGTTATTGAAGCTGTGGAGGGATGACTCACGGCTCAACCAAAGATTTTCTTTGAAGCTGGCATGGTTGCTTTACAGCATAGGTGGAAGAAGTGCATTACTATGAAAGGAAACTTTTTTGAAAAATAATACTGCTTATAGGTCAGGGACAATAATTATTGAACCATTCTCGTATCTGTTTCAACTGGAAGAATTCTGTTTCGTCTCGTGTCTAGCTACGAAACCCCTGTTTCGCCACCGGTGACCTGTTAGCCTCCATGTAACCAAATTTGATCGGCATTGGGCCAAATCGTATTATTGCCGTTTGATCGCCAACAATTATAGTTTGATCGCCACGCGTATTGACGTAAGACAAGCAATTATGTAGGGGGGCTAACATGTTAACCTGTTAGCCACCTCATCGAACCAAATTTGATTGGAATTGAACCTGATCGTTTGATCGCCAACAATTATCGTTCGATCGCCAAGTATATTGACGTATCGAACCAAATTTGATCGGATATGGATCCAGATCGTTTCATCGTCGTTTGATCGCCAACAATTACCGTTTGATCGCTACGCGAATAGACGTATCGAACCAAATTTGATCAGAATTGGGCCAATCGTTTCAATATCATTTGATCGTGTTTGAACGCCAACAATTATCGTTTGATCGCCATGGGTATTGGCTTAATACAAGTAATTACGTAGGGGGAGGTAACATGTTAACCTGTTAGCCCTACTATTTGGTCTAGGAATTAATTCGTGCGGGTGGACAAGAGATGGCGCAACGAACGGAGCGTCCCACAGTTCCGTATATCCACACATGTGTTGCAAACCCCTGTCATCGCGTATCGTTCGTAGTATAGGGCAGTGGATTAAAGCGTCAACAACACCAGTTTGTAGTTAACATGGCGCAATTTGTGCCTGATAAAGTGTTTTTGCGGGGTGTCCTGCTGCATTACTTTAACATGCAGAAAAGTGCGACTGAAAGTCATCGTATTTTGGTGGAAGTGTATGGTGACCATGCTCTAGCTGAGCGAACGTGTCAGAAGTGGTTTGCACGGTTTAGAAGTGGTGATTTCGGCTTGGCAGACCAAGAGCGAGCTGGACAGCCAAAAAATTTCAAGACGAAGAATTGACAGCATTGCTCGAGCAGGATTCGTGTCAAACGCAGGAACAACTTGCAGCAGCATTAGGCGTTGATCAAACAACAGTCTCCAAACGCTTGAAAGCCATGGGAATGATTCAAAAGATGTCACATTGGGTTCCACATGAATTGAAAGACAGACGTTGAAAGACGAAAAACCATTTGCGAATTGCTGCTTCAACGACAGAGCAGAAAGGGGTTTCTGCATCGAATTATTACGGGTGATGAGAAGTGGATCCATTACGAGAACCCTAAACGAAAAAAGGCCTGGGTGAAACCAGGTGAACCAGGTCCATCACAACCAAAACGAGATATTCACTGTGCAAAGGTTATGCTGTGCATATGGTGGGATATGAAAGGTGTGGTGTACTATGAGCTGCTGCAACCGGGTGAAACTATGAATGGAGAACGTTATCGACGACAATTAATGCGTTTGAAGCAAGCTCTGGCCAGAACACGACCAGAATGGGAGAACAGACATGATAAACTTATTGTTCAACATGATAACGCTCGCCCACATGTCGCAAAACCGGTCAAAACCTATTTAGAAAATGTCGGATGGGAAGTTTTACCCCACCCGCCGTATTCACCAGACGTTGCTCCTTCGGACTACTACTTGTTCGATTGCATGAACAACGATTTGATTGGACAGCGGTTTACTTCTTCAGAAGATATCGAAACATGGGTCTCTGACTGGATCGCTTCCAAGGATGAGGACTTCTTTCGCCACGGAATCCGTACATTGCCTGACAGATGGGCGAAAGTGGTGGCTAGCGATGGACAATATTTTTGTTAAGGTATTTATGTATTTTGTGTTTGTACTACAGCTTCAATGTGTGCGTACCAACCGCACGAATTAATTCCTAGACCAAATACATAATTACTTGTATTACGTCAATACATACGGTGATCAAACGATAATTGTTGGCGATCAAACGCGTTCAAAGAACGATCAAACGATCTGGCTCAATTCCAATCCAATTTGCTTACATGGGGGGAAGGGCTGACAGGTAACCGGTATTTCGCCTCGAAAAGTGTGTATGTTTCTACTGGAAGAGTTTTCACTCGTCTCCTATATCAACCCAAATATTCTGTCTCATCTCGAATGTTGTCATGAAAAATATTGTATATCCTCTCGTCCAGTGGGCAATTATAAATACCGTAGTATAACTTAGTGGAATTCCTTTGTGGCTAAACGGTTAGCGTACCTGCCTTTGGCATAGAAGATACGGATTCGATTCCCGGTGGGATCTTAAGTGATTCGGATTTCACGTTAAGCTGTAGGTCCAATTTAGTAGACTAGGCAATTAGATCTGAATCTTAGTCGTAAATTCTAGTTTAAGGTATCAGTTCGTTTCGCCGATCATTCCTTTGCTAAAAGTTGAATAACAGAGCTGACAACTTCACCTGCAGAATACTATTTATTATTTATTGGTACTGTCATAATGGAAATCTTGTTAAGTATAAGGTGCCGTCATTTGGGTAGAGCATCAATTTGTTGTCGATTTTCTCGAAAACTACGCATGAAGATGTACAACCACCAGTGTCATTATGTTCAGCCCAATGAGATCTATAGATTGCCTGGGCGCCGATCTCGGGGAACGGACGGGACCCGGCCTTCCCAAAGTTTGCTTGATCCCTCTTAAGACTGGATCCTTTGCTTAAATATATGACAACGAAATCCACATATCCAAACGCCCCCACCCGAAGCTATTTAGCAATCAGCACCACTGAACAATTGGCATATGTCTTATCTTTGCACATTTTCCCCGTTAAACGCTAGTAATTGAGAATTTAATAATTTGCTTTTTTAAAACTAATGAATTGGACAAGCAAGTTGATTAATTCTAAAGCTATTTACTGTTCCAGAGTAGTGTTTATAATTATTTTTGATGCCTTATGTTAACTATCAAATACATTGCCACTGTAAATTAATTTCAGTACTAAATGTCGAAATATTTTGATGGAAGAATTAGGTGAATATGTAGAACTATTAAGTAGTTAGTTGTTTGACGTTAGGCCTAATATCTATAAAGTGCTATGAATAAGCCTATAACGATCTGTTTAGAATGTTTTGTTTTCCTACTCGCCAATATTGATTACGACTACTATAAAGCAGTGGTTCCAATCGTTTGTGACTAACGGGACACTTTATTGAACTCCCAATGCATCGTGACACGTTTCTTTGACTTTTTACTCTTAATAATACAAATTACATAATAGCGTAAACCTATAAATTTAGGGCCTATATAAAATACTGACTTTACGTAGTAGGTAGTACTGAACGTTGTTGTAGAAATTTGAGGCATGGACTGGCACATTCTGTCTCAATTTTGAAAATTGATAGACATTAAATACTTCATGATTTTTAAATTCTAAAATTTCGCGGCACATCCTATGAAACTGCGTAACATATAACTGTGTCGCGACACACCGATTGAGAACCACTGTTATAAATTATTAGTTTTGGATTTTATCGCACAACAGAATAGCGAGTTATGCATGTTAAATTATTTCTAGGTATAGATATGATTAGAGACCGGATGTTTAGGCATTAAAAACCTGAAAAATAGGCACTTAAAATTTAAAAACTATGCAGTAAAATAGGCACTAAAATGTAACTCGAAATAATCAATATAAATACTCAATACATTTTTTTAAAAAATGATCCAAGTCACAGATAAAATGTTCAAAGAATTTGGAAACATATACGTTTGTTAATATCTTCTTTTTTATATATACAGGGTGGAAGGTAACAACACCGGAAAACTTTGGGAGGTGATTCCTTTTATGAAATGAAAGAATAAGCATGGGTCGAAAAACGTCTCCTTTCAGAGTTATGAACTATCAAAAATTCGATAAATCACGTTTTAAAACGCCCTGGCTTAGAAACTATAGGACCTATCCAAAGAGATTTAAGAAATTATCCAGAAACTAGTATGCGTTCTGTCTAATTATCCATGTTTCAGAATTCACTGGTACCACGATTAGTACTTAAAGGAGTATCCCTATACCTCAACTTCCTTTTTACAGTTCCTTTCGTCGATAACGGAGGATGGTAAAACATGGATATTTAGATAGAGAGCATACTACTTCCTGTGTAATTCCTTAAACCGCTTGGGATAGGTCCTATATTTTCTAAGCCAGGGTGTTTTGAAACGTGATTTTTCGAATTTTTGACAGTTCATAACTCTGAAAGAATATGTTTTTCGGCCCATGTTTATTAGAACTTTTTTCTTTTGTTTCATATAAGGAATCACCTTCAAATTTTTTCGGTGTTGTTACCTCTCACCCTGTATGTAGTAATGTACCACGTGCTTGTGTTTACAAACACCTAATATCTGTGTGTTATTCATATTACATAAATTATACATTTTCCCAATGGAGGCTTATTGTAAAGAAAATGCATAGAATAGACAACATTAGACACTAAAGCAATTATCTAGGCAGTAAGGGGCGAAATGGGCAAAATAGGCAAAATAAAATTGGCTTAAATCGAAACTACCCCCCTCATATAAACTTTAAAACAGGGATGCCCATCCCCCCCAAAGCTGATGGCGCTCTCCCCCCAAAACTAATAATCTCTTCCCTCCACAAAACTCAAGTCCTCTAAAAACAATTGCCCAATGTAGCAGTAGTTTTTATAGTACTAGTAATTGTTATTTTTGTTGTTGTTTTTATTTCCTGTAGTAGTATTATAGAATGCTTGTAGTAGTAGCAGGGGCAGTAGTAATTATAAAAATGGCATTACTTTTATTAGGAGTCTTGGTAGCGTACAATACTAAATATGTTCTATAAGAATATTGAAGAGTATAAAAACTTCTACACACTGTGTATGTCACAGGTATTCTTTTTTTACAATTAGTAGTAGTATTTTTTCTTTACAAAATATTGATATAATTCCCTTGTACATGAAAAGTAAGACGCAAGTTACAAGTTATTGAGTTTGATACCAAAAGAAAATGTCCTCGAAATTAGCCTACAAAAAGAAGTGATATCCAACAAAAAACATTTCTGTAAAAGAGCCAAGTACGAGTGGCCTTAAAAAGAATTGAAATCACAAAAATAGGCGCCAAGTTCTGGTGGACAACAGTTACAAACACTCAAGGAATCACTTTCAAATTTAGATTTGAAACTTGGCTGTTGTCTGTATGGTTACCATTAGCTCACAATTATGTCAAACTAATTTATAATTTTCAACAGACAACATAGGCAAGTTTCAAATCTAAATTTGAAAGTGATTCCTTGAGTGTTTGTAACTGTTGTTCACCAGAACTTGGTGCCATACTTTCATATAGAAACTTGCGTGGTACTTCATTCATAGAGTTTCTAAACAGGGGGTAGGGGGGTAAAAAAAAAAATCGCACCGTGTTCCAATGTTATTCTGACGACAGCAAAATTACTTATTCGACATTAGAGTAAAATTCTTTCCCAATTTTTTTATTCCCCCCAATTTTTTTCTCGATGGCACAACTTGCGCCATTCATCCCTCCTGTGGGCGGCCCTTCTCTCTTAAAACGAACCAACCTTTTCTTTCATACGGCTACTTGCGCGATACTTCATTCATCGAGTATCGAAGCAGGGGGTACGGGGGTTCACCCCGGAAAATTTTTGAAAATTAGCTTCTCAAAATCGTGTTTTAATGCTATTCCGACAGTAAAATTGCTAGTTCGAAAGTAGAGTAAAATCCCCCCCAAAATTTTTCTCAATGGCGCAGCTTGCGCCATACATCCCCCCTGTGGGCGGCCCTGCTTTAAAACGTTATTTTTGATCATATCTTTAATATGAAAGAATAGGCATTTTGCCTAACATGCGGTCTCTAGTTATGATTATCACTTAAAATGAAAAAGTTTGACAGATTGCATTTACTCGAAGAAAAACATAAAACTAAGTGAAACAGCGTTCCGCTGTTTTCCTCCGCTCTCGTTTACTGCTAGCGACTCAGCTCCGCGTAACGGCAGAATTTCTAACTAATCTCTGAAATAGGCGAGACTCCGTGGCTGGGAGTCGTGGCGTGCTCCTGTAATCCAGCTATCATGGAAGCCAGGAATTATGAATTGGAGTGTAATCATTCTGTGCGAATCTCTTTCAAAGAGTAGTATTCGGACCCGCGAGGTGCCAGAGCTTGCTGCTGGTTAAGTCGTTGGCGGTTGTGTCGACAGTCAAAGCATCCTCTGTGGAGTCTGTTGGCCCACAAACTTAGTCTGACTCCGGGTGGGAATGATTAAACTCCTAAAATAATTTCTTACTTATCTCTCTTTCTTCTGGAATCAGTGATTCTGTGTGCAAAAACAGTGAAATATGTTTCTTTCTTTTTAATTGACCAATTTAATCATCTTACCTCTCACCAACTTCAATTCCAAATATTACGAGTAATTATCAATCTACCCTAGAGCTTACTTTAAAAAAAAAAAATGGGAGGGGGAGCATAAATTCACTGTCACAAAATCGACGGGCATATTACATGTTATTGAGTTGAGTTGAGTTGACTTTGAGTTTAACGTCCTTTTTCAGCAGCGAGGCTATATGAGACGTGGACCTACTGATTAACGTGCAATCCGAACCACATCAGCTCCCGCCGGGTATTACATGTTATTAGACAACGGAATATATATAAAACGAATTATCGTGAAATGTTTCTTAAATTGAAGAAGGGAAAAGAAGAGGGGTTGAAGTCACTCTGTCATTCTCTGTTCATTTTAAACTCAAGCACTGATAACGATTAGCTATGCTCAGAAAAAAAAAATATGTATCATATTAGATCAAAATATTTTTATGATAGTTACTGTAAATCGCGTTTATCAAATCGAGGAGAGGATAACTTTTATTATAGGTAAATTCACTCCAAATAGTGGACATTGTGAAGAAAACCTCAAAGAATATGTACTGTATCAAACTCATATTTTTTTGACCCTCCCCTTCATCAATGCATAGGTCCATCACAAATATTGTTCAAGTGGGTCACCAGTATTTTCCCAATATTTCCTTACCCCCAGTGTATTGTAAGTTCTCTCAAGGGAAATCTGAAATCGCCACTGGTTTGATTCCCTCTGAAAAGCGTAAGCGTTTTAACATATGCATTTTCCTGTCTTTTTAAGAAAAGTGGTAGAACGCTCACTTCTGGTGCAAGGGATCATTGAATCGATTCCAGGCTACATGAGTTTTCATTGGATAACATCATGTCCGTGGGTTTTCTCGTTATTATACTGCTCCCTCATTCCATCAATTCCTTTCACATCAGTTTCTACTTTGTATTCCTATTTCTGTGAGATCCATCTCAATGTTGTCCTCCCATCTGCGCCTGACTCTTCCTAATGATCTTTCACCGACTGGGTTTCCAGTTAGAATCTTGAAAGCGTTCCTACTTAAAAAAAAAAAATAAATAAATAAATAAATGACTTTGAAACCAGAGCCTTCTAGATTTAATGACCCTAAGAATGTTAGGCAAACGGTACGAATTATGCAGTTTCTCGTTATGAAATTTCCGCGATTCCACATTCCAATCTCTATTGAGTCCAAATATTCGCACCACTATTTTATTTTAAAATATTTTCAGTCTGCGTTCTTTTCTCAAAGTAAGCGATTATATTTAGCAACCACATAGCACAATAGGCGTAATTATCATTTCAGTTTAAACTTCAAATTCTTCGACATAATTCGCGAAGACAAATTAGATTGAACTGAAAAATAACACGAATTCCCTGCTTACAGTTTGACATTTAATTTCTTCGTAGCTATGGTTTCGGTCTGTTAATATTGGTCCTACATAATGGAAAGTATTCACTTGACATTTAAGTATTAATACATCCTGAGTAAAATAGATGAAGTTGTTTAGACAAAGGGAAGAAAGGCAATGTATATAGTGTTCGTTGATTTAAAATGGCTTTAACTGCTTTACTTTGGTAATTTGGATGAAGATACTAAAGAAGCTTGGGAGGAAAGATCAAACGTTCGGGAAAAAATTACATATGAACCAAGTATTCAAAGTTGAAATACAAGATATGATATAAGATGATGAAATGGAAAAAGGGATTTGATTAAAAAAAAAAAAAATGCTTCCAGTACCATCATTTAATATCTAGAATAGTAACGAAGAAGAGTTTTAATTAGGAAACACGTTGATTATAGGAGGTAGAAGGACTAATATAATTACTCTAAGATGAAATGGTTGTTACTACAGAACTGAATTGAAAATTAACATGATGCCAGACAAAACAAAGAAAGACTCTAAAAGTAATATGAGATGAAAATAAACATGAAAAAGGAAAGCAGCGGTGGTTAGATGCTTGAGGCTGTGATAGACGTCTGAACAAGACTGAAGAATATTTACCTATATTTCAATTTCTAGATAGTATTGTTGAACGTATGGAATGAGAACTTTAAATAGAAGCAGTAGGGGAAAATGTGGGAAATCTTTAAGGGGATCATCATGATTATAATGCAAAGCGTAACATGTGAGTCACTGAATGAAGTTACATAAAGGACGCGGACGAAGCAGTGTACGAAGTAGAAACGTGACATTACGAGAAGACAACAAAAAATACTCGAATTCAGTACTTTGAAATGAACGTAAAACTTGGAACAAGGAACCGAGAAAGGCAGAGAAGGAATACTTAACTCTTTTTAACAGTAAATAAGACATTGCATATGAAATGGGGGAAATATTTCCCGAACAAAGAAGTTTTTTATTTGGCAAGCAGGGGAAATTACTTGTTGAGAGAGAATATTCCCCTTATCTCCTGGCTTGTTGATTCAAACCCTGATAACAACTTCTAAAAACTGAAAATTGATTAAACAATGAATACGTAATTGTATAAGTGAATGGAAAACATACTTGCCTGCTAACAGAAGACAATGTCATCTCGAACTTACATGAAGAAAGAAAAAGAAAAATACCGGAGCAGCCAGATTAGCATTATATGAAAGGTTCCAACAAAAGACGTTTAATTTCTGAAAGCAAGAAATATGATATGATTTGATTTGATTTTTAGTTTAACGTCCCGTTCAGCAGCGAGGCTGTATCGGACGTGGACCTACAATTTAACGTGGGATCCGAACCACATAAGCTCCGACCGGAAATCGAACCAGGGTCTCCCACATCAAAGGAGCGTACAGAAAGCAAGAATAAGCTCATCCCTCCTTGAGCGATTCAAGGAATGGTTTCTACTTAAAATGACAAGAACCTACATGGGAATAGTGCAATCAATTAAAAAAAAACTATGGCCTTCCCTCTGAGAAACAATATTAAACCGGAAATAAATACAGTAAACTGTCAATTATCGAAGCAATTGGGTGGCGCGGCAATTGGGGATAAGCGAATTTCGCGATTAATCCGCAAAATGACCGTAAACGGACACAAAATAACACGAAAATGCTTTTGAACACTTTTAGTTATAGTAAGGGACATATACACAAAATTATGACTTAATAAACAGTCGCTTTCTGTACTTATAAGTTTTTTGATTTACTTTTTGACAAAATAATAATAATAATAATAATAATCTATATATATAAAAGAGAACGCACAAATCCTTTGTTACCTCCTCACGCTAATACGGCTGAACCAATTTCTTTTATTTTTGGGGGGTTATTAAGATTTGGACCCTAGATGGTTTTTATCATATCACTTTAATTTTTAATTACCAGTGTCTTGAGATAATTGACCATTCAAGTGTCCATAACGTACAAATCCTTTGTTAGCTTATCATAGCTAAATCTAACCGTATTTATATGCAACCCACATGACCGTGTCACTCGGCGGGTTAACATAAATGACAGGCGATATAATGTTAACATTTAATCCAATTTTCTATGGTTTTTATCATATCACTTGAAAGCGAAAAAGTAAAAATTATCTAAGTAACAAAGTTTATTGCGTTCCAGGGTGACCGCAGCGAAGCGGGGTGAATGCTGCTAGTAATAAAATAAAATATCAACTGGTTTAATATTATTGCTTTTTGTGTTTGAAAGGAAACACCTTTTCCTTGTTTGTGACTAACAGAATACCCGTTCTACGAACGGGGAGAATATATTTCATTTTGGACATAAAGAAATGAAGTTGGATTTAAATGGCATCGGAAGTGTCACTGTTCATCTCAGCGACCTCAAAAACTATTGATTCGAATTTCATTTTCGATCACTTTTAAACATCTCCCCCGTCAACCTCTCCTAAGTTGCACCGTCCAAGTGGAATGATAAAAGCCATCCCAGACCCGAACCTCATCTTAGTTGAAAATTTGATCGAGATCGGTCGGGTGGTTCAAGAGTTACTAAGTCACAAACTCCTAGTGACTATCATTTTTATATATAGAGCTTAAAAAATATACCGTACCGTAACTTAGCGTCGCAAAGAAAGAAGAAAAGAATGAATGATGACTACGGATAACACAGGCCTGCAAAAATAAAACAATGCTAAGCTGTTTCAGTTTAGTTAACTGATTCGTATGTGTTGGGGTGCGCTGACTCCAGGAATGACAACCGTTTTGTCCTGGGACGTCTGAGTTTCGAACAAACGGCTGGTCATTGTTGAAGAAAAATATGAACACAAATATGCGATTTACAGAAACACCATTAAGAGCGTAACACAAATTAATGTACAGAAACACGCACACACGTAAAGACAAAAAAGTAATACCACCCTCAATCAGATTGCTTGTGATATCGTCTTTTTTTTTTTTTTTTTTTTTTTTTGTATGTCAGACTTCGTTTGGAGCTTGTCCTTTTCTAGGTGGCTGCCGAAAGACCCCTAAACCACATCCAGCACTAGTCTGCCATCATCATAACACTCCAGTTACCCTGGTACCGTCGTTGCATGTCTTTGATATCTTGATGGAAACGCTCCACTCACTGCTCCCACATTGTCAGGAAAGTAGTCAAGGTGAGAGTTGAGAAAATGAACTTTAAACTCATGGAGCAACCAAGCTTTCGGAACTCGTGCAACATTTTTTGCACCATTTCCTTGTAGTGTGGGTTCTTTCGGATTCCCAAAAACGTTTTGATGACCACAGTAAAGACAACCCAAACCTCTTTTTGAGTTGGCGTCATTGAACTGGTGAAGTCTTTGTCGGATATGAGTTTTCTACTATCAGGGCCAACAAAAACACGTGTACTCGCGTACTCGTAGTATTTGAGCAACAAACGGTGTAGCCAGAACTACTTACCAACGTTTTACAAATCTAAGATATAAACTTACCAAATTCGTTTTATAAACAGATTTATTGTTTTTGTTTTTTCTTTGTAATCTCGTACTCTCATTCATGACACATTACGGTATGTGTCAGTGATTTGGACCAATATACATGTATTTTCATGTTTCGGAGAGCACAAATACATTTAATCTTCCTTGTCCATTTTTATTTTCGTGTGATACGATTTCCAGCTACCTGTTTGACCACGTTACATTTTGATTGTGCAAAAACTTGACGTCCCAGACGGGTGTCAGTTTCGACTTCGGTGCACCCAGAAGCGTAAAAATCAGTTAAACTTATGCAAACAGCTTTTTGGTTGTACACCTGTGTTGTCCGCAAAACAAATAATCCATCCGCAGATAATCGAGAGTATAAATGAACTAAAATTTTTAATTACTTCCTCTATTCCGCAATACAACTAAATCGGACTATTTTTCTTTCTTTTTCTTTATTTCTTGTAAAGTAATAAGCTATCAAAATTTGTTCATTGCTTAATTTATCTATAGAAAATAAATGAAAATTTCGGATAGGGCTGAACCACTCCATAGCTACGAGCCTGCTATCAATCCTTTAGAACAGTTGAGAATGAGAAATGAACGGTGGTGTTTCACGCCAAGGCAAATGAAGAATGAGAGGAAAAGAAAATGACTGTATTATTTCGTAAACGAGAAAGTGTGATTTGTCGTTCCACAAATACAGTGGCGTATTTAGGGGGGTGACTTCCGGGCTTAAGCCCCCCCCGAAATCTTACTTAGTATAGTAAAGTAAATGAAATATCTTGCAGAATTTTCACATTTCCAGGCAAATTCCCCCCCCCAAATTAGCAAAGCCCCTCCCGAAACAAAATCGTAAATACACCACTGCCACAAGATAACGTTTCTCGTTATTTTTATAATTTATTTGTATTTTTTCTTGCACGCCATGACCTTCGTGCGAAGACGTATAAACCATTAGCATAATAATTTGCATTCGGGGGGTGAAGTATAGTTAGCAACAGAAGAAAATAGAAATTAAATGTAATTAGTACATTTTTTCCTCTTCTTTTGGGCACAGAGTATACATTCCATCACAATACGTATCACATTTCACATGTAATAATATACTGTCTCTCTCCATTCTGACCAGTGATTGTAGGGACATGCCCCGTTGGCAGGTTTTGAGAGAACCTGGCAACACTGTTTGCTACATTAAATACTGTGTTGTTCGCGGGGAGTGAGTGGCCGGGAGCAGCGGCGTGCTTCTGTAATCCAGCTTTCATGGAGGCCAGGAACTGTGTAGTAACGTGACTCCATTCGAAACTCCAAACTTACTTCGGTAATCACAAATTCCGCGGGGTACCAGAGATGCTGCTGGTTCGCAAAGGAGACAGGTACCCACACAGATGAACAATGTTCTAAGTAAATAGACATAAGCTGACCCCGGATGAAAAGTGGAGTGAACACGTGAAACCGGTTTCTTTTCTTCTTGATTTCAATTAACAGTATTTAACGTACGATTTGGTTTGTTTAAGCGATGATTATCAATGGAAATAAAAATCGTTTGGAGACAAAATAGAACCAATAAATGGTTACTAATTGGCAGCACAATTGATAACCAATTACTTTTCACGATGTGATGTTTCGATTATCCGTTCTTTGAGGATGAGTTTCTTGCAAGGAACAACAATTTAATTGTTGATTATATCGTTTCTACAGTAGAAACCTATGGTATGTCTCACGTTCTGATATTGCTATAGAGAAGACCAATAAAACTGTTAAGATTGAAGTAGTTTAATAAACACTCTATTGGACCCTATACCAGGGGCGGATCCAGGACCGACTTCTGGGGGGGGGGCGGTGGGTTGTCATACTGTTACTTAGAGCTACTTTTAAGAGCTTCAAACTCTGGGATGGGTTATATATATGCCTATATACATAATAAAAGAACGTTTCCTTTTCTGGGGGGGGGGGAAATCGCCCCTGGATGCACCCCTGCCCTATAGTGATGTATTTAAGATGGTAGATAATGGGAATTGTAAAACAATATTAAACATTCCAGACACTATGAACTAGTGGCTTCTTTTGAGGTGTCGCACAGATAATAATAATAATAATAATAATAATAATAATAATAATAATAATAATAATAATAATAATAATAATAATAACATCGGTAAAAATAAATGTAAAGAATTTTCGTAAATAGGAAACTAGATTAACATAATACTACATACAGTATTTTTATTTTAAATTGTAATTTCCTGCACATGATTTACTTGTTGGGATGGTAAATGTAGAGCCTTTAACACACAGTTATCGTAAATACCAATAAAATCATGTATATTTTTCTTTACCATCAATATAAACATAAAATGAATGAAAATTTTTGATATTTCTAATTGTCATATATTTGAAATATCAAAACATTAGTTTCGTTTCCACAGCCATTCTTTATTTTATTTTCTTTCCTTGTTTTAGTTGTTTTATGGTTAATAAGTGATACGATACCATCAACCAAACACATTTGAAATATTATCGTTCTCTGTACAATGTTGTCAAGGTTGTCTTGCACATGGAAACACTGTCCATGATATGGACCGGATTAATTACGTCACTAGATGACGTATGCCCTCCCCAATTCTGTAGCGTCGTCAACGTAACAGCTCTCGTCACTGCACCTCCCGTCGCGTGTCATATGGTAGCCACTGACATAAGTTTTATGATCATGTGTTCACACTCCTGCCATCTATAAGCAATAGCATGAAGCATGTACCGTCAGCAAAGAAACCAAGCTCTTGTTTTGTTTATTCAGATTTATCGCATTCTGGAACCAATTTGATTTATGTATTTCAAGACAGAATACAAGACCTTGTGAATCACCGAAGATTTCACAAGAATTCACTTTAAAATTGACGATTAGATAATTCTAAGCTATAAACTCATCGATTCAATTTGCATGTGATATCTTGCTCTGTTTGAAATAAGATTCTGTTGTCTCCTTTTTCCATGAGTTGTTGTGAGGAGTTTTCTATTTTATTAGCAATTTTCTTAATTTGCTAACCTTAATCTTTAAAATAGGCAGTGTTCAGCTTAAATGAGAATGTTAAAAATTTAGTTTATAACTAACAGATGTTTCTCGTGTCATCGTGGAGAAATATCTTTAACCCGTGCTCTGCCTGTGCCAATTGTGCTGCGTCTCTCGTTCTGAATTTGTTGAAGACTATTGTCCTTTGTCAACACTGAACCTATATGAGACATGAACCTGCACTTTAAGATGGAATCTAAATCATCATAATATGTTCTATGCTCTCCTACAGAGAATCGAACCCAAGAGCACTTGCACCCACGCGTTAGCCACAAAAGTTTCCATGAAGGTATATTGAATTTGTGTAATCTTTATACACTGAAAAAGAAAACTCCGCATATCAAATATTGAGCTTTGTAATCAGTGATTCAGGACGAACATGTATTAATCATTACAAACACTTTCCCTCATATCTTTGGGATGAAATTTCCGAAGTTCATGAAAGCGATAGAATGTGAAACTTACTACCATATATGGAAATTTTCATTAAAAAAAAAAAAAACTCAAAGCAAATGAAAGTGATTTTCGGTGGCGATAATCGGTAATGATATGTGTATATACCATCGAATAAAAGCATTTCCAGGCGTAAATCTAAGTTTATGCAAAACGATCAAATTTCTACCTGTTCAGTTGTTTTGGAAAGAAAAGGGGATAAACATATATTTATCTATGTTACAGAATTGTTTAAAATAATACGATTTATTTTTTGGATCAAAAGGTTCAATATATTTTAATCAAAAATTTTCTTGTAAGCTTTATATCTGGAGAACTACATATATATAGCATAGCCAAACCCAAACTATCACTTAACTCAATATGATGTGCTTATTCCTTAGAAAATACGAAAATTCAATTTAGGGGCCATTCAAAAAAATTGTGGTCCCTGATCCGAAAACTAATTATTGTCCAGGATTGTAATCTTTTGATCCATTTTTGGTTTTTCTAAAATTCTTGTTTTATTTGATCTTAAACTAGTATATTTATGGCAAGATCTTTAGAAATACAAAATGCAAAGAACATTATGTATACTGTAATTAATTTAATTATGTAAAACAAAAAATATACAAGACATATCAAAATACATATAATTCGTCATTTATTAATTGATTGAAATCAATGTTCCAGTTCAGGATCAAGGCTACATGAGACAGGAGTTACTCAGTAGTGGCATTCAAATAATTTAACAACCAATTCTGTGACTAGTATAGTAAGTGTCTTAGCATTAATATTATTTCTATATGACTATATCATGCATTTGTATATTATTATAATTATTTATCCCAACAATACCAGCAACAGTAACTAGAAATAAGTCATACAGCATGCTTTAATTGGCATTTTGTTGGCAAAACTTACTACGTGTTGAAAGTAGCCTAAAAATGGCGGATTGTGTCATGGATTCAAGAAACATGATCGCGCATCTTCGAAATTGTTGACCTTCGATAAGAATGAAATATCGTTACGGGTTAATTTTAGTGCTTGTAGTATGCTCTTAAACGCTCTGATAAGAAGACTGGAAGCTGTGGCGTGCTTCTGTAATCCAGCTTGCATGGAAGTCAGAAACCGTGAATTGAGTAGGCTCTTGTGCCTGAACCAAATCACCAAGAGTGATCACAGGGCCCGCGAGGTACCAGAGTGGCTGCTGGTATTGCGATGATGTAAGACTAATAGTTAAAAGAGTCTGACTCCGGAGGTAGAACTGAGTCTGCTCCAAAGCGGTTTCTTTTTAACATTGATAATCAGATTTTGAAAATTACTTTTTTAAGTTTAAAAATATCAGCCACATTCCCTGGAAGAAAGTAGGCGACTTAAGCTTAAATATTTCAAATGTCGTGGCAGCCAAATGGTATCCTATACTGTGTATGATATATACATTTTAAAAGGGGAAAAAAGAAAGACGAAAAAAGAAGTTTTATGAAGAAATTTCAGCGTTCCTTTCAGATCATTGTATTATACCTATCTGATATTACGAACAGTGATCATAAAGTGCACTGTTAAATTGCTGTTCTTTAATAGAAAGTTTTCAAAATGCGAGCCACACTTCATTATTTCCAGAGGAAACCCTTATGCATTCTATTATATATAAATAATATACAGATTGTCTCAAAAGTCCCCTGATATAGGGTAACTTTATTATTATCAGAGTTACAACAAAATGTAAGGGGAGAAACCGTTTCCAAATGTGATCTAAAGTGAAGGATTTTTTTAAAAATCGGACGAGCCGTTTGGGCTGTACACTTTTTATGAGCCCAATGTTAAATACAAATGCAACGTTGCCATTTACCTGGATCAACAACATAAGTGAATGAAGTTACTGTATTTTATGCTAACGTGTCATGGCCAGCCCACATTTCAAACAGTAACTTAATTTACTTTTGTTGTGGGTCCAGGTAAATGGCAACGTTGGATTTTCATTTAACATTGGGCGCATAAAGAGTGTACAGCCCAAACAGCTCGTCCGATTTTTTTTTAATCCTTCACTTTAGATTGAAAATATCATATTTGGAGACGGTTTTCCCTCTTACATTTTGTTGTTAACTCTGATAACAGAATACCCTGTCAGGGAACTTTTGAGACACCATGTATAAAGAACACGCGGGATCATAGGCGGCTGCACAGTGGATGCAGCTGCGCTCACATTAATTTCGTGTTCAATTTTCCTACAATTCATTGTTTTTATCAACTTCTTTTCTATGTTTGACTCATTTTGCTCTATCATCTTGCTCTGTGTTGAAAAGTCAATTTCTGTGACTATACATTTTGAAGATATCAATAAAGAATTTGAAGTCATTGTTAAATTTAACAGCACAATGTTATTATAAAATATCCTGTATTGTTTAACTTAAGTACTCTTACCAGAGGTCTCTCTTTGAGGGGCTCTTATATTCATTATTAGTTCAAAAAAAGATAGCAAAATAATATTCAAATGAATTGCATAAATTAAATAGATAAGAGTCTAAAGTAGGTAGGCTATTGATTTAAAAATTTAATAAGTTAAATATTAATAAATTGAATCGAGTATAAGCTCTTAGCTTTCAATTGATTTAAGTAAAAATTAACTAATATATATTTTCTATTGTTAAGTCCAATATAAAGTTAAGGAAATTTTAAATAACACTATTTTAAGAATATAAATATACTGATATACAGGTATATATGCTCAAAACTTAGTAAGGTGATTTGTCAGGCCCGTATTTATATATTGTGCGCCCCTGTGCTCTAAATAATTTGCCGCCTCACCGAAAATGAGCAATATTAGAGTTGAATTCATAGCTTTTGAGATCGCTGAGATGAATAGTGACAGTTTTAATTCAATTCAACTTCATGGTCATACTCCACTTTCCAGGGAGGGGGCAAGATTTTAAAAGTAATCGAAAACTACAAATATTAGTGTTGAATTCATAGTTTTCGAGGTCGGTGAGGTTAACGATATTAGTTTCCACTATGTTCAATCAAGTTCATCCTTATCCCTTGGGTGGGGCTGGGAGAGGATGACTTTTTAAAAATAATCAGATAAGCTAGCTAATTAGTATAACTACAGTAATTAGAGCGAATTAAACACATTAACATATTTTCTTGCGCTTGCACTGAGAAAAATCCATTATCAGGAAATCTGTACGGAGCGTACTTTATCCATATGCTACACAGCTACTGCCTTTAACGCGCTTGGATGTTATATCATGCCGCTGCAGGATGTCTGACATCTAACAATCTTCCGTATTTTATACACGTATACGTATGTTAAATACTTCAGCTATATGTTATATACGTCCATCTGTGTGTGAGGTCCTGACCGCCTATAAACACCTCTTTCTTGCACCATAGATGACGTCATGAAACAACTGTCGTATACTTGCGAGCTGGTTTATAAACGAGGTTGTTTACAAACGGAAAAGAAGAGTGGAAGGAAACAAAAGCCTGGGTAAGTGCAATAGTAAACTATCACTTTAGTTAAATATTCCATTAATTATATATTCCTTTAGTATAACTTGCTTTAATATAGTACTAAACAAGTAATGTGATTTTACAGCCTCACTGAAATTTAAAAACAGCAGTCAGGGAGAGCTCACGTTTAAGATTCTTTTTGTTTTGTTTTGTTTTGTTTTGCTTGTTATGTTCTCTAGTTAACTAATGTTTGAGTTCCTGAGAATTACATTATTATTATTGTTGTTTCAT
This sequence comes from Thermobia domestica, assembly GCF_964235325.1. Classification (NCBI taxonomy): domain Eukaryota; kingdom Metazoa; phylum Arthropoda; class Insecta; order Zygentoma; family Lepismatidae; genus Thermobia; species Thermobia domestica. Next base: position 152,484,537 of record NC_137468.1, read on the forward strand.
AATTTTCGAACCAAAAATTAGATGTTTTTCTTTTTTTCCTTGTGTTGACGTCATTGTGGCAAGTTGGGGTGTTTTATCGTACCTTGGCATTAATTTGGTTACTAGCACATAGTTTCAAGGTCATAAGTTGTAGGCCGCTTGAAACAGCTATTACACAGTTTGAAGAGTTAGGAGTGTCAGGCGTTTGACTTGAGCTTTCGTTACAGCGTCTAAATTGCAGTATTGGATTGCGTCCAGCTTCTATGGCTGGTAAAAAAGTTATATCGCTTTCGTAATATGGTAAGAAATACAATGTAACAGTTAGGTATAGTATATATGACTAGTTTAATTAGTCGGAAATTACTCTGTTTCCTTGTCTTATTCTTTCGATTATGTTTAAGTACTGTGTCTTCATAGTATTGTTTCACTATTTCTAGAAGGAATTAAGTATTAAAGAAGTAAAGAATAAGCAGAAGCCCACTTTGATTGACGTTTACTATTTCTCATACTTCATTGAGAATGTTTTGATCCCCAATTGTGCAAACTTCTAGTATGTGTGTGTGTTTCTTTTTGTTGTTGTTGTTGCTTACACTGCTATAGATATGAGCTCCTTCATGGCTAAGCGGTTAGCGTACGCGCCTTTGGTGTGGGAGACCCGCATTCGATTCCCGGCGGGAGTGGTTCGGAGTCCATGTTAATCAGTAAGTCCACGTCTCATACAGCCTCGTTGCAGAAAAGGATATTAAAATCAACTCAGCACTGCTTTACAGATGGAGTTGTTTGATTCAGGGTTCGAATGATGCTTTTTACGGGAAGCAGGCTCGTAGCCAAGGGGTGGGTCCAGACCCCCCCCCCCTTCGGATCCAGAAATGAAAAATATTAAGGAAAGATGAAACAGAAAGAAACAGATGAATCAGCCTCAAAAATATAAAGCTACAATAAGCGTTTTGGTTACTCTTTCTTACGAGGAGCTTTGTGTGGAGGAAACGGGAGGGGGGGGGGCGGATCAAGTTGAAATTGGATATTATTGTAACGGAACATTCCGAATTCCATCTAGCTCCATGTTAACCGTATGCAGCGGCGCAAATCTGTCTTCAACATTGGGAGGGACGTGTAAGACAGTTCTCATAATTTTTTTAAGAATGTTCAAATTATGAAGTTGAAAAACAATGCTGCGGAGGATCAGGGGAGCAGAGTTGTCTTCAAAATTGTGAGGCGGGCAGATTTAAGGCTTATTCTGGGGTGGGGACATCAATTTCATCTTACTTTCCTTTGTGGCAATCGGACACAAATCATCACATTTCTCTCCAAAAAACGCATTTCAAATCGGATTATTGAGGGGAAAGTCCCCCCCAGTTCTAAGATTGGAGGGGACATGTCCTCATCCCCCCGGGATTTGCGCCAGTAACCCTATGGACTACAAATGACGATCGATAAACCGGTTCTTTCAGATAGCCTGTCAGAACTTAAGCAATGCCCAGAATTACCAATAATATGAACCATTTTGAATTTCGCGGCAACACTAATCCATTTTATAGGATGTCTTTACTACCGAAAGAGATCTCGTTGCTATCCTTGACGGCATTGAACTAAGATAAGAGAAATAGAAAGAAGACGAGAAGAACCGAGTTCGAATGACCTCGGAAGACTATGTCTTTGTCAATACTTTTTTCTATTCTTTTACGCAAGATTTCTTCATAATTCTTTAATTAAAATACTTACTAACATATCCTCATTTTATTGTCCTAACAAATCAATATGGATATGTTGTCAGTAAAATAGTTTAGATTGATCGAACCCCTGGTGTGATAACCACAGTATTTCGTCACGGACCTCCCGTATTGCGAAATCGTGGCTACGTGCCTGCGGGGAGGGGGCGACTTTTCAGATATACAATCGAAGCATTTTATTTCTCAGTGATGCAAGATATAATATATAGTATATAATATGTAAAATATGAAATGAGGGAAAATATTTTCCCGGCAAGGGAGAAATTCTTTGGCGAGTTGGGGAAATTACTTGACGAGAGGGAAAATCTTCATCCTCCCGTTGATTCAAATCTTGATCTAAGATCATGCGAGTAGGATTCCATATTATGCTGTAGGTGTAGGTAGTACACAGTCTTGGCGCTGAATAGGACGCTAAGCTTCAAGCCAACCACATGTCTGTAATAACCTATTGCGATTGAATGGTAATGTAACGTAATGTACGATATGTGCATTTTCTAGATGCCATAAAATTATAATTTTAATTGAACATTCCACGATTATGTACTTCAGGTTAAAGGAGTTTGATGATTAATTGAAGTGAATAATCGAGGCAGTGGTTCTCAATCTTCTTGACTTACGATACACTTTACTAAACCCCAGTGACATCGATATATTTGTTTAGATTTTGGATTGCTTTCCAACAAGTCGAGCCGCGCCAAAGCTGTGTAGGCTTACTAAGTTAAGTGAACTAATCCTAATCTAAATCCATTGTTTTCGGGGGCGCAGAAATGGACAGTGACACTTCCAATACTATTTAAATCAAAATTCAGCCGAGCAACTTGGGGAGGGAAAGAGGGGAGACGGATCTTACAAATGATCGAAAATAACCGATATGAGAGAGCGTTTCGTAATAGTAAAAAAAGTGACTGACTAACGTAACATACATGTATTACTGGTTTTCTTATTTTCACCCAACGAAGCAGGTAATTAACGCTAGTACTAGGTATGTGTAGACTAAATGAGGTGATTTGTTTCGTGACCCTTCGAACAATGTACGAAGCGGATGCAAGCAGTTAATACATGGAGTTAGCTTACCTAAATTTAGATTTCGCTTTCCGAAATCTTAATGGATGTATTAAGTGCTTTCGTTACTTACACTCTCCATCTCTAAATACAAGGATTCAAAACACATTTTCGATTCCAAACTATGACTCTGCTAGACAAAGAAAGCATAGTCCAGTGTATGTTTTACTTCATTTTCATATACGTGCTCGTAGGTTTTCTCGGGGATTTGGTTTCCTCCCACTTTCTCATTCCACCAAATATTCCATAATCATTAACTTGCTTTAATCACCGACTCCCTTAGCCTAACAGCATAATCGTGGGACATTAAACTCAAAGACTTTATTTTTATTTTCAAGTAATTACTTTTCTCTCCCTTATTTATTTTTAATTTAATTTCTCTTTCAATTTCCCTCTTTTAGGAACATGAACATAATTTGCAATTCTTTCTCACTATAATAACACTATTAAAAGTCCCATATGCAGCTCACCACGTTGGAACCCAGCGGAAACAGATGAACAACGAATATTGTCGAAAATATGTATTGCTTACAGCGGCGTAGCGAGCATTACAAGATTGGGAGGGGGATGAAACTTGAAATTGCCAAGTCTTGATTTTTATCTTAAAAAAATGTCGTCTTGATAAAAAAAATTGCCAAGTGTTTCGAAAATCTTACAAACCCTATGAAAAACTATTACAGCAACCTTATTTTCATATTCGTTCCATTCCATGCCCCGTCTGAGACACGAATAAGATCAGCCCTTGTTCCGCTCTCGAGTCCAATTTAACATCTAACCTCAGGATCATTATCATCACCCACGAAGCACAACTGTTAATTTGATAACTCATGGCTATGTTAGGTAACCTCCGCCAGCTAATCTTCACGAGAACCTTTAAAGTTACAATCAGTTGTAGAAATGCATTTAAAAACGTAGAATAAGGTAGGTTATATTTACTGTTTGTGATGTAGAAGTGCCTAATTTACATATGAAACATTCAATTGAGTTGTTCAGTGAGAGACCAGGCTAACTTACATCCAGGTCAAGATTGAGATTTTGACGGAACAGCATACTAATGTCATTAATTGACCTTTGCCTCAACCACTTGTCTGTGTGGCTTGTCCTGAGACAGGGGCGGATCCAGGGAGGGTCTATCTCCCCCAAGAAGAGGAAACTTTGTGTATTTTAATATAAAATAAACCCCACCCAGAGTTGAATCTCTTAAAAGTAGCTCTATCTTGTAAGTAGTGGCATTACAACCCACCGCCCCCCAGTAGTCCATCCTGGATCCACCCCTGTTGTATACTAAGCCAAACTATGAATATCAGTCGTATCCTTTGTAACGTGCTGTTTTCATTTGTTTCCTTTTCTTTCAGAAAGTTAAAATTGTCAGTTAGCCTAGTCTCTCGCTAAACTGTCAATTGTCACAAAACACACCAATAATTGTTGATGCCAACTAAAACATACATATCCAAAGTCTACAAAATATATCACATTATTTAAGTTTTTCTTTTTTCTTTTTTTTTTCAAAATTGCTTGCAATGTTTTTCTTCGTGCCAAGCATCCGAATGTCATCTTGAATTCTGACCTTCTCATTTCACTACAATTCTTTGAAGTGTAAGACTGCGCAGCTTTTTTTTTCCCTCTCTCTCGCTCTCTTCAGTCCTTCAGTCTCCCCCCACTTTGATTTCATGATTTCGCACTCTGATGAAAAGTATTAAACACCAAAATGGAAAAGTACTAATATATAACCTCTCTTTTAGTAGCCCCTCCAACCACACGCCCGGGGCACGTGCCTTGCTTGCTCGCCCATAGCTCTGTGAGCTATATAAGTAAAATACAATGCGCGCGCATATGTAAACTTGGTGCCAGCTTTGATTCTCACTGAGAGAGTATACATATAATGTTGGTTCGAATTCCGTCAAAACCATAGGCTCATTTTTGTGTAACCTTGGTACTGAAGAAGACAGTAGACTTCAACAAATATTCCTGTCGGGCCTCGATGGCTCAGTGGTAGAGCGTTCACCTCTGGTGTTTGGGATCTTTGGTTTGATCCCAGCTCGCGCCAAGTAAACTTTGTGGTGGACAAACACCGTGTGAGTGGATTTTCTCGGGGTTCTCCCGTTTCCTCCCACTTTCTTCATTCCACCATTTCATTCATTATATCATCATCAGCGTCTCCTTTAGCCTAGCCGGTATACCCGTCATTATTGATACAACTATTATATACAGGATGCATCAGAAGTCCCTTGTCATCCTTTCTGAAAACTACAGGGATGTAGTTACATTGATTGCGAGATAAGAGATACACATTAGGCCCAGAGGGATACTTTCGGATTACATCACGCGGACGGTCGCCATCTTAGATTCGAAATTGTAATATGGACGATAAGTGGGTAATGTGATACATGGCCATGCACTAAAATGTTCTGAGGATGTCAAATATGCAATCAGATATCATGTAACTTATTCTGGTGAAATGTTATTGGCAGTGAACCAAGTGAGACTATATGTAGTGGTATGTCATACCCTTCTGTTTTTTTTTTTCAGTGATAGAGACATACCGTTTCTGGTTTTTTAGTGATCAAGATATACCTTCACGGAAGAATAAATGCTAAATACCATTAATAAATCCATTTTTTATACGTATTGACGAATAGCTTTGCACATAAAAAGATTTTATTTCTTATGTAGATTCTAAGTTGACAATACTGACATTTTTACCTTTTTCTACCTTTTGTTTGTAAAATGAGGTGTTTTCAAAGAAGTTCATCTAGTTTATATTTTGATGTGCCGTATTGAATTGTTTCTTTCGTATGTATGTATGTGTCGTCTTGTCTGAATTCTTATAAGCGTCGTCTTTTGAGCATGGGCGGATTTAGGGGATTGCTGTGGGGGCAGATCTTACGGGAGTTTGAAATACCCCTCATTCGAGTGTGTGGTCCAGGAGTTTTCCCGCTGGAAATTGTTAATATTAAAAGTCGGTTTTTGAGCACTTTCGGGTATAATTCTCTGATACAAGGTAAGGGCTATTTTTATTTATGTTTTTCCAGAAAGTTGTTCACGATGGATGGATCAGTCTCTCCGTTTTTTCTCCGTAACTAAAAGAAGCTTTCCAGTGGTTTTCAGACATTATGTAAATAGAAATGCAATCTTGTAGGCTTCACACCTCACTGCATTTGAACATTTAGATAGCCGATATGTCGAGTCAAAATCGTAATAAATTTTTGACCGCCTCTGATTTTTCCCACTTCGAACACATTTCCCTGTTATAGTCAGGGGTAAAAGCGAGGGGGAACGCGGGGGACGCAGTTCCCCACCTCGAAAAATATGTAGGGCGTCCCCCAGATCCTAAAATGGTACAATGGGTAGAGATAGGCAGGAGGAACGGCGTGGAGTGATGCCGCTACCTACCGTCCCCCCACCTTTTCAGGTCCACTTTTATCCCTGGTTATAGTATATGTTCCACATGTTCCTACTGAGCAATAAACATTTGCAGAAGCTTCTTCCAATTGCTGTGGACACAAAGTAGGATATAGGGTCAAATTTGTGCACAGACGATGGCGATACTTTGTTCTAGATGATAAAAATTATGAATATTTACTGCACAAACCATAGCCTTAACTTTTTCACTTAGCTAGAAATTGAACAGCGTTAGGTCCGGTGATCGAGCAGCCATTCAACTGCCTCTCGTCGATCAACCCATGTTCTAGAGAATTGTTCAAGTAGTGACGCAATACGAATCCATAATGAAGAAAGCGCCATGGTGTTGAAAAAACTGCGAGAATGTACCATCCTCGGGCATCGCAGCTCGCAATATCTATCCCTGTACGAGCGTGAGGTATTATTCCGCAGTTAATTTTATGGAATGAAAAAGTGACTGATTAGACGTATTCCTCATTTGTCTGCCAACAACATAATTAATTTTCTTTGCGCTGGTCATGTTGGAGGGGTCTTGCACGCGGGGTTGTCAGGTGACCAATTGTGCATGTTCTGCCTATTAACCTTCCCATTTACGTAGAGGTCAGCTTCATCTGAAAAGAGTATTTGCATAAAAATGTTAACCATAATTACTCACTGCACTTGGCGATCAACATCGTTCTCGTGGAGATGTTGCTTCATTTGCACCTTGTACGGATGCACTTATACACGCGCAGACCCTATGACTCAACCCACATTGCATTAATAAATGACGTGTGCTCCTCTGGGGCCACATCGAGAAAGAAGTCAGCACTGCCGTAGGCGTTGCTTCATCTGTAGCTCTCTACGATCGTCCGCTACGACGTATGTCCACGAATGTGCCCATCTCCTCAAATTTAGTTAATTACTGTGACACTGCAACATGTAACACAGTCACATTGTGGATGATTCTGTTTGCAATCGGTAACCACTGTACAGGCACTCCTCCCGCTCCACAGTTTGAATATTTCGATGCATTCCTCACGTGCTAACGGTATGGTTCTACATCTAGAAGAAAGAGGTAAGTACAACGTTCAATTGGCAATAACTTTTCACCAAATTAAGCTCCATGGAATCTGATTGCATATTTGACATACTGAGAAAATTCTAGCCCGTGGCCATATATATATCACATTACCCACCAGTTTATAACAAACAAATTTAATCCAAAATGGCGGCCGTCTGTGAGAGTATTTCCAAACGGCCTAATGTGTATCACCCATCTCACATTCAATTAAACTACACCCGTGTAGAATTTAGAAAGGAACTTCGTATGATGTATACAGGGTGTTTCGAAAGTTCTCTGACGTTACAACAAAACGTAAGAGGAAAAACCATTTCTAAATATGTTGTTTTCAATCTAAAGTGAACACTTTTTAAATCGGAGGAGCCGTTTGGGCTGTACTCTTTATGCGCCCAATGTGGAATGAAAATGCAATGTTACATTTACCTGGATCCACAACATATGTGAATGAAGTTACTGTTTGAAATGGGGACTAGCCATCGACATGTTAGCGTAAAAATCAGTAACTTCATTCACTTATGTTGTGGGTCCAGGTAAATGGCAACGTTGCATTTTCATTTAACATTGGACGCATAAAGAGTGTACAGCCAAACGGCTCATCCGATTTTGAAAATTCCTTCAACTTACATTGGAAACATCATATTTGGAGACGGTTTCCCAATTACATTTTGTTGTAACTCTGATAATAATCGAGTTACTTTATGTCAGGGGACTTTTGAGACACCCTATATATCTTATGGAATATATGTTTGATGTCCCTATAACTGTAGTATAATTTAGTTTGTTTAAATTTACAAGTTATTACAAGTAGATTCTGACTTACATGCGTACGAGTTTGTATGTAACTAACTAATGAATTCTATTTCATGAAATTTACATTGAAATATTTAACACAAAATCTTTTATATTCATGCTTAACTTAGTGACTTTGCTTTGGACTGCAACTGATTATTGTACCCCATTATTGCTTGAGAAGAAAACCGATGTCCGAATCTTCATTTGGAGAAACCAAAGAACTATTGGAATGCTGAGGATTGCAATCATTAATTTCTACACTTCAAGGTGCGTAAATTATATCTAGGTATATTCTGTGTTTATTGTTATAATTACTATTACTATTATTGGGTTTAGAATCAATCAAGTACTTCATGATATTTTAGAGGGATCAAGGTGGCTGCCAGATAGATAAATATTTGAGCGTCAGGCCCTTATTTCTTTTCAATTTTATATTTAATCAATGTCTATTCCCCCCCCCCTCATTATTCCACCAAATCGTATTCCAAGATCATCAATTTTCAATACTCATTTGTGACTGTCAGCATACATAGCATAACCGTAGGAAGTAAAACAAAGATTTATTTTTATTTTTCGTTTTCATGTCTTTTCTCCATAGCTGTGAAAAATAACGCCTTCAACATCATAAATTTGTATGCTACTTGCCTGCTTTCGAGCACAATAATCAACTATTTGGACATTACGAAGCAAAGCAGGTCTACGTTGTAGTTAGCATAGTTAAGGATGTGACATAATGATATTGGTGTTGCGATGTTCAGCCTAAACAGTGCAAGTAAATAAATCTGTAACAATTGTATTGGTGTTTAGCTTACATGTCCTCCAGACGGGCCATTTTTTTTTTTTTTTTTTTTTTTACATCTTGTTACTTCTACTCTATATGAGGGGTCGCGGTGGCTCAGTGGTGGAGCGTTCACCTCTGGTGCTTGGGGTCCTGGGTTCGATCCCAGTCCCCGCCAAGTGAACTTTGTGGTGGACAAACACCGTGTGCGTGGGTTTTCTCGGGGTTGTCCCGTTTCCTCCCACTTTCTTCATTCCACCATTTCATTCATTACTCATCACCACCGTCTCCTTTAGCCTAACCGGCATAAGCGTGGGACGTAAAACTCAAAGATTTCATTTCATTTCTACTCTATATGAAGTATATTCTGAGGTTGTGTTTTTGGGGACGTGGTAGCTCAGTGATGGAGCGTTCACCTCTCCTGCGTGGAGTTCCTGGATCGATCCCAGCACGTGCCAAATGGGCTTTGTGTTGGACAAACACTGTGTGTGGTTTTCTCGGGGTTTTCCCGTTTTCTCTCACAGTTTTCATTCTACTATTTCATTCATTCTCATGATTATAGTCTTCTTTAGCATACCCGGCAAAATCGTGGAACGTAAAACTCAAAGATTTCATTTCATACAAACTTTGGTGCAAAGTAACCCCATAGATGAAGATATTTTGCACCACATACGAAAAAGTATGTTCAACATACTAACATAATGTTTGTCTGCAATGTTTTCTCTCCTGTATTTATACATTTCACTTTTTACACAAAACTGCATGTGTAACGAATTTTTGTTACGAAATTCGAGACGAGACATAGCTCTTCCAATAGAAACAGATACAGTTTTCGAGACGAGACAACTTTCGCGACATCTTTGCGAGAGGTGACAGTCTCAAATCATTTCTCTTGCGCACCCCTAGCCCATATCGTGCGTTATCAAAAAGCATGTTAATGAGAAATAACAACATGTAAATACAATATAGGTAGTTAAAAACATATTTGTTTTCATTCTTCAGTAATGCATTATTATTAACCTCAGTATTTTATAGTCCATTCTTAATCTTAAGGTGATATATAATTAAGTTTTGAATTCGGTTAACTTATTTTGTTTCTCAAATTGTATTAAAAATGTATGTACAAACATGTTTATTTTCATTCTTGAGTGCTTAAAGTCACTATAGTTATTAAACATAGTAATTAATATTGTACTCTCAACGTTAAAATAATATACAGTTAACTTTTGAATTCAGTTAACATTTTTCTTACTGAAATTGCTTTAAAAAGTATGTAAAAACTTTTTTATTTTCTTTCTTGAGTGCCAAAAGTGATGCACAGTTATTAAGATTAGTACTTTATACTCTATTCTTAATTTTAAACTGATAAACAGTGCGTTTCTGAATAAATTATGTCAAGTTATTTGAGTGACGAACACTGGTACAAAACCCTAACTACCACTGGAACATTTCGATTTTGAGATGACTACTACCGGTGCAATACAAGGGATTTTAAAATATTGTTTTTCCTTCAACGGCTATTCGATTTTGAATTCTGACTACATGGTCATATAGGAAGGATCAGTGTCTCTTTCCAACTATGGTACAGCTCCGACCGATTCACGGTGCTCACAGAAGAGACAAAAGAGTATGTTTTCAACCTTAAAGTAACGACCACTGGTGTTTTTGCCCTGGTATGCAAAAGTAAGTGGGTACCCCAATGGGGTAGAGGGGTACTATGCGGTACCTAATTTCTGCATTTTAGATATATGGAAATACATGTGTCTAAAATGTAAAGAACTGATATTTGTTTACCGAAAACTGCAACTCGGTAAGCCTTACGGATACCGAGACATGGGAAAATAAAGAGCGACACGATATGTATGTGGGGCTTGCATACTTGAAGGTACAATTTGGAAAATGAATTCAAATATGACTAACGGCTATCAAGATATTGTCAAATAAAGAGAGGACCAATACAGGTATGGGATTTTCGTATTAGATGATAAAATTTCCGAAACCGGTCATGGAAAGTTAATAAACACCAGTAGCAATTCCATCTTCAAGTAATTAGATATTTCCATGGGGTGTTAGAACATCTTACAGTCTACCAAGATTAAATTTTAAAAGCTTTTGAAAATATAACTTGACATTTGTAAAGAGTATTAGAAATATGTATTTACCTAAAACTTGCAGCTAGTACATCTAACATATAGAGAAACACCGTGAAATAAAAGAGTATGAGATGTTGAAACTTCGGAAAAATTATTGGTCACAACAAAATTAAATAAGATGGTATTTCTATGGGTTAAGTAAGTACCTCAGTACAATTTCGATGGAAAGATTAGTTCTAGGTTTTCTTCAGGCAGTTCCAAAGGTTCATCGAGCTGTGTAAAAGAGTGAAAATTCCCTGTGAATATCTAATATAGTAACCAAAATATAACGAGTCATTTATTTTATGACGTAAAAATAGAGATCTTTAAGGATTTGTACTTCTGGGTCTTTGCTATAAGAAAGAAATTCAAAAACCTACTGTATATGCCTTAATATGCAATTAAATCAGTGAGGACACAGTAACTTAGTGGTGGGGTGTGTACCTAGTATGTTTTGCAGAAACTACACTGGAGTATTCTCTTAATTCCCAGAGATACGATCACACTTAACTGCCCATTTAATTTTAAAATGAAATTAAGGCAAGTGAATGTTGATGATAGAATTGATGGAGTGTAAAGGTGGGAGGAAACGGGAGTACCCCGAGAATACCCACGAATACAATGTCGACTACAAACTGACTTGGACACGGATCAAACCAGGGATCCAATACACCAAAGGTACGCACTCTACCACTAAGCCACCATGCCTCCACCCATTTAATTGTCTATTAAGGTGTATACGGTAGTTTTCTGAAATTTCTTCTTCTTACAGCAAAGACTCAACAGTACAAATCCATGTGGGTCTCCATTTTTACGACGTCGTAAAATACATAATTACTTATATCTCGGTTGCTATATTAGATATTGACAAAGAATTTTCATTCTTTTTGTACGCTAGGAATTATCACGCTTGGATTTACCCGAAGAAAACTTCGAGCTGAATTAATCTTTCGATCGGAATTGCCCTGACGAGTGTGAGGTACTCACTTAACCCATGTAAGTACCATCTTATTTAACTTTTATTAAGATCAAAAGTTGTTTTATGAAATTTCAAGATCTAATACTCTTTTATTTCACGGTGTCTCTCTAGCTGTAAGATGTACTGGCTGGAAGTTTTGGGTAACTCTATTCTCTTTTCTAATACTCTTTACAAATGTCAAATTATATTTTCCAAAGCTTTTAAAACTTAATCTTTTTAGACCCATGATGTTCTAAAACCCCATGAAAATACCCAGTTACTTTAGGATGAAATTGCTACTGGTGCTTATTCAGATTTCATGATCGGTTTCGGAAATTTCACCACCTAACACGAAAACCCCATAACTGTGTGGGTCCTCCCTTTATTTGACAATATCTTGATAGCCATTAGTCATATTTTCATTAATTTTCTAAACTACTGTCAAGTATGGAAGCCCCACATACCTATGGTGTTCCTATTTATTTCACCATATTTCGGTAACTGTTAAACATACCGACTTGCGGTTTCGGTAAACACACACCTGTAACGTTCTTTATAAGTTTATTAAGATATATTTTAGAATGTTTAGAAATGGGAGGTCTGCGAATGCCATAGTACCCGAAAACCCCCATAAGGACGTGTGTGTAGTGTATTGAATTGAAACTACTTTTGAAGTTGTTGTTAGCCCTCAGTAATTACGTTTTCGAAACTGCACAATCTAGTACGCAAAACTCACACTTCTATGGTGTTGTCCTTTATTTTCCCATACCTCGGTATCCATAAGGCTTACCGAGTTGCGGTTTTCTGTACTAAACAGATATCAGTTCTTTACAATTTAGAGACATATATTTCCACATATCTAAAAATGCAGACATATTAGGTACCCCATGGTACCTCGAACGCCAGTGGGTACCCACTTACTTTTGCATAGTAATAAATTTCGAGTTGTTCAGCATCAACAAACACTTTTTTTTTTTAAATTCATCATTTTTCTACCAGAAACCCAAAAGTCCATACCTGACCGAACAGTTTTTGTCCATTTAATCTAAAAAAATGTTAAATATTTTAAAATGTAACATTTTAAATATTTTTGGATTTTTGTTTCAGGTATTTCATGTATCAAAACAAAACCAGGATTCTGCATGAAAGACAGCAAAAAGAAGCAGTGTAATTTGTGGCTAAAAGCACGTCCTTTCTGAAGACAGACCCGATTGTATTTACATTCTTTTGTACAAATATGTAACCTTAATAAATATACTGCTCCGCAAATTATTTCTTTCTTCCATAAATTAGAATAAATGTATGTCTGTTTAAAGAAAATGTTTGTTAGCGTTAAATCTTTTCAACTCTTTTTCTCTGTAAATAAGAACATTATACCTTGCAACATTTTTTTTTATCATTGTGCAATTCCGATTGGATAAAGTAAATCTGCACGAAGCACTATTATTTCAGTCATACTATAATAACTAATGTATTGTTCTGTGAATAAGGCAATGGTATAGTGAATATGTTTTAACATAAAATCTGTAACTCAGCTTTTCAGTAGTCAACTTTATTGAGAATCCGAAGAAAGAAAGCAAAAATGTTGGACTTAACGAATTTCAAAATTATTTTTGTTCGAATTCTGGACTAATCCAAATTATCCACAGAAATCATTTATGTTGCTCTCTACAGATGTATCCTTTCTCCAAATCGTATGAAAAGGAGACTTCATACATCGCTATATTTTGTATGTACTATGTTTCGTATTTATTTAATCACTTTGTACCTTTCTCTAGTGTTGACAAGGCCGCAAGTGTCAATCGAATAATTTAGTGTTTCACTCATGTAACCTTGTGATTAACGTACGTCCTGTCGGTATATATATGTTACTGGGTTCGGTTAGCGACAAACAATTTTTAGTGTTAAACAAATACAAAAATCTACACGCAATGAGATACGATTATCTTTGCCTCATAGACAATACCAAGCAACTAACGGTACTGAGTGTGGTTGAGTTTACTAGTGGTATTATCTGGCTAAAATCAATGTTCCGAGAGCTATACTTCTTTTGGTGCTCTGAATGCAAACTTTGATATAACCGTTTTAAATTATTGTACATCTATCTATCTATATAGCTATATCTATATATATGTATACAATTGTAAACTAGAAACTTGCGAGTAATTCTGAGAATCATCGCTCTTCCTTTAAATAATGTATGAGACTATTACACTGCTCGTTACTTAAAATGTTGAACTAAGAAGGATACATCCAGGAAAGTCCAAATTTGCAGAATGTATAGAGCAGGGAAGGATAAATATGTTTGGTCGATGGCTGCACAGCTTCTCATACCTGTGAACTCCGCCAGCTACAGTTGAGCTGTGGCATTGGATCGTAAGACGCATGGCTTACCATACCAGAAGAGAACATCCTCTCGATGTCTCGCTGTGTTACAGTCGTTCTGGTTGTCAATGGTGGGTCAGTTCTGCTCTGCTATCACCACGTTGTCACACAGCGAATACAGCGGTAAGTTTAACCCTTAACGTAGCAAGCCTAAGTCGTCAAAGTTGTTTACCAAGCTGGAGTCTTCTGGGGACCCCAAGTATTATTTTAATTTCTCAACATAGTATTGCAGAGGGTTACTCCAACTATTATTTTTTGGATGTCTAGAAGCATACTTAAGTTAAATGAACATTGTTGACGTCAAGTATTATGTATATTTGAACACTATTCAGTTCTTCATACAATTTCATACTTGTGTGTTTGTAAATCTGAAACACAGGTTTAACAATGGAGTTTTTACATTTTGAAGTGTGTTTTTATTTTTTGTATTTTTTAAAGAAACGCATCGTTGATCTAATCATGTAATTGATATCTCAAAGGGTTGCAGGATACATATAAAAATCGAGAATAAATTGATTCTTATAATTGCGGCAGTATCACCAAATATCACTCTCTGGGGTCCCTAGAGTACCCCGCTTGGTATGTTATGGGTTAAGCATATTCGACACTTACTATTAGATATCGGCTTGGGAACTTTGGCGTAGCTACCCTGTCTCCTTGAAGTTGCATTTTTAATGGGGAGTACTGTTTAGGAATCATCTTGTGAGGGAAAACGTTTTCAGCTGACACCATGTTTTTAATTATAGCTTCATTTAAAAAATAACTTATCTGTTAATTAAAATGTTCAGAGAAGTTATTTCTGGAAAATCCTATTCACGCCTCTTGTGGTAACAACTTCTGCATTTTGGAAGAGGATATTATTAAGGAAAAGAATGAGGTAAAGTCGTCTTTATATAGTACACACGGAAAAGAAAGTATTTGACAGTTGACAAATTTTCTTTTGCCAATAGCTCGGCAACAAATTAATTAATTTGGATCTTTTTGTTGTTATTCTTCGAATAGTTATAACTTGACAACCTACCAAAGTCGGTACTCTGATAGGTTAATTTATTGTTGAGTTTTTAGGAAAACAAATTTTGTCAAGTGAAGAATATTTTCTTTCGTGACTGTACAAGCAATGGATGATAACGGCTTAATAGATGACTGTACGTAAGTCTTTTTTGAGTTTGAACATAGGATTGTACATGGCTGTGCATTTTGCATTATTATTGAAGTGCTGCAACTAAGTTATTGCAAAAGGTATGATAAATTCTTACAGTAATATTGTCACATATTGATTTACTCTGAATGAAAACTAAAATAGTTTAACATATGGTTACCCTCCTTTGTGCCAATAATTTTAAAATTAACTCTTGTGCCACTTTTCAACACTTGGCTTTGCAGTAGCTTTCCAAAGAATTAGCAGGAAGTCCAAACTTACACCCTGCAGATAAATACATTTCTCTGGACAGTTTCACTGCTCCAAACTAAGATTTGAAAAGTGTAGTATTGTTAATTTTATTATTATTGGCACAAAGGAGATCAACCATATTTTAAGCTATTTTTGTTTCCATACAGAGAAAAACAATATGTGGCAACATTACAGTAAGAATGTATCATGCATTTCTCAGTATGTTGCAGCACTTCAATAATGGTGCACTATACGTACAATCTCTAGATCCTGAATATGTCCAATTCATATATTACAACAAGGCAATACGTATGCGATACAGGTAAAATCCATATATTTCATATGGACAATCTACAAGCTACATACATCCAGTCCATACATTACATATAGCCAGCCTGTACGCGACATACGTGTAATCTATATGCCGCATGCAGACAGTCTGTAAGCTGCATATGTGCACTCTGTATGGTGCATACGGATATTCTGTATGCTGTATCGGGACAAGCTGTGTGCGACATAAGGAAAATCTGTATAATACATGGGTACAATACGTACACTGTATCTAGTCGTACGTACGGGGCACAAGTACAAAATAGATGCTGTCTCGGGGTTGAACGCAAGAAACACACGTACAGAACGTATATTGCATACTTCTTGAAATTACGCTCCGTCCCGATAGTCAGTGAGTGTCGTCATTATTAACCCACATGCTACATACGATCCTGACGTCACAAAGCTAGATATTACCTCCGTATATACTTGTTACTGTAGATGACGTCACACGAATGACGTCATTGCACTTATGTAGACAGTACGTATAATACATACTTTTTCAGCTATACGTTTGCTGCAGGATGCTATATACGGTTGTACGTTAAGTCCAGAAACTACAGGAATTACGAATGTAACCTACGTTTTTAAGTATGCCACCTACATTTTTTTTTCTCAGTGTGCGCGGGACTCTGCGAGTTCCTAGTTTTAAATATTACCTTTTTATGAATACATATTTAAAAAATCCAAAATTCTGCCGCCCTGTGCTTGAGCACAGAGTAGCACTTACCTAAATACGGGCCTGTGATTTGTAGAACATTCTGACTAACAAAGGTTGTTCTCATTTGAAAAAGCTTTGACGAACGGTGAACTATACTAATGAGCTCGGAAAAGTAATGTCTTCGATCTCCATATTTAGCATCTAATTTGAATATACCCGTCTCGTTAAAATTGGAATTCGATATTCAATTATTCAACCAGAATAATAGACTGTGATAATGGTGAGATTTTCTGATCATTACTTCGGTATTTGCCATTTTCTCACATGCAGCTGTCTGCTTTCTATCGTTTGCTATTGCCTTTGATGTTTTCACATATTCCTAGGGACTCATTCCGGACGGGTTTGCGTGAATACAACTCAAAATAAGCGTTTTAATTTAGAATAATTTCTTGTTCCAGCTTTTGCGTTACTGTTCGCAGAATTTTGCGAAGATGGTACGGAATGACCCCCCAGTTTTTGCCGTAGAAATTATAATACTTTTTGTTTAATAAAAACTATTCATCTTTTAACAATATTAATGCTTTACATCACAATTTGGAACAGAATTCCTCCATTTTTGATAGTCCATCGTTTTAGTAAATAATAATAATTATCATTATCGTAGGTAATTTGCCATTATTGGCAGGTCACTTGCCGCAACTGAAAAGCTTCCATTCTCCACTGTCTTCCGTTGACCTCTTTGTCTTCAGGTACGATTTTCCCGTTTTGATGTCATCCATTTGTAGCAGTGGCGGAGCCAAGGGAGGGCCTGGGGGACCAGGCCCCTTCCTCTAATTCTTGCCCCCCCTAATGGTTCCCCCACACAGACTGATACTGCTATGGGTCGACAAACGGTAAGTTGATGGGCCTGAAGTGAAACTACTACCGAAACATCTTTTGGAAACAGACTTACCAACTGCAGAATACCGTATGTTGCAATAGTCTGCGTTCCGAGTAAAAGCTCCAGGTTCGTATTTATTTGTAGTACACCAAGATCTAATTCATCGAAATCTGTAAGGTACATGCATTGACCTCACTATCTGAACGTTCCTTTTAACCTCTTGTCAATTACCTGGTTATCTTCTTTCTTTTCGACAAAGAACGAGAAAAAAAAAGCACAATCATTTGGCATTCTCATTCGCTTCGATGTTGAAAGTCATACTAAAATAAGAGATGCTTACTTACAAATAGCATACATTGTTGTAAAATATTACATTGGTGTTGGACGAAAGCAGTCTTTGTAAACTAAGTAATTAATTTCAATTGATTACGGTAGCATAGAACAAATGCATAGTATCCATTAAATAATTTGGTGTTATTATTATTATTATTATTATTATTATTATTAACAAATAATCTTAATATCGAATCGTCTTGTTTAATATACAATAAAAGAAGAGAGCAAAAGTTTTTATTATTCCTGTCATTCTCTCTGTTGTTCGTCTCCCAATCGTTCGAGAAAAGTAAGATATTGAATACTACCAACACCTATTCTTTGTTACTGATACTGATTCTCCTCTTTCCTAATGCTCTTGACCGTTGGCAACTCTGTAGAAACCTTCTGCTGCGATGTTAACAAGCGATACTAGCGATATCCAAGGAAACGGAGTTAGCGCTTGGTGAATCTAAATCCTGGGGAAATGAGGCTAAGAAAAACCAGTGATTCTTTATAAATAAATCGTTCAGAAACATGTTCTTTTAAACGATTTTAACTGTAGCTTAATCCCAAAACTGCTACTACTGGAGAAATTCCGAAGTTCATCACATAGTAGTGCTATAATCTCCTGATTACTAAGCACAAGGTAAGATACCTAGATGATACAACTTGGGCGCAACAGTAATGCTATTTTGTGTAAAAGTGGTAGTGACTCCTGTGACTAGGTTGTACCATCCCGTTATCTGATGTTTAGTTATCACAGAGATATCAGAAGTTTGTGCAACTGGTCCATATACAAGTTCCAAATATTCCAGATATTTCATTCAGTAAGTTCAGTCTGTGAATATCCACTTTTATCACAGATTTATATTTGTTCTTTGTCAAAATATTCATTTCTGAGAAAATTAAGCATTTCTGAAAAAAAAATACATTGTAGGAATTATGCAGAACAGTAAATCAAAGGTGACATGAATTTTCAACAGGATATAGGGTCTACTAATTAATGTCCCTCCTTCAAATCTAATCTCAAAACTAACAATATTAATTAAGTTTTAATAACAGTATTAACAATATTAACTAGGACAGTAGCGTTAAGGTACTTCAACTACATTTGAATTTATTTTAAGGCTTCGAAACATCCGAGGCTCAGGGGATAGAAATGAGGGAAATGAGTCAATAGGGCCATAAAAATTTCCCTAGGGACACCGAGGAAGAATTGTGGTAAACTCCTCAGTCGAAATATTTACCCACGAGGGATCGATCACACCAGCTTCTGAATCTTAAGTTGATGTTCTACCGCTGAGCTTTGACCATTCGATGTGAGTGTGAAGTGTTTGTGTATTGGAATTCATGTCAAATTCTTAAAAAGAAACTAGTGAAGGTAAACAAACGAAAGAAAGAAAACGGCCACATTTCTTTTGCTATAAGGCTGGGGTCTTCAACCCGCGACCCGCAGGCCGCATGTGCCCCGCCGGGCCCAATTTTGCGGCCCACTAAAAATTACCTGTAATCATGGTAAGTTACATTTCATCACCTTCTTCAATGTTACACAATCGAATGACTGATGCACATCTTGAAAACTGTCTGAGAATAGCATCATCCAATTTCAAGGCAAATATTGACATGCTAGTGAAAAACATGCAATCACAGAGCTCTCACTGATTGTAAAAATGGCAATGTGTGTATGTGTGTGTGAGTGGAGAAATTATTTTTAGTTTGGCATGAAAATGTTTCATTATGCTTGTTTTCTATGTTAGATGTCCAATAATTAATAATTTAGAATTTAATATAGTTTCTGTTGTTGCAAGAAATATACAATTTGTGTATGAGCTTTCAACTTGTCAATCTGCACTTACGTTGTCTGAAAAAAAAGAGTAGTAAATGTATGACAAATATTGATATGTTAGTAAAGAAAAATCAATCTCAATGTTCTCACTGAAAATAAAAATAATTTTTAGTTAGAAAAAGTTTAACTATATTTGTTTCTTATATATTATTTATAATAATTAATAATTTAGAAAAATTTTACACTGTTCGTTTCAACTGTTACGAGTAATTTACGATTTGCAATTGAACTTTCTACTTGTCAATTTGCATTTATGTTTAATGTGAAAAACAAGCAGTATTTTTTTATTACTGAATAACAGCGTATATACATATTGCAATTACTTTACTTTGTGGACTTGACCGGAACCGTGCGGCCCGGCAGTCTTTTATGAATATGAAAATGGCCCGTCATACGAAAAAGGATGAAGACCACTGCTATAAGAGTTCCCATTGAAATGTCTGTTCTGATATTGTTTGATATTAGGGAAAGAAAAACATTTCCTCTTTTTGCTTTAAAGAGTGTTCACTTCATCATTTTAATGAAGAAAAGGCAAATCCATTACTCAGTTTTAGAGGTCAAGGGTAAAAGTAACCAAAACTAATTGAACTACGGACAGATCAAAGCAAGAGGCTGCAACTGAGGCAGTTGCCCCATGCGCCAGCAAACTAATTTGTCTGTTTGTATATATATATATATATATATATATATATATATATATATATATATATATATATATATATATATATATATATATATATATATATTCGGAAACAAATGTTTCTTTCCTGTAAATTAATTTCTCAGAATGAAACAATCGAGCGTGAACTACGTATATCAGTGACCGACAGTCACAGACACACAGAGAAACAGATAAGTTCGTAGTGCTACTTGCTGTTTTTTGAAGACGAGGACAGCCTTAGGGAAATCACGTGTACTGATAGCAAGCACCTGGAAGATTTTGTCGTAGATTTTGACAGCTCCAAATCAATACATTCAGTGAGTGGATTAGGAGTGCAATGATACCGGTAGGCTAGTTTACTTTGATTGGTATTGTTTTTATGAAGATGGAGAACGAAAATATTTTACTGTTCGAACATTTGAAAGAATACTTTTTTCTTAAGAGCTGAGGATGATGGTGGACAGAATTAGAAAGTAAAGTGTCTGAAGTGCCCCGGCGGAAAATATTTATCAACAACTAGGGTGCCATAATTAACGATTTACAGTAAGGTGTTAATATGAATAAACTGTGTTCTGATGAACAGGCCTACTTTGTTACTAGAAAATGGTTTGCTGATGGTATGTAATATTGGAGTTCTTTCAGATCAGTTTGCTTATCCTAGAGTCCCGTTGATTATAAAATAGTGTGATGTTTCTCTATATTCTTTATTTTTAATTTTACATAACAACATTGTTATAATTATATAATTAGTTCAACAGAATAATAATAAGCAACCATTTTTTCTAACGTATAGGGATGAGCACGAGTAAAGTTAAAACTCGACTCGACTCGAATTCAAGTCGAGTTTCGAGTCAAGTCAAGGGTAGTATCCTCGAATCGAGTTCCGAGGCGATTCAGTTTTTCGCGTCAAGTTTCGAGTCCAGTCGAGTTTGATAAATGGCTCGTTCGTTTTAAGTCGTCTTGAAATCATGGCCTGATTACACTGGAAAACGAAAGCCATGAGAAATGTAAGCTAAACAGTAATATGGAATACTTTTAGTGTTGCTCACGAGAGGGGACACGGCTCGCATCTCGTTTCGTCTCGATAGCGAGACCACAAGAGATTTTTATGACAAGCTCAGCTCGGCTCGGCTCAACTGAGAAGATGGCTCGAGCCGGCTCACTTGGGGTGAACCATCGGCTCGAGCTGGCTTGGTAGGGATGAGCCATTTGGTCGGTTCGGCTCAACTGAGCTGAGGGCTCTAGCAGAGTCGGTTGGGTGAGCTGTTGGCTCGGCTCACTTCTCGGTTCGGGTCGATAGTGAATGAGCTGTGAGCCGAGCTGCTCGAGTCGTTGACAAATCTAAACCCGGGCCTAGCAGTTTTGAAGATATTTGGCCAGTGCCCTCTAACTATTAACAGTGTTTGGCTCGAGCCCGAATACTCAACCTAGCCCCTCAACCCAAATTCAGAAGCTCGTGAACAATGTCCTTGACTCCTAGACTTCACGACTACCGAGGTTGACAATCAACTAGTTTTTTTAGTATTCAAATACAAACCGCCTATCTTTCCTTATATATACAGTGTTGTTATAATAATAATAATAATAATAATAATAATAATAATAATAATAATAATAATAATAATAATAATAATAATAATAATAATATAAGTTGTAGTAGTAGTAGTGTCATTGATAATAATTATACTGTCCATGTAATATACTTGAAGAATGTACTCGAAACTACACAGCGGATTTCGCTCGAGTCGAATCGAAACTCGACCCCGATTCGAGTTGGAGGAAATTTTTCGAATCGAGTTCTCGGGTCGAGCTCAAAGATGTCTGTTTCTAGTCGAATCGAGTGTCAAAGAAAACTCGCTTGAACTCGCTCGTGAGGTGAAGTGAGGTGATTTTGAGTTTTACGTCCCGTTCAGCAGCGAGGCTATATGAGACGTGGACCTACTGATTAACGTGGAATCCGAACCACATGAGGTCCCGCCGGGAATCGAACCCGGGTCTCCCACGCCAAAGGCGCGTACGCTAACCGCTTAGTCACGAAGGATGCCATACAAGTAACGCAGTATGGCATTTTATCAATTTTACATTATATGAAAATGTTCATATATCAAGTAAAAATTTGTCCTAGCATTTACATAAATCGATTCAGAACGTGCAATAATAATAATAATAATAATAATAATAATAATAATAATAATAATAATAATAATAATAATAATAATAATAATAATAATAGCGGTAGTAGTAATAGTAATACGGAAAATTGAAGTCATAATTTTTTCCACATTTTTAAAGTTTCGGACCTAAAAGTAATGCGTTAGTAACGTGTTACTTTCGAGGTAAAGTAACTGCTACTTTTGGGGGGCAAGTAACGCGTTACATTTTAAGAGAAAGTAAAGTAACTTGTAACGCGTTACATTTTTACAAGTAACTTACCCAACACTGTTTATTGGTGTAGATGTAGATGAAGGGGGGATGCTAATCGCGAACTTTGCACTGCGCGCCA
The DNA here is from genome assembly GCF_964235325.1 of Thermobia domestica. Classification (NCBI taxonomy): domain Eukaryota; kingdom Metazoa; phylum Arthropoda; class Insecta; order Zygentoma; family Lepismatidae; genus Thermobia; species Thermobia domestica. The sequence continues at coordinate 152,507,404 of NC_137468.1, forward strand.
AATGTCTAATTTTGTCTCTGATTATGCTACCATATTTTCAGAGTGTGAAATCAGGACATTTTTTAAAAATATTAAGAATACATGATAATTATTGGCAATTTACTTTAAAGTCAAACTTAAGCTTCAACAGCAAGGCTTAACATTTAAAATGGGCTGGGACGGCAAATCAGTGTCCTCTTGAAGTTCAGGTCCTGTGTCTATGTGACGTTTGTCTCTTAAGAACATTTGTCCTTGTCCATCACTTTTTACTTTATTATTATTATTATTACAGTAAATATACCAAACAACTATTTATATTGTTATGTGCTACTAAACTAAATCTGGAAATTGTAATATTTATTTACTTCCAACATGCCATCCTGCAAATTAGTGTAATATATACAAAAAGGAAGGGTTTTCGGGCTGGTAAAATTTGAGATGACTGCTGCCATGCTAGAGCTTTGAGCTTCGCCTTATCTCAGGTAGATGGAGATATGTCGGAAGGTTTGATTCTTGTAGATTCACTAGTTCAAATGCTATCGAAGATGGTCTTGATATTCCAGAGCCGGAAACAGATCGACTATAGGGGTTCCTCGTGGAAACGAACTGACATTCGTCGTCGAAATACCACAAATTCATTTTGGATGAATCTCTTCCTTCATTGGAGGCAGAAAATAAACTTTCTAAAGATAATATAAAAGAGAGATTTTTTTTTTCTACGTACTATTGGAAAGGCAATCACTGAGATGGAAAACTGCTTTGGATCATATACCAAAATCATTAGATCAATTACCGCTCTACATCCAAAAAGTGAAAACTTTCTAAATTACAACATTGTAGAGCCTATGGCCCAACATTATCAAATTGATTTGGAAATATTCAAACGTGAACTCAAAATCCTCCCAAACATAATTTAGTTGTATGAAGACGAGAGAAAACCAAAGTCGATTTCTTGAGAATTTTATGTCTTTTTTTGTGTCTACAAAAACGCATTCCTAGAAACCTACAAGCTAGGTATCATTTCTGTGACTATGTGTTTCTAGTGCTACATGTGAAAGATCATTCTCATGTTTGAAAAGATTAAAGACATATACGCAATTCAAACATAAATTAGAAAAGGGATATTTACCGAAATGATCACAAGAATTTTTTATCGTTGATAAATGTATTCCCACAAATCCTATTACATATAAATTAAAAGATTGGAATGATGAAGAAATTAAAGGAATATTTTACACAGAAGAATTACAAAAAGTAAATGTAAATTCAAACAAAACATTTTTAATTGAGAAAGTGTTAAAACGAAAGAAAGATATTATGTATGTAAAGTAGTTGGGATATCCATCAAGTATGAATTCATGGATTAAAACAAATTCTGTTCAGTCTTCAAAATGAGTTCGATGATAAAACATGATTTCTATGTTACTCTTCCTTCAAATGCTAGTAGTGAAATTTTTACTAATAATACAACTTCTTCATTTATAGTAAAGTTAGCACAAACTCTTCATTTAAGTGAAGGAGAATGGTATGTTACCTTAACACAGCGTAATGTTCCTTTTAGTTTTTATAATGTTCGTAAAAATGAAAAATGTAATTGAAACCGTCATTAATGATGAACTTGAAATTGCAGACGTTGATATTACACCAGGATACTATACTTCTATTCCATCCATTTTAGATATGATTCCTGAACAATTACGCATGTTAAAATATTATAAAAATTAAAATCAGGTTGGAATTAAACATTCTTTAAAATTAAAAGATTTTTGTGTTATTGCAATGACACGTGGATTACAACATTTACTTGGATTTATAAATGAAAATACAACCGAGTTTACAGATACTGTTTTCCTAAAGCCTGTTAATGAAGATGTTCCAGTAATAACACGTGCAAAATTTCCATGCAATTTAGAATATAATATACCAAACATTCTTAATGTTTGTGTTGATATTGAAAAACAACAAGAAAATATTGGACCATTACTTCGTAAAGTTAGTGCATATAATATTGAGCACGGAAATGTAAAATGTTTTCTATTTCACACACCACAAATGTTAAAGTTGTAAAATCTTATTTTAACACGATTGAAGTAAACTTAAAAGATGAGCACGGTTTAAAATTGCCATTTGAATTTGGAACTTCAAACTTAACACTTCACTTTAAACGAAAATGATTTCTGAAAGTATAGATGATAGTTTTTACATTACACTTGTATCAAACGCAAGTACTAATGTATATCCTACAAATAGTCCAACACATTTTATTAATCAACTAAAAAATAATATTCAATTACTAGAAACCGATTGGTATGTAGGATTAAGTGAATTACACGTTCCTTTAACATGTTATAATGTTAACGATGGGGAAAATGTCATATGGTATAAAATAAAAAATGAAGAAGCACAAAAAAGTAAAATTGTAAGTGGATATTATCACTCCGTACATCATATCATTGATGAATTAAATAAAGTATCAAAAGACATAAAATTTTCTGTGTCAAATATTGTACATGTAGATTGTAGTGATCGTGTTGAATCAGCCTTATTATCACCAACATTAGCATTACAATTAAACATAAAGATCTTGTTTTGTATAAACGTGGATTTAAACAACCATATATTGATATTGGGTATCCACATCAAAGGACCCCGCACTTTTCTTATGGAAAGTGGCTTTCGGCTAATGTTGTTGAAACTTCGCTGGTCGATAGTTCTTAACATGTGGATCAAAAGTCTCAATGGGCACAAAGACCGAAATCCACTCCTTCCCCCCAAAAAACCGCCTCCAATTAGCTGGGGGAGGGATTGAACTGATTTCAGCATGTAAAACAATTTGTTGTTTTAATCAACTCAACAAGGACCCCAAACAACCACATGTTAGACTATCAAACTACCCCACTTGACACCGCCCTTTGCCCCCCACATATCCCCCCCGCGAATTTCCTTACGGATGTTCCATATTACTGTAGTTTATAGTTGCGCGTATGTGTTGAAATACCTACAGTTTTGGTCTCACCGACGATATAATGGGTTTCACGTATCGCTGATTACGAATCTGAGGTGAGAGTTCTAGAATTCAAGATGGAGGATCAATATGGCGGATCAAAAACACGAAACTCCTGAATGTAGCCACAAATAGCTTTTTACTAGGGTATTTTGGGTCGTTGGTTACGAATCTGAGGTCAAAATTCTTGAATTCAAGATTGCAGATCCAATATGGTGGATAAAAACGTCGAAGCCACAAACCGTAGTAGACTAGAGTGTTTTTAGATCGCTGTTTAAGTACGCAACATTCCTTGATACTTCAGCCACTATGTAGAATTATTCTGCACCCTTGCCCTTTACCAAAACCCACCACATATCTTAATGCTGAACGGTGTTAAAATAATTCATCAATTATCTGTTCATTATTTTCATCATTTCGGTTTGCAGCATCTAATGTGGTACTTAGCAATGAGTCATCGGGATATCTAATATTCTGTAAATGTCGTGCATGGCCTAAATACCACAAGACACTTGCAACTTGCGCACATGTACCTAATTTACGAGCCGCTTTGACATGTACAGTAGTAACCTTGAATAACATTTTGATCATAATCCTGGTCATCTTCATCATTGGCTACATATGCTATGAAACCTTGATGCTTAGTTGCATTGCGGAACCTTGAGTAGAGACGTATGCGCAGGAATCCCGGATGTTCGGTTCAGTTACGTTTTCGTCAAGCTGGAATTGCTCATCCTTATCTCGTATTAGTTTATCTTGGACGTAAGAGGATGAGAGATCTACTTGATATGTGCCTACAGTCAAATCTCGTAAGTAGTTTAAGTTAAGTACAGAGAAATCAATTAGGCCTTGATCATTCAGCGGTACCCATTGACAGTTCCTTCTAATAAGATTATCTACCTCCACTCTTGCTTTAACAACGTTCGGCATGATTGACATATTTCTCATTTCTCTAGCTAATTCAATGGTTGCATCTTGCATGAAAATAACGGGATGGTATCTGTTCAAAATAGCTCCAGCTATGCGATAGAAACTATTCAGTTTCTTTGCATGTTGCAGATTCAACGTTTGTGCTAGAAACTTAAAAACAGATCTTAGATGCCCGTTTCTTGCCTCGACTATCCATCGACTTTTAGTAACTAGTCGAGAAGTATTCGCATCTTCTGTTGATAGTTGTCTTTCACGTGGTAGTAGGAGTGCGGGCATTCTATGATCAATTCCTAAATATTCCAGTAAAGGGATTGCATCGCGGTATCCTCTGTCTACTAACACAATGACCAGGATTATGATCAAAATGTTATTCAAGGTTACTACTGTACATGTCAAAGCGGTGCTCGTACATTAGGTACATGTGCGCACGTTGCAAGTGTCTTGTGGTATTTAGGCCATGCACGACATTTACAGAATATTAGATATCCCGATGACTCATTGCTAAGTACCACATTAGATGCTGCAAACCGAAATGATGAAAATAATGAACAGATAATTGATGAATTATTTTAACACCGTTCAGCATTAAGATATGTGGTGGGTTTTGGTAAAGGGCAAGGGTGCAGAATAATTCTACATAGTGGCTGAAGTATCAAGGAATGTTGCGTACTTAAACAGCGATCTAAAAACACTCTAGTCTACTACGGTTTGTGGCTTCGACGTTTTTATCCACCATATTGGATCTGCAATCTTGAATTCAAGAATTTTGACCTCAGATTCGTAACCAACGACCCAAAATACCCTAGTAAAAAGCTATTTGTGGCTACATTCAGGAGTTTCGTGTTTTTGATCCGCCATATTGATCCTCCATCTTGAATTCTAGAACTCTCACCTCAGATTCGTAATCAGCGATACGTGAAACCCATTATATCGTCGGTGAGACCAAAACTGTAGGTATTTCAACACATACGCGCAACTATAAACTACAGTAATATGGAACATCCGTAAGGAAATTCGCGGGGGGGATATGTGGGGGGCAAAGGGCGGTGTCAAGTGGGGTAGTTTGATAGTCTAACATGTGGTTGTTTGGGGTCCTTGTTGAGTTGATTAAAACAACAAATTGTTTTACATGCTGAAATCAGTTCAATCCCCCCCAGCTAATTGAATGCGGTTTTTGGGGGGGAAGGAGTGGATTTCGGTCTTTGTGCCCATTGAGACTTTTGACCCACATGTTAAGAACTATCAACCAGCGAAGTTTCAACAACATTAGCCGAAAGCCACTTTCCATAAGAAAAGTGCGGGGTCCTTTTTATTTATACTGATATCATACAATATCAGTTTTTAGGTGATACAAAAGCTTACGTATTGCAACAATATCAAATGTAAAATACGGTAAAGTGCAAACATTAACATTTCAAGATATTCATTATCTGCCTCTTGCAAAGTTTTCATTTAACAGTATTGAAATACTATTAAAAGACCATGCAGGACGAAATTTGCCATTTCGTTCTGGGACACTAAGTGTTATACTTCATTTAAGCGCTCTCCAAATAAAAATTAATTAATTATATTTTTAAAAAATGAAATTTAGACGACATTACGGACATGGTATCCCATACTTTTCAGGACCTGTATATCAACGGGGACATGGTATAGGTAGTTTATTCCAAGGATTATTTCGTTTTTCATTACCATTTCTTAAACAAGGTGCAAAAACTTTAGGTCGTCAAGCGTTACAAACGGGAATACAAGTAACGGGTGATATATTAGAAGATAAACCATTTAAAGAATCTTTTCGTGCACGTGTAAAAGAATCTGGTGAAACATTAAAGACAAAAGCTGTTAACAAAGTTGGTCAGTTATTAACTGGAAGTGGTAAGAGACGGCCACGCAAACGTAAAGCTCCGGCAATTGTTCGTTTTTTACCTCCAACAAAACGTAAGCGTACAAACAAAAGCAAAAGCAAAAGAAAAGTAAAAAGAAAAATAACTCGTGTTACAGATATTTTTTTCATAATGGCATTACTTAATGGAATGCTGTACCAACGATTTCGATTTATTTAGTACTCCAATGATACAAACTGCAATTGAATCTTCCTTTAATGCAGAATACCGTCCAATTTCAACATTAAGTTCTGATGGACCTATTGAATTTTTTATTCCCGGTGAAACAGGAGAATTTATTTATACTGCATATCTTTATCTTTACGTACGTTGTAAAATTACAAAACCTGATGATACACCATTAACTGACAGCGATGTTGTAGCACCAACAAATAATTTTCTACATGCATTATTTAGTCAAATTGACATTTCATTAAATGATAAATTAATTACTTCTTCATCAGGATTTTATCCTTATCGTGCATACCTTGAAACATTATTAAATTATTCCAGTGATGCTTCCGATACACATTTGAAATTAGCTATGTGGTTTAAAGATACCGCTAAACAATTTGATACCGTAAGTCATGCTAATGTAGGTTTTAAACAACGTGCTAATTATATTAAAACTAGTAAATCGTTTGAAATGTATGGACGTCTGTATACAGATATTGCTGGATTACCAAGAGCACTTGTAAATAAAGTAGGTCTTCGCATAAAATTACATCGTAGTAAAGATGCTTTTTTTAATGTTTCCTGCAAATACTTCTTATAAAGTAAAACTTGAAGATGTTACTCTGTATATACGTCGCATCGATGTTGCACCTCATTTGGCAATGGAAATCAATACTAACATGAATCATGAAACAACAAAATATCCCCTTACAAGAGTTGAAACAAGATCCTATACTATTCCTGCAAACGTTAATTCTTACAATCTTGAAAATATTTTCTTGGGTAACGTACCTAAAGGTGTTGTTATCGGATTAGTTTCAAATTCGGCATTTGATGGAAAATCTGAACTAAATCCATTTCATTTTCAACACTTTAACGTTAACAAATTGCAGCTACAGGTTGGATCAAAATCTTTTCCTCCCAGTCCCTTCACCCCTGATTTTAAAAACAATTTTTACCTTCTAAGTTACCATTCTCTGTTTATATTATAAAGATGAAGCACTGGTTTATATTATAAAGATGAAGCACATACTATTACTCCTGAAGAATATCCACACGGCTATACTCTTATGCATTTATTCTATCGCCTACAGCAACATTAGATGATTGTACCTGGGACCTTGTGCGTGATGCACCTGTAAATGTTAAAGTTTCCTTTTCTGAAAATTTAACTGAACCTATAACATGTATACGCGCAGTTTGATTCTTTAATTCAAATTGATAAAGATAGAAATATATATAGTGATGATACTTTATAATGAAAAAGAAAACCAATTAGATTAGTTTAATAATTTTTTATTTACAATTTGAAATCTTGTATTTTTATTTACAAGAACATATCATATCCTTTTTACAACTTTGAAAATGCATTAGTTAATGTTATAGTACGTTGAAACTTCCACCACTAACACATATGTTGTGCATTACGACACTGTTTACTTTCCAAATCAATAACATTAGCTAGTGCAAAAAGTTTTAATCCAAAGTGTTTTTTCTGCACCTTTGGAGTAAAAGGTTGCATCTTTTTACAAAGTTGATATATAAGGTTACGTATGTGTGATATAGTATAAGCGCATTTATCATTCCAAGTTAATCCCTATAAGTTTAATGTTAACCATTCAATTTGTTTTTGACAACCTAACGGAAGTACATTATATTCTACTGGTGATTTTATTAAACAATGCAAATTTACTGTATCATCACATGCAATTAAACAAAATTCACGAATAATAAATTCATGATTTGAAATCTTAAAACCTTGTATGTCAATAATGTATTCATTAACACATGGTGAAATTTTATGTTTACGTTCTAAGAAAAACGGTATAATTTTCCAACAAATTCAGTGTTCCTTAAACAATCACGCGCTTTGCGTATAAAGTTTATACTTGAAATTTCACTATGTTGTTCTTCAAACACTTCAAATAAATCAATAAGAGTTATGTCGTTGGATAAATGTTCTACAGCAAAAGTTCCAATATCGTAAAGAAATAAACATTGATGTTCAAGATGCAGCAAACATTGTTCACAAGAAATATTATTAAAACGTAAGTATGCACTTATAGTTTTTAAAATACAAACTTCACTAATATATTCTTCACTATTTAATACACAAAAATTATTTTCGGAATACATTATGTACAGTACGTTTTTTTCTTAACACACTTCACTATACTCGTTCGATCTGTCTTTTTCAAGAAAAATACTTAAAAGTTATTTTCGTGTTTTCACTTCCACTGATAGTTCACCATATGTAATATTAAAATAATTTCTTGTTAATGGTGTAATAACAGTATGTGTTTCTGCATAAATCTCAAACAATTCCTCCTGTACACGAGGATTCACCAGCACAGACGAAAGACGAATGTCTAAAATGTCTTCATTACAATAAAAAACATTCATGTGCCCATTCACATGTATCATGCCAATAACATGCATAACATATCAAATCATCATTTGGATTCCATTTCACAATGCATTCTCTAACACAGTTCACATCCACATAATTAACACCACATTCACAATTCCAACTTAATTCCGATAAAGCAGGTGAACATGGCGGCGTACCCACATTTGATACCACTTCGTCGTCTGATTCCACCTCAAAATCTGAGTTATTCTCCGAAAATTCGTACACTTTATTATCTGATACCTCTTCACTATCACATGTAAAAACTTTTATGTTATCATTTTCATATCTTTCTAATTCATTTTCATTAATTGTAAAATCCGGAGAATCTGGATATTCTTTTATATTTTTACAACTTTCATTCTCAACGTCTAACTTATGCTTCACATCAACGTCTTCTACAAACTGACGGTTCTCCATCGCTAACAAAACTATACATGTCTATTTTAAAACCAATATTTAAATAAAAATTTCAAATGACGTCACGCGCTCACGCCCGCGAACGCAAATATTTTCCGTTCGCGCCCCGCGCATCCCGCACCGCGTCCGCGTTTCCGGCATCGGTCGCCGGCTTAAAAGTCTTTTTATAAACATTTCATCTATTGTGCAATGTTCTCTTCAACTTCCTACGACATCAACTTCTGGTATTCTTTTCTTTTATTTATAACCATCTGCAATTGTTCAATGATTTTCCAAGGTTTCTCTTTTATTATTCTTTTCTTTTATTTAAAATTCTTTTTAAAGCATGAAACTAGAATGTAATGTGTACTTCTATTATTCTTTATAACAATCTACCATTGTTCAACGAGTTTCCAAGGTTTTTCTTTTATATTATTCTTTTGTTTTACTATTCATATATCTTTTCAACTTTGACAACTATTACTATTCTCTTTTGTGTGACTCGTATACATACAATAGTATACTAGATTTACCCCACCCTTTACCTGTCATCATATGTCAGTTACACAATAGTGTATTTCTTTACATTTAACCATCTCTACCCATTGTCTCCGGAGACCCCCTGTGGATAATTTTGAGCACATATTCCGAAATGTACTACTCTAGTGTAATAGCTGCACTTACAGTACCATAAGACAAAATATGAAAAGAGTTTCACGGTCCTCTGTCGGTAAAGGTATGAACTGTAAAGAGAAAGTTTCAACTGCCACCGTAAGATAGAACACCTAACTGTATTTTGGCCGTTAACATGAGTTCTAATTACCCGGAGTGTTTATTGTTGTTGAGATATGGAAAGCAGTCATTGTAACGGCCGACAACATTTGAAAGATATCACGTACAAAACTTTCCGTCAAAGTTAATTCAGTTTCGAAGAACACTATTGTGCATAATGGGACTTTGATGCAATAGTTGACATTCAAATGTGAAACGTTTTAAAGTCATAAAAACTGGGAGAATGCGGTTTCAGCCTCTAATCGGGGTTACTTTGCACCGATGCAAAATACCCCTTTTAAGGAAATTATTACTACTGGTATCTCCTGCATTCTAAATTTAGGCAAATTTCGTATTTAGGTAGATGCCGGAATGAATTTCTTGTTGGAAAATAAATTACGAACAGTGGCGGATCCAGAAAAACAGTTTGAGAGGGGTTTCACTCAGAAAAGCTGTTTTTTTTTAAATCAGTAACTTTTTGGGTGGGGTGGGGGTTTTGAGGCTTATATGCATAAGAATGGCTAACATTTTTTTTTTTTTTTTTAAAAAAAGGGATCATGCAATTTGGGTGGGCTTAAGCCTCAAAGTCCCAAATCTCGTAAATCTTCCACTGATTACGGTTGGGATAGTCTTGGACATAACGAGTAACCAAGGTAAATCAGTTCATGGGCATATATAAATTCAAATAAAAACATAAATAACTTGCACTGAAGTAAATGAAGACAGATAACATAATTGTATTACGGCGTAAATCGTCTCTTCAATCCTATGAATACTTCAAAACATGGTTAAGGGTTCGATTCCCGGTGGGATCTTATGTGGTTCGGATTCCACGTTAATCAGTAGGTCCACGTCTCATATAGCCTCGCTGCTGAAAAGGGACGTTAAACTCAAAATCAACTGAACTCAAAACATGGTTAAGTATTTCAGAACTCAGCCAGCTAACTATACATTGGATGATATAAGCGTATCATGTAGAAGAGATGATAGGCTAGTTTCTTGCCCTTCTCCTACCAGATGTTTGAGGAACTACGTGGACATAGATACTTACCTGATACCCTGAAGTGAAATACATGTGTTTAACTAACTTTGTTTCTTCTTCATTCATTATTTATTTTGGAGATTAAATACTTATATTCATAATTCGTAATCATTTATTTTGAAATTAGGACTTAAAATTTTAACATCTTGTCCTTACATTACGTATACTTTCTATATGTGTATTTAAAACTATTCATATAACTTAATGAGTTCGCCATGACTGATCCCTATTTTGTTCTCCCTTATAATTAATCCATCGTAGCTTCAACATCGAGCGTACGTACATCTGTTAGATGCTTTAGATGTAAAATATGAATGACTATGGAAATATCATTTACTACTAGCTTAACAAACGTATTCCAGATATTATGTTCCTTGATGCTTAAACCTATAGCATTGTAACCTTGGTTGAAATTCATAATGTTATCAATGCATAGGAAGAGAGCTGTATTGAATACAGACTACGCCAGACTACTTTGGTTAACATATCAGTTTTAAAACTGTAAAGTTTTCTATAGTAATTTTGATGATAGTTAGAGTGATACATATTGTTTGAGTGGTAATATGGGTTTGAGGCAGAATATTTCCCGAAACGGTAGCTTCTTAGCAGTTAATCATAGTTAATTCTTAAGTTAATCATACTTAGCAGTTAATCATACTCAATAAACATTATTCTTCCTTAACTTCATAAGATAATTTTACCTTTCAGATCGAAGTATTTCTTCTTTTAGTGATATTATAACACTTTCTATGAATAGGCTAATTTTCTATGAATATAAATTATTTTTTGTCGTAAATTAAAATTGCTGCTTTCTAACTTTTCGTTGAAATAATTGTTCTTGTTTCTTGTTTCTAGAACCACTATTGTGGTTGTAAATAGTAGTTGCTGCAGCCATAAGCCCTGTCAGCTATTACACTACAAATTGTTAAAAAGTTTCAAATTGTTTTAAGCACATTGATATGCACTATAGTTTGGAGAAAATGGCGCAGACATAATGCCCGAAATCGCCCGTGTTAAACTAATTGTTCTTCAGCTATGAACGTTGTACAGTTAATATTATTATCATTAAAAATGTCCACACTAAGAAAAAATTCGTAACACACTGCAAAAGAACTAAAAACGAACTTTTGTATAAGAATAAAATTGAATTAAACAGGAGTTCGAGATGACTGTTCCTACATCGAACGCCATTTAATCTCGAATCTAAAAAAAAAGTTCTATATCTTCTTAATTTTATTTTTTTTTCCTGTTCACGTGATAGAATTAGACCTTTTTACCCTGCGCTTTAGTTATGCTTCATATAATAACATGTTTAGGTGCTCAGATTTATAAGACGTGTGCGACTAACCACACTAAGTTAAAGCATTAAATACAAAATAAAATTACATATGGTGTAGAAAACAATTAAATTAAAATGTAATGCATGAATTATTTATATCTGTAGTACTGGGTGCTAACCTGGAGCACTACACCTCTGCATCAATCAAATGATTCTAATGAGTCCCTAATATGCTAATTGCTTTGTTATTCTAAATTCATTTTTGTCAACAAAAGGATATTCAGTTTACTATTTCAATCCTTCCTTTTCTCGTAATATTTTACTACAGACACCAACTAACGTACTTAGCGGGGAAGAAAGTCCAAATTCAATATGAGCATAAATTATATTAAAATTAAAAAAAAAAACTTCTAAAATTAGACTAAATTTACAGAGAAGTTGGATTTTCTGGGGGCTTCGGACTCATAGGACCCCTTTGCGTACGTAGCTGGAAATAATTATATCATACTAAAATTTAGATACATTAATTTTGATATTACCATTTCAATTTGACATGAGCAACCTGAAGTTCTTTGCGTTTATCACTCCTTTTGTGAAGATTTCATTGTTACCATGAATACACGAACTAAATCTACGATAGAAGTTCGTGTTTTAACTTCAAATTTGCATTAAATTGTGTTTTACTGTTTTTATGAGTCAATGTAGATGTCATTCTCATATTTCTGTTTTGAAATAATTAACTTCTCTCTTTATTTATAATATTTAAGTTGTAAGATAAAAATCAGTATTCTGTTTACCTTCACTTTCATGTATTCCAGATTTTTCAGATGGCATTAAAGTTCAGGCTATTCATGCCAACTACAAATTTTGTGATTACACCGAAAGAAACACATTCATTCAAGAATATGGAAATTAATTAAATTAATATTATTCAATGAAAACAAAGTATATAATGTAATGATATTCACTTTAACAAGAAGATGCAAGTTGGGTTTTTGCATGCCATGAACAAAGAGAACATTTAATAATATGTTAGAAAATAAGTAGGCAAAAGTTAAATAAGCAAAAGGTGGCGAACATGCTAGACAATGAATTACGTACAGCGTGCCGTCAGAGGGTAAGTAAGCATATTTAAATGTACCTAAAATTATTGATAATGTTATTTACAGCTAACGAAAATCAACAGTAAAGCTAGCAAAGCATTTCCTAACTTAAGTGAACTAACTGAAAATATGCTAATATAACATTCATCCTGAAATTTCAAATGCAACATTGAACATTTGCACAATTCACATTTATAATGCTCGTATTTATAGCAGTGACGTCATTTGGAGGAAGGGCAGGGAGGTAATTGCCCTTCTGAGTTTGAAAAATACATGCATTTTAATAAATTATGTACTAATAATATCAGTAGCAATTTCTTCATGAAACAGAGGAACACCTACTTCCCTAAATTTTGTGCATCTTCACGTAAGATTTACATGATTCTAAACAGTGCATTTTCTAGTGGAAAAATCCCAAGGCTAAACCTACTGCATTCAAGTTCCATATCATCTGTTCTGCAAGGGTATAACGCAGTTTAAGGTTTAGTTGTTGTGGGTGATGCAAAGGAGAAGCTCTGTGCTTGACCTGTTTCATCCACTGTATTGGCAGGACCGTCTCATGGGTTGTAAGCGCCCGGGTCGAGGATTTCAAATCTTCCTTTCCCCAGTGTGTTATGAAAACAACCAGAGTTCATTCTGTACTCCTAGATTTAAATATGGAATGTAAGATCACAATGTAAGATAAAAGAAGTTAGTATTAGGTCAATTCTTTTAAAGTGAATGGCTTTTGTAGTTAAAACATAAAAGTTAATGAAAACAGGTTTTGAATTATTGAAATCGAGTGCTATTCTTGTTTATTTTGAACTTGATACACATCAACATAGTAATAGCATAGAATATACAAATAACGATAGAAATATTAAATTCCAAGATAAAAAATCTCACAGGGGGCTGGAGAGAGTTCTAGTTGAATAATTCTAGACGATATTTTACATTACCGGTAATTTTCAAGTTCAATACTTTATCGGGAGTCCCTCAAGAATCAAATCTAGGTCCCCTTTTGTTTCTTCTTGTTATTAATGATATTTCTCTGTGTATTAAAACTTCTTGAATTAAGTATTCACTCTGTGTATTAAGTTATTTTTGCCGACAGTCTCAAATTATACTCCAAAGTAAGTTCAATTGATGACTGCGGGAAAGTTCAATAGGTTCTACAAAGAGTTCAAATATGGTGAATAAGAATAAATTAGTCATTAATGTGTCCAAATGTAAATCTGTATCTTTCACGAGGAAAAAAATTCAATTAAATTTACCTATACAATAAGTAGCACTTCCTTACCTACTCCAAATACTATCAAAGATCTAGAAGTATTCTTGCTCAACACGTTGACGAAATAACGAGTAGTGCATATAGAAACCTAGGTTTAATTTATAGGATGGAGCAGGATTTCTACAAAGAATCAACATTTATATTTTTTCGTATGTGAGGTCAAAATTAGAATACTGTTGTACTGTTTGGACACCAAATGTCACTAAATACTCTGATGCAATAGAAAATATACAGTTTAAATATTTAAAATGCTTGCATATAAGAAAAGCGGTTTCTACCCAAAGTACATCCCCTACGAAAGTATAGTAAGAGATTTTAGTTTTCAAACATTAGAAAAAAAGAGATGGGTATTTGATCTATTGTTCTTACATAAATTATTAAACAATAAAATTGACTGTCCAGAATTAGTTTCAGAAGTATTGCTACGTGTCCCAATAGGTAAGACTAGAACAGAAAACACTGGGACATTCTATTGTAGAAAAGCAAGAACTAACATATTACATGTCTCTCCTCTGTGGAGAAAGTGTGCTGCATATAACGAAATAATTAGAAATGAAATGAAATCTTTGAGTTTTACGTCCCACGTCTATGCCGGTTAGGCTAAAGGAGATGGTAATGATGAGTAATGAATGAAATGGTGGAATGAAGAAAGTGGGAGGAAACGGGAGAACCCCGAGTAAACACACGCACACGGTATTTGTGCACCACAAAGTTCACTTGGCGGGGGCTGGGATCGAACCCGGGACCACAAGCACCAGAGGTGAACGCTCTACCACTGAGCCACCGCGGCCCCTACGAAATAATTAGATTTCATGTGGTAGATGTATTTAGTTGTTCAAAACAATTGTCTGAGAATAACTTCTGCATAATTAAACGACGTATATTTGTGTTTGGATAATCATGTATCATAGATAATTATCTACACGACACTATTAACTGGGCATTAAGCCTGTTGTGTTGTCCTTATGAAATAAATAAATAAATTTTGCTTAGTCGTGGCCTGATCATTGAAGTATCTGATTTAACATTACTTTTTTAAAAAATAATTTACCAACATAATCTGAATTCCTTGAATTTTGTTGATTTGTCGCCCGGCGTACCCTCTGGTCGCGGCGACCGGGGCGATTGCCTCCCCCCCACGCGACGGCCCTTTGTATTGGAAATAGTAAAATTCAGCGCTTCATATAGTTCAGATTGCTTATGTAATTTTAATTTGCTAAAGAATAAAGGAATTGGTTTTCCTTTTGTATAACGTTGTATGTGATATTGTACACTTTTTTTTTTTTAAATTTAAAAACTGGAAGGCGTAGTTTTCCATACCGGTAGTTACACTTGTGCAAATAAGACAAAAACAGAATAGATGAGTGGTAAGTTCAATAATTCGGAAATTTCGTCTTGCACAAAACTGAACTAGTCAGTGTATGATATAGCAAGTGAAATTGTGTTATTTTTGTTCACTTAATTACCTAACTAACTCTATGGCCTATAGAACCCGGAGGTTCAATGATACGTTCACAAAAGCTCTCCACTGACTTCTATCCTTAGCCAACTGAATTCAGTTCCTACGTTGTATTCCTATCTCTACGAGCTTCATCTTAATATTCTCCTAACATCTGCGCCTAGGTCTTCCTAATGGTATTTTCCGATTGGATTTCCAGTCAAAACTTCGACTGTGTTCCTACTTTCTTCCCCTCTAGCTACGTGATCTGCCCGTCTGAGTATCCTAGACTTCATGACCCTAACAATGTTCGGTAAACCGCATAAATTATGTAGTTCCTCGTTAAAGTTTCCGCAATTCCCCATTCCCGTTTCCCTTGGGTCCCGGGAATCTTGTTCTCAAATACTTTCAGTCTATGTTCTTCCCTCAGAGTAATTGACCAAGTTTTGCAACCATACAGAGCAACATTCATGATTATAGCTTTATATATTTTAAGCTTCAAATTCCTCGACAGAATTCGTGACGACAAGAGATTTTGAACTGAATAATAACAGGAATTCCCTGCTTTTAGTAGACATTTAATTTCTTCGTGAATATGGTTTTCGTCTGTTAATATTGATTCTAAATATTTGAAAGTATCCAGTTTATCAAAAGTATCATTCGATATTTTAACGCATCCATAATTTGTCGTATTACGATCCCGACGAACTCCCATGTATTTAGTTTTCTCTGCATTTACTTCTAAACTCGTGTCCTTGCAAGCTTTTAATAAGATCTCTGCATTTCTTTCTATTGTTATCCTATCTTCGCCTATTAAATTTACATCATCAGCATAAGTTATATCCTGGTGAACACCATTCAACTCTAGGACTTGGTTGCTATCTTTGAGTTTCCTTATAGAGGATTTCAGGACAAATTTGAATAATAATGACGACAGCGCATCTCGTTGTTTCAGGTCATTCTCGACTTGAGAGCTCGTGGACAAAATTTTTCCTATCCTGAACAAAAATTTCTGTTCGCGTATCTTTATGATAATGTGCTGTTATTTTAATTGGCAGGTCTACCTTTACCTTAATGAAATTAAAACAAAAATAAATCTTACACTAGGGTTTTTGTAAGTAGTCACCATAATTCTACGAAATGATTAACTGAGTGTTTATTAAGTGATAAATTGTCATAGTAGTCATGTTTATATTTTGTTACCGAAAATGTGTTTTGAATGTTTCAAAATTCAGTGATATTTTTTATGTAAATAGTGTACGTCGTAAATAGTCCCAAAACCACTTCCATCCAAGTATAGTGTAAAGATATTTGGTTGCTCAAGGTATCACTGTGAAGTAAATTATTAACATCTCTATGAGACATTTAAAAATAAAAGAATGTAAACCCAAAGAGAAAAAGAAAATGTCTGAGTAGTCCTTTTTTTTTTTTTTTTTTTTTTTGCTTTTTCTTTTAAAGGAAAAGCAAAAGCAAAGATTGAATTATAGAAGACGTGGAGATGGTGTCAAGTCAATGAACAGGAGCAACTACATTGAATTGCTGAATTTGATTGTAAAATGTGGTTAGAAATTTGCAAACTATTTGTTGAATACAACTACGTTTCATAGAACTTCCAATAGAACTCAAAATGACCTAGCAGAGGACTTGTTTAACGAATATTACAGGTGAGATAAAATTTCACTGATTCTTAGAAGTTATAGGAAATAAACCAGCCGCAGTATTGGGCATGTGTAAAAGTATAATGAAGTCTTTAATCCCATGATTATGTCATTTAGGCTGAAGAAGACGGATGGTTATGAGATAATTTTTGGAATGATAATGTGGGAAGAAATAGGAGAACTCTGAGAAAACCCATTAGTATAAACACATTTCTCGTGTTAAACGCATGCTAATATTATTTTGTGTTTGGCAATGCTGAAGGGAATATTACCATTCATGACCTGTTCTCCGACTGTAAACAGCACCACACACCATTGACTAATAGGTCTGTAAACTCTTACGTCAGTGGATTATCTTGCCCTCTCCCCTGGTAAAATATGAAATTACACTACACTACTGATTTATAGTATTTTTTGGTCTCTTATGCGCTAAAAGTACTACAATCCCTTGAATTATTTTCTTGGTTTCGTCTTCTTGCGCTAATGCTGGGCATATTTTGGTGACGTCATTGATCTAATACCCAATTTGCCGCTGGACCATGATGCGTAGGTGAGAGTGACAAAAGAATGTTATTGCAAACAAGATTAAGCATACTTTGTTTCAATCCATAAGGTTATTTTCGTAACAAAAATGTTGATTGATAAAGGGATTCATTCTTATAGCTAAGAGGATATGCCCAGAAATTGAAAATTATTTATACAGAATTGTCTAAAATTATAGCTAATACGTACACCACATTTTTTCAAGCTAACAGCACATGAAAATCTGTACAATGGCAATCGTTTCACTGAGTGCATTTATTGTCGTTTCCCACGGTATCCCAGGAGCCCAAGGGGACACTCCTTAATTTTTACATAAAATTTACTATTAAACTTACAATGAATTGCAATAGTTAGATTTTCACTTCCTTATACCCAATTTCCAAGAGACCTTATGACCAACTTAGATAGATTCCTAGAATATTATGCTCTTCTTTGACATTTTTAACATGTAAATATTCCAGTAAATAGGGCCATATTCCTATTCTAAACTTTTCAATGTAAAGTTTCGGCATTTATTCCGAAGTTGGGCGTCCGCTTTCGCCAAGTTTTTCGCTGTTATCACCTTTGCATACTTTCTGCAATTTGTTAACCAGGTTCATTA
Source organism: Thermobia domestica (assembly GCF_964235325.1). Lineage (NCBI taxonomy): Eukaryota > Metazoa > Arthropoda > Insecta > Zygentoma > Lepismatidae > Thermobia > Thermobia domestica. The sequence continues at coordinate 152,525,888 of NC_137468.1, forward strand.
ATCCGTGCTCTTCACAAACTTTTAGAAGATCTTGTTCGTTATCAACGTATTGCTTCACAAATGTTAAAACTGTTACTTCATTGCCCTTGTACATTCGCCATGTTGATAACATATATGCTCGTTTCTTTCCTACAATGCAACTATTTTGTTACCTTGCGCCAAGTGGTTCCCTCCGCTCGCCGTATAGTTCCATGTTTACAACCGCTTATATATAACAAATAAACAGATTTTTCGAGACACTTATATATTATCAAGCACACAAACGATCAAATTATCCATATCTTTCCTGTAAATTTTAAAAAATTTTGCTGGAAACGGACGCCCAACTTTGGAACTTAACCCAAAGTTTCTATCGTTTATGACATAGAATATTGTTAATCACTTCACTGTGTTATTCTTCACGAGGTTTGTAACAGACAATTCTGCAAACTCGATAAATTATGTAGAGATGGCAGAGGGAAGAAAGATTAAACTCTAATACAAAAGAGGTAAAGTTTCAATCCATTTTGTGTTAATTTCCTCAGAATTCTGTTCAATTTTTTTGTGGTGACTGACACTATCAACTTACTACCAACATATACAAGCATCAATAAAAAATTTATAAAATACATTGTTCTTCCTGAAGATAACTATCGACAAACCAATCAATAACAATTGAACTTATGAACATGACAACATTAAAATTTTCTTCCTTGTATTTTCGAAAATACTTGGCAATTTCAAAAATTACTTTTTTCATTGTGAAAATTAATTAACTTTTGGCCATTATAGTTTCGAGGACGAGAAACATTGAATCGTTAATGAAGTAAACAAAGCAACTCATTTATAGAAAGGTTTATTATTTCATACTAATGAGACTCGATTTGCACACAAAAGAGTTACTTTAATGTGTTATTACCACACATACAGTATAATCAATCATGTTATTACATTCAAATATATTCTTAGGTAAGATACGAAATACTGTTCTTGAAGTAGGATTCTATTTCAAACCATTTCAACTGTCCGCCTCCAACATTTAAATGTACAAGTATTCCTTGTCTTCCAAATATATATGTTTTTATTTTTATCTAAGCACCAGCTTGAGTCATTACGCCAATGCACGTAAAATTCCATTAGAGTTTCATTTGAATTGCAGTGCATTATTATTGTAAAACACGTCTAAGAGGTATTTAAAGTGGGTGGAGACTGAAGAATATGATCAAAACGTTTAATCAACTTCAGCATGTTTTGCACTCCAAGATTCGAAATAGCTCAATAACATTTCCATCGTATAACACCACTTTACAAAATAAGATATACACTTGACAGGAAGATTGCTCTATACATATATCTATTAATGGTGTGCCTATTTGGCCTATTGACCCATATCATAAGTCATCTCGAAAATTAGTGGTGAACCTATTTGGTCTACTGACGTTATTCATATCCTCATGAAAATGTTGAAGTGCATCGATTTTGACCATTGAAGTAATGGGTGCATCCTCTCGAAAATATTTGAGAGTATCTATTTCATCCAACACATTCCATGTATCCTCTTGAAAACAATAAGAGTGCATCCAATTTGTACATTGACGCATTTTATGTTTTAGTTTCTAAAACATGGCGTACGTCTATACAATCCATTAACGCATTTTGTGTGTCATCTTGAAAATATTGAGATTGCATCTATTTAGTCCATTGACGTATCTCAAGTGTCCTCTACAAAACATTGACTGCATTCACTACTACATTACCATCTTTCGTTTAATTTATCGAAAATATTGGAGCTGCACCTATTTCGTCCATTGACGTACCTCAAATGAACACTCGAGAACACTGGCGTTTACCTATATAGTCGATTCAGGCATTCCATGTGTCCTCTCGAAAGTATTGGAGGAGCACCAATTTGATCCATTAACTCATATGTCCTCTCAAAAGAATTGGAGATGTACCTATTTGGTCTATTAACGTACTTTATGTGTACTCAATAACATAAGATGTACATATTTCGTACATAGACGTATTTCATGTGTCCTCTCGAAAATATTGGAGGAGCATCTATTTGTCAACTGATGAATTTTCTATGTCCTCTCGAAAATATTCCCGTGAGCATAGTTGGTCCGTATACTTATTTCATGTGCCCTCTTGATAATATTGGAGTACGCCTAGTTGGTCCATTAACGCATTACATGTGTTCTGTCGAAAATATTAGAGGTGTACCTATATTGCCCATTGATGCATTTAGCGTGTAATTCGAAAGTATTGGAGATGTAAATTTGATCCATTGACGTACTTCCCTGTTCCCTGACACAAGATGAGGTACACTTATGTTGCCCTTTGACGATTTCATATGTTGTCTCCAGAATATTGAGTGCATATATTTCATATATGACGTATTTCACTTTCCACGCTACATATTAGGAGTAATTATTTGGTTCATTCATACATTTCATGTGTCCTGTCGAAAATATTGGAGGTACATCTATTTGGTCCACTAACAAATTTCACGTATTCTCTCGAAAGTATTGGAGATGTACGTATGTGATAGGTAGACGTACTTCATGTGTAACGATTAAAGATGAGGATCACCTATATAGCCTGTTGATGCATTTCAAGTGTCCTCTTGAAAGTACTGGAATTGTATACATTTGATACAGATTCGCATTTAATGTGTCTTTTCGAAAACATTGGAGAATCAACTATTTGGTACATATTCGCCTTCCATGTATCCATTCGAAAATATAGGAGGTGCACTTATTTGGTACATATTTGCACTCCATGTGTCCTTTTGAAAATCTTGGGGTGCAACTATTGGGTGCATATTTAGCATTCCATGTGTCCTTTCGAAAATATTGGAGGTGCACCGATTTGGCAAATATTTATCATTACATGTGTCCTTTTGAAAATATTGGAGGTGCACCCATTGGGTGCATATTTAGCATTCCATGTGTCCTTTTGACAATATTGGAGGTGCAACTATTTGGTGCATATTTAGTATTCCATGTGTCCTTTCGAAAATATTGGAGGTGCACCTATTTGGTACATATTTAGCACTCCATGTATCCTTTTGAAAATATTGGAGGTGCAACTATTTGGTGCATATTTAGCATTCCATGTGTCCTTTTGAAAATATTAGAGGTGACCCTATTGGGTACATATTTAGCATTCCATGTGTCCTTTTGAAAATATTGCAGGTGCAACTATTTGGTGCATATTTAGCAGTTCATGTGTCCTTTTGAAAATATTCGAGGTGCACCTATTGGGTACATATTTAGCATTCCATGTGTCCTTTTGAAAATATTAGAGGTGCACCTATTTAGTGCATATTTAGCATTCCATGTGTCCTTTTGAAAATATTGGAGGTGCACCTATTGGGTACATATTTAGAATTCCATGTGTCCTTTTGAAAATATTGGAGGTGGAACTGTTGGGTGCATATTTAGCATTTCATGTGTCCTTTCGAAAATATTGGAGAATCAACTATTTGGTACATATTTAGAATTCCATGTGTCCTTTTGAAAATATTGGAGGTGGAACTATTGGGTGCATATTTAGCATTTCATGTGTCCTTTCGAAAATATTGGAGAATCAACTATTTGGTACATATTTAGCATTCCATGCGTCTTTTCGAAAATACTGGAGAATCAACTATTTGGTGCATATTTAGCATTCCATGTGTCTTTTCGAAAATATTGGAGATGCACCTATTCGGTACATATTTAGCATTCCATGTGTCTTTTCGAAAATACTGGAGGTGCACCTATTTCGTACATATTTAGCATTCTATGTGTCTTTTCGAAAATACTGGAGAATCAACTATTCGGTGCATATTTAGCATTCATTGTGTCTTTTGAAAATATTGGAGAATCAACTATTTGGCGCATATTTAGAATTCCATGTGTCTTTTCGAAAATACTGGAGGTGCACCTATTTGGTGCATATTTAGCATTCCATGTATCTTTTCGAAAATATTGGAGGTGCACCTATTGGGTGCATATTTAGAATTGCATGTGTCCTTTTGACAATATTGGAGGTGCACCTATTTGGTGCATATTTAGCATTCCATGTGTCAGTTTGAAAATATTGGAGGTGCACCTATTGGGTACATATTTGCATTCCATGTGTCCTTTTGAAAATATTGGAGGTGCACCTACTTGGTGCATATTTAGCATCCCATGTGTCTTTTCGAAATTATTGGAGGTGCACCTATTTGGTACGTATTTATCATTCTTTGTGTCTTTTCGAAAATATTGGAGGTGTACCTATGTGGTACATATTTAGCATTCCTTGTGTCTTTTCGAAAATACTGGAGAATCAACTATTTGGTACATTTTCAGCATTCCATGTGTCTTTTCGAAAATATTGGAGAATCAACTATTTGGTACATATTTAGTAATCCATGTGTCTTTTCGAAAATATTGGAGAATCAACTATTTGGTATATACTTAGCATTCCGTGTGTCTTTTCGAAAATACTGGAGAATCAACTATTTGGTGCATATTTAGCATTCATTGTGTTCTTTCGAAATTACTGGAGAATCAACTATTTGGTGCATATTTAGAATTCCATGTGTCTTTTCGAAAATACTGAAGGTGCACCTATTTGCTGCATATTTTGTATTCCATGTGTCTTTTCGAAAATATTGTAGGTGCACCTATTTGGTGCATATTTAGCATTCCATGTGTCCTTTTGAAATATTGGAGCTGCATCTATTGGGTACATATTTGCATTCCATGTCCTTTTGAAAATATTGGAATTGCGCCTATTTGGTACATATTTAGCATTGCTTGTGTCTTTTCGAAAATATTGGAGGTGCACCTATTTGGTGCATATTTAGCATTCCTTGTGTCTTTTCGAAAATGTTGGAGGTGCACCTATTTGGTACATATTTAGCATTCCTTGTGTCTTTTCGAAAATACTGGAGAATCAACTATTTGGTACATATTTAGCATTCCATGTGTCATTTCGAAAATATTGGAGAATCAACTATTTGGTATATATTTCGCATTTCATGTGCCTTTTCGAAAATACTGGAGAATCAACTATTTGGTGCATATTTAGCATTCCATGTATCCTTTCGAAAATATTGGAGATTCACCTATTTGGTACGTATTTGCATTCCATTTGTCCTTTTGACAATATTGGAGGTGCACCTATTTGGTACATATTTGCATTCCATGTTGCCTTATGAAAATCTTGGGGTGCAACTATTGGGTGAATATTTAGCATTCCATGTGCCCTTTCGAAAATATTGGAATTGCACCTATTTGGTACATATTTAACATTCCATGAGTTTTTGTGAAAATATTGGAGGTGCACCTATTTCGTGCATATTTAGCATTCCATGTGTCCTTTCAAAAATATTGGAAGTGCACCTATTTGGTACATATTTATCATTCCATGTGTCCTTTTGAAAATATTGGAGGTGCACCTATTTGGTGCATATTTAGCATTCCATGTGTTCTTTTGAAAATATTGGAGGTGCGCGTATTTGGTACGTATTTAGCATTGCTTGTGTCTTTTCGAAAATACTGGAGAATCAACTATTTGGTACATATTTGGCATTCCATGTGTCTTTTCGAAAATATTGGAGAATCAACTATTTGGTACATATTTAGCAATCCCTGTGTCTTTTCGAAAATACTGGAGAATCAACTATTTGATGCATATTTAGCATTCCATGTGTCTTTTCGAAAATATTGGAGATGCACCTATTCGGTACATATTTAGCATTCCATGTGTCTTTTCGAAAATACTGGAGGTGCACCTATTTCGTACATATTAAGCATTCTATGTGTTTTTTCGAAAATACTGGACAATCAACTATTTGGTGCATATTTAGCATTCATTGTGTCTTTTCGAAAATACTGGAGGGGCACCTATTTCGTACATATTAAGCATTCTTTGTGTCTTTTCGAAAATGCTGGAGAATCAACAATTTGGTACATATTTAGCATTCCATGTGTCTTTTGGAAAATATTGGAGAATCAAATATTTGGTACATATTTAGCAATCCCTGTGTTGTTTCGAAAATATTGGAGAATCAACTATTTTGTACATATTATCCTTCCATGTGTCTTTCCGAAAATACTGGAGAATCAACTATTTTATGCATATTTAGCATTCCATGTGCCTTTTCGAAAATATTGGAGATGCACCTATTTGGTACATATTTAGCACTCCATGTGTCTTTTCAAAAATACTGGAGGTGCACCTATTTGGTACATATTTACCATTCTATGTGTCTTTCCGAAAATACTGGAGAATCAACTATTTGGTGCATATTTAGCATTCATTCTGTCTTTTCGAAAATAATGGAGAATCAACTATTTGGCGCATATTTAGCATTCCATGTGTCTTATCGAAAATACTGGAGGTGCACCTATTTCGTACATATTTAGCATTCTATGTGTTTTTTCGAAAATATTGGAGAATGATCTATTTTGTGCATATTTAGCATTCATTGTGTCTTTTCGAAAATATTGGAGAATCAACTATTTGGCGCGTATTTAGCATTCCATGTGTGTTTTCGAAAATAATGGAGGTGCAACTATTTTTTGCATATTTAGCATTCCATGTGTCTTTTCGAAAATATTAGATGTGCACCTATTGGGTGCATATTTAGCATTCCATGTGTCCTTTTGACAATATTGGAGGTGCAACTATTTAGTGCATATTTAGCATTCCATGTGTCCTTTTGAAAATATTGGAGGTGCACCTATTGGGTACATATTTGCATTCCATGTGTCCTTTTGATAATATTGGAGGTGTACCTACCTGGTGCATATTTAGCATCCCATGTGTATTTTCGAAACTATTGGAGGTGCAGCTATTTGGTGCATAATTAGCATTCCTTGTGTTATTTCGAAAATATTGGAGGTGCACATATTTGGTACATATTTACCATTCCTTGTATCTTTTCGAAAATACTGGAGAATCTACGATTTGGTACATATTTAGCATTCGATGTGTCTTTTCGAAAATATTGTAGGTGCACCTATTTGGTACATATTTAGCATTCCTTGTATCTTTTCGAAAATACTGGAGAATCTACTATTTGGTACATATTTAGCATTCGATGTGTCTTTTCGAAAATATTGTAGGTGCACCTATTTGGTACATATTTAGCATTCCTTGTGTCTTTTCGATAATACTGGAGAATCAACTATTTGGTACATATTTAGCATTCCATGTGTCTTTTCGAAAATATTGGAGATCAACTATTTGGTACATATTTAGCCTTCCATGTGTCCTTCCGAAAATACTGGAGAATCAACTATTTTATGCATATTTAGCATTCCATGTGTCTTTTCGAAAATATTGGAGTTAGACCTATTTGTTACATATTTAGCACTCTATGTGTCTTTTCAAAAATACTGGAGGTGCACCTATTTGGTACATATTTACCATTCTATGTGTCTTTCCGAAAATACTGGAGAATCAACTATTTGGTGCATATTTAGCATTCATTCTGTCTTTTCGAAAATAATGGAGAATCAACTATTTGGCGCATATTTAGCATTCCATGTGTCTTTTCGAAAATACTGGAGGTGCACCTATTTCGTACATATTTAGCATTCTATGTGTATTTTCGAAAATATTGGAGAATGATCTATTTTGTGCATATTTAGCATTCATTGTGTCTTTTCGAAAATACTGGAGAATCAACTATTTGGCGCCTATTTAGCAATCCATGTGTCTTTTCGAAAATAATGGAGGTGCAACTATTTTTTGCATATTTAGCATTCCATGTGTCTTTTCGAAAATATTAGAGGTGCACCTATTGGGTGCATATTTAGCATTCCATGTGTCCTTTTGACAATATTGGAGGTGCACCTATTTAGTGCATATTTAGCATTCCATGTGTCCTTTTGAAAATATTGGAGGTGCACCTATTGGGTACATATTTGCATTCCATGTGTCCTTTTGAAAATATTGGAGGTGCACCTACCTAGTGCATATTTAGCATCCCATGTGTCTTTTCGAAACTATTGGAGGTGCAGCTATTTGGTCCATAATTAGCATTCCTTGTGTTATTTCGAAAATATTGGAGGTGCAGATATTTGATACATATTTACCATTCCTTGTATCTTTTCGAAAATACTGGAGAATCTAATATTTGGTACATATTTAGCATTCCATGTGTCTTTTCGAAAATATTGGAGAATCAACTATTAGGTACATATTTAGTAATCCATGTGTCTTTTGGAAAATATTGGAGAATAAAACTATTTGGTATATATTTAGCATTTCATGTGTCTTTTCGAAAATACTGGAGAATCAACTTTTTGGTGCATATTTAGCATTCCATGTATCCTTTCGAAAATATTGGAGATTCATCTATTTGGTACGTATTTGTATTCCATGTGTCCTTTTGACAATATTGGAGGTGCACCTATTTGGTACATATTTAGAAATCCATGTGTCTTTTCGAAAATATTGGAGAATCAACTATTTGGTACATATTTAGCATTCCATGTGTCTTTTCGAAAGTACTGGAGAATCAACTATTTGGTGCATATTTAGCATTCCATGTGTCTTTTCGAAAATATTGGAGACGTACCTATTCGGTACATATTTAGCATTCCATGTTTCTTTTCGAAAATACTGGAGGTGCACCTATTTCGTACGTATTTAGCATTCTATGTGTCTTTTCGAAAATACTGGAGAATCAACTATTTGGTGCATATTTAGCATTCATTCTGTCTTTTGAAAATACTGGAGAATCAACTATTTGGCGCATATTTAGAAATCCATGTGTCTTTTCGAAAATACTGGAGGTGCACCTATTTGGTGCATATTTAGCATTGCATATGTCTTTTCGAAAATATTGGAGGTGCACCTATTGGGTGCATATTTAGCATTCCATGTGTCCTTTTGACAATATTGGAGGTGCACCTACTTGGTGCATATTTAACATCCCATGTGTCTTTTCGAAATTATTGGAGGAGCACCTATTTTGTGCGTATTTAGCATTCCTTGTGTCTTTTCGAAAATATTGGAGGTGCACCTATTTGGTATATATTTAGCATTTCATGTGTTTTTTGATAATATTGGAGGTGCACCTATTTCGTGCATATTTAGCCTTCCATGTGTCTTTTCGAAAATACTGGAGAATCAACTGTTTGATGCATATTTAGGATTCCATGTGTCTTTTCGAAAATACTGGAAATGCACCTATTTGGTACATATTTACCATTCTATGTGTCTTTCCGAAAATACTGGAGAATCAATTATTTGGTGCATATTTAGCATTCATTGTGTCTTTTCCAAAATACTGGAGAATCAACTATTTGGCGCATATTTAGCATTCCATGTGTGTTTTCGAAAATACTGGAGGTGCACCTATCTCGTACATATTTGGCATTCTATGTGTCTTCTCGAAAATACTGGAGAATGAACTATTTGGCGCCCATTTACCATTCATTATGTCTTTTCGAAAATACTGGAGAATCAACTATTTGGCGCATATTTAGCATTCCATGTGTCTTTTCGAAAATAATGGAGGTGCACTAATTTGGTGCATATTTAGCATTCCATGTGTCTTTTCGAAAATATTAGAGGTGCACCTATTGGGTGCATATTTAGCATTCCATGTGTCCTTTTGACAATATTGGAGGTGCACCTATTTGGTGCATATTTAGCATTCCATGTGTCCTTTTGAAAATATTGGAGGTGCACCTATTGGGTACATATTTGCATTCCATGTGTCCTTTTGAAAATATTGGAGGTTCACCTACCTGGTGCATATTTAGCATCCCATATGTCGTTTCGAAATTATTGGAGGTGCGCCTATTTGGTGCATATTTAGCATTCCTTGTGTCTTTTCGAAAATATTGGATGTGCACATATTTGGTACATATTTAGCATTCCTTGTATCTTTTCGAAAATATTGGAGAATCTACTATTAGGTACATATTTAGTAATCCATGTGTCTTTTCGAAAATATTGGAGAATCAACTATTTGGTACATATTTAGCATTCCATGTGTCTTTTCGAAAATATTGGAGATTCATCTATTTGGTACGTATTTGCATTCCATGTGTCCTTTTGACAATATTGGAGGTGCACCTATTTGGTACATATATAGCATTCCATGTGTCCTTTTGAAAATCCTGGGGTGCAACTACTGCTTGCATATTTAGCATTCCATGTATCCTTTTGAAAATATTGGAGGTGCACATATTCGGTACATATTTAGCATACCATGTGTCCTTTTGAAAATATTGGAGGTGCACCTATTTGGTGCATATATAGCATTCCATGTGTCCTTTTGAAAATCCCGGGGTGCAACTTTTGGGTGCATATTTAGCATTCCACGTGTCCTTTCGAAAATATTGGAGGTGCACCTATTCGGTACATATTTAGCATTCATTTTGTCCTTTTGAAAATATTGGGGTGCAACTATTGGGTGCATATTTAGCATTCCTTGTGTCTTTTCGAAAATATTGGAAGTGCACCTATATGGTACATATTTAGCATTCCTTGTGTCTATTCGAAAATATTGGAGAATCAACTATTTGGTTCATATTTAGCATTCGATGTGTATTTTCGAAAATACTGGAGAATCAACTATTTGGTGCATATTTAGCATTCCATGTGTCTTTTCGAAAATATTGGAGGTGCACCTAT